>NC_037338.1:45716768-46019798 GCF_002263795.3 Bos taurus | reverse complement strand
ACGAATGAGTGACTTTACTTTCACTTTTCATTTTCATTCATTGGAGAAGGAAGTGGCAACCCACTCTAGTGTTCTTGCCTGGAGAATCTCAGGGTCAGGGGAGCCTGGTCGGCTGCCGTCTATGGGGTCGCACAGAATCAGACACGTCTGAAGCGACTTAGCAGCAATAGCAGCAGCAACAAGTGTGTGTATCTCCTTCTGTTGAGTACAGTTTTTTTTAACTTTTCCAAAGTACACTTTGTAATTGTTCAAAGGTATTCACATTATGCTTTGCATGTATGGATTTATATATAGTATGTATAGTTGTTTAGTTGCTCAGTTGTGTCTGACTCTTTACAACCCCATGGACTGTAGCCCGCCAGGCTCCTCTGTCCAGGGGATTTTCCAGGCAAAAATACTGGAGTGGATTGCCATTTCCTTCTCCAATAATGTGTACAGTACATATATATTTAAAAATAAACCTTTAATTTTAGAAAAGACTTAGATTTATAGAAAAATTCCAAAGAGAGTACAGAGTTTCCACAACCACCATCCCGTCCCCACTGTAAATAGCATCTTCCATTATTCTGGTACATTGGTTGTTAACCAAAGTCCATACTTTTTTGGATTTTCTTAATTTTTCCTTAATGTTCTTCTCTTGTGCCCCAGAATCCCATCGTGGAAACCACACTGCTTTTACTCGTGGTGTGTCCTGAGGCTCCCTTGGCTGTGACAGTTTCTAGATTTTGCTTGTTCTGATGGCCTTTTCAGTGTTGAGGAGGACCAGTCAGGTGTTTTGTGGAATGCTCCTCAGTTGGGGTCTGTCCAGTGTTTTTCTCACGATTGAACTGGGCTATGGGCTGTTGCATCTTGTCAGGGTGCATGGTATCATCGAGGCTTATCCCCACTGACCCTGAACCCCCGGCTGAGGTTGTGTCTGCCAGGCTGTCTACTGTGGGTCCTCTGAGGGGTGACCGGGTACTTCCCTGTCTATATTGAAGTCTTGGGAAGGAAGCCTGATGCCCTCGGAGGTCCGGTGGAGGGAAATGGGGTCACATTCATGAACCCTGCCCTGGACATGTCAGTCAGGACCAGAAGAGGGAAGTCCTTTGGGCCAGGTTCATCTGAAATGTTTTCTTTTTCCATGTTATTGTAATAGATATTTTGTTTTTTATTATTAGAGGAAAATTGCTTTACAATGTTGTGGTTTCTGGCATATGACAATATGAACCAGCCATAATTAAACACATATTCCCTCTTGAGCACCCTCCGTTCCCCCATCCCACTCCTCTAGGTTGCCACAGAGCACCAGGCTGAGCTCCCTGCACATGTGTAAGAGCAAGTGAGAGTGTGTGACAGAATGTCTGTGGACTTTGTCCAGTTTGGGCAAATAAAAACCAGCAGATCTTCCTGGTTTCGGCACACGCCCGATCCTTGGTGCTCTGAGACGGACTCTTGGGTCCTTTGGAGCCATCCTGTGCTCAGGCGGACCCCTGGTAGGATGGGGGCCTGAAATCATTCTTCTGAGGGAGGAAGTGCTCTGTGGTGATGGTGCTCCCGCTGAGATCTCAGCCCAGAGCAGGTGTGCTCCCTCTGAGGATTCAGCCTCTCGGGTGGCCCCTACCACCTGCCCAGTTGCCCTGGTACAGCTCCAGGTGTGCGTGCCAGTAGGTGTGGGCCTGGGAGCTGGCTTGGGGAGGGCTGATCAGGGGAATGACCTTTCTCTTGGGTACAGAACAGGTCAGGGTTAAAGGCAGCAGCCTATTTCACTTTCCTGTTTGTCCCTCCCCTGCCCCCTAGTGATGGTATGATTCTGGGTAGGGGTGGTGGAAGGCCCCTTGTGGGGACTCTTCTTACCCTTCTGCCCTCCCTAGAGCTACTCTGATTAGAGAGAATCACTTACATTTATTCACATAAATATAACCTATATTGGTGCATTTTGTTCATTAAAATTGACTGCAAATAAGCATCTACAGTGACCTTTTTGGGTGTTATTTTCTTTAAGTCCATGCCTCTGTGTTAAAGTATAATTTACAATTTCCATTTTGACCTGTGGGTTTCTGAAAATTTTTTAAACCCTTTTTCTGAGTTTTTGCTTTGACCGACATTGTTTCTGTGAGTGTCGGCGTTTGTGCGCAGAAGAATCATGACCATGAGGGCTCCCACTTTGTTGGAAGCATTTAAGGAACTGGCTGGTCTTGGTTTTCTTCCTGGCAAGTCTGCTGGAAGCATCCTTCCTGTGTAAGAGCAGGGGTGCACAAGGTGATCTCTTCCGCTTGGTGGAAGAAGCCTTGCCAGATTCCGGAAGCAGGCAGCAGGTGGGTGGCAGAGCGTCGGCCCCAGGGGGCTGGTCCAGCTGCCTCCGAACCTCCTGTTACAGCAGCACAGGGGCCTCTGCTCTGATGGGTCCCTCTGCAGCCCCACCTGAGTCTGAAATCTAGGAATTTGTTGAATCTGACGGCCCCAGTTCACGACATCCTGTGACATTCTGAGTGGTTCTCCAAAGTCGTTCTTAACCCAGGGGCCCTGCCCAGAGAGGATGGACTTTAGGAAGCCTATGACCTTGGGGTGAAAAACTCACATTTCTATCTTCATTGGCTATTAGCTGAAATTGTGTTTCTTTCCATTGGGATTGTACACAGCACAACCTCAATTCACGGCCTTCAGAGAAAGAACTGGGGCTTTTCTATCACCTTGTGGTGGGTGCAGACAGGTTGGGATTCAGGCTGCTCTCATCGTCCTTTATTACACCTGCCAGACCCTCTGGGTCAGTGTATTAATAAAGGAGCACATGTTACTATAAGGGCTTCCCTAATGACTCAGTGGTAAAGAATCTGCCTGCAATGCAGGAGATGGAGGTTCAATCCTGGGTTGGGAAGATATCCTGGTCAAGGGGATGACAACCCACTCTAGTATTCTTGCCTGGAGAATCCCATGAACAGAGGACCCTGGTGGGCTACGGTCCGTGGGGTTGCAAAGAGTCAGACGCGACTAAGCCCGCACGCATGTGTTTCTATGTCTCTAGTTCTTCTTTTTAAATAATACTTCAGTAACTGTCTTTTAATACAGTTGCATAAAATGAAAACCATTTCAAAGCATCCTGAGAAGGAGGGCCTGAGCCTCCTCTCCTGATGTGGGATGGGGTGTGTGGCAGGGGGAGGGGCCAGGCTGATGGGTCTTGGGTGCTGTCTTGTCTGATGTTGGAACTGCTGGGACCTAGGCTTTGGGCCAGAGATGGTCCACACAGGCATTGTAGAATGTAATTTAATTTTACTGCCTCATGGAACTCCCTCTAGTCATGGAGTGCATATCTAGAATCTGCCTGCAATGCAGGAGATGCGGGTTCTATCTCCCCCTCAGTGCATGTCATAAAATCCCTTGCCTATAAGAAAAATCCAAAAATAATTTTAAATTCAATAAAAAGCCTAATCGTTGCTTTTGTAAATTTATTTAAATTGTTATAGTGGGAAGGTATATATCAGTTTATTATCTAAAAAAGCTAAAGTAACTAGTGTTGTGAGGTTTATGTTGATTTACTATTCTAGTGTTTGGTTTGCATTGTGGATTTGGGACTTAGAGATTTGTAGTAACTTCTGGTATCAGGAAAATGTCACTGACTTTTAAAAATTTCTTGCATGAAAGAGTTGGACTTTCTGGTTCTCAGGGGTTACAGCAAAATGGTCCTTGGAGTTTTTGACCTTGTATTTAGAAGAAATATTTTATAAAATTAGAAGTATTTTGGGAAAGGTTTGGGCTTCCCTGGTGGCTCAGACAGCAAAGAATCTGCCTGCAATGCAGGAGACCTGGGTTCAATCCTGGGTCGGGAAGATCCTCTGAAGAAGGGAATGGCTACGTCAGTATTCTTGCCTGAAGAATTCCATGGACAGAGGATTCTGTAGGCTACAGCCCATAGAGTTGCAAAGAGTGGGACACGACTGTGCAATGAACACTTTAACTTTCATGTTACAAAATTAGAAATAGTTGGGGAAAAGAGTTGGAACATGGAGCTGTAAATGCCAGCTGCTGGGTGGTGTGGAGGAACCTTCCTCAAGCCTGAACAAGGCAGTGACAACCACTGATATTTACCTAACATTCCATCTGCTGTGTCTGATCTGATCTTCTCTGCGCCCCTGCGGGCTGCCTCATCCCTGTGTAAACAGGGAGTTTATCCAAGTGCAGTCCTGGCAGACTCTCTGGAGCATTTTTCTGTGTGGGTGTGTTATACATGAACTTGTGTGTGGTGGCCCTTGGCAGTGGCTGGCTGGGTGTCTTTGCTGGACAGGTGAGTTGGGGGCAAACGTCTGCATCTCTGATGCACCCCCAGGGCTTGGTGGGCTGTGGGCTGCCAGGACCACATCCCTGAGGGCGCCATCCTGCTGTGCCTCCAGCTCCTGGCTGCCCCCCTCCCTGGGAGCTGGATGATCATGGTCAGTTGCTCTGGTCTCCCCAGGGGGATTTGTGACACTGACAGGTAACAGTCTGAAAGTGCAGGCTGAACACACACATGCTGAGTAAGACCTGGTATTCGGAGACTTATCTTTTCTGGTACTCCTCTTTTTTGTGGGATTTCTTTTATTAATCAAGGCAACATGCTAACTCTTCTTAAAAAAATTGTTTTCATTTTTTTATTTGGCTGTGCTGGGTCTTAGTTGTGGGACACGAGCTCTTTAATTGCAGTATATGGGATCTAGTTCCCTGACCAGGAATTGAACCCAGGCCCTGCATTTCTTGGGCTCCAAAATCACTCCAGATGGTGCCTGCAGCTATGAAATTAAAAAACATTTGCTCCTTGGAAGGAAAGTTATGGCAAACCTAGATGGTATATTAAAAATCAGACACATCACTTTGCTGACAAAGGTCCGTTTAGTCGTGAACGAATATACAAATGTAAAAGTTGGACCATAATAGCTAAGTGCCAAAGAATTGATGCTTTCAAACTGTGGTGCTGGAGAAGACTCTTGAGAGTCCCTTGGACTGTAAGAAGATCAAACCAGTCAACCCTAAAGGAAATCAACCCTGAATGTTCATTGGAAGGACAGAAGCTGAAGCCCCATTTCTTTGGCTACCTGATGTGAAGAGCCGACTCATTGGAAAAGACCCTGTTGCTGGGAAAGACTGAGGGTAGTAGAAGAAGGTGACAGAGGATGAGATGGTTGGATGATGGCATCATCTACACAATGGACATGAGTTTGAACAAACTTTGAGAGATAGTGAAGGACAGGGGAGTCTGGCGTGTGTCAGTCCGTGGAGTCGCAAGGAATTGGACATGATGAACAACAGCAGCAACAAGTGTTAATGATCCTATTGGCTTTATTCCCTGATTCATGTGTCAGGCAGCTTTCCATCAGTAGACAGAGGAGTCCTGGGGAGCTGGACAGAATGAAGGACTTTATGGGCAAAAGGGAGCAGAGACCAGGAGGTCAATTTGGACAGAGTGGGTTGGTTATTAAGGTCATTATTAAGGTCATTATTAATTATTAAGGTTATTAAGGTCACAGGTTGGTTATTTCCTGTGTGGAACGGACAGCAGGGGTCTGCCAGTCAGGTGACCTCACTAGTGCTGGTCACATGATCCCTGATGGACTGAGTTCAGATTCTGTTTGTGGGAGAGTGGAAACTGTATTAAGTCTCCACTTGGTGATGTGGGGCTTACACTAGGTGATTCCACTTCAGGACCATGCTCTTGTTTTTAATAGCATAGAGCAGGGGTTGGCAAACTCTGACCCTGGCGCCAAACCCACTCCCCACCTGGTCTTGTGAGTGGTCATATTAGGACCTGCCCCGGCTCGGCCATTTACACGTGGTCTGTGGTTGTCTTCCTGATTCCAGGCAGGGCTGAGTCATTGCCTTAGAAACTAACTCCCAAAGCCTGAGATATTTATCTGGTCCTTTTCCAGAAAAAGTCCACCCACCCTGTGTACCAGGAGACAGGGAGGTGAGGTGAGATTGGAGGTCTTCCTCTGTCACTTTGCTGGTAGGAGCCCAGCGCTTTTTCCTGTGATAAGAGACAGGGATGCTTGTCACTGCGGGGGGTGGTAGGGTAGGGATGTGGAGGGGTTGGGGGAGTGGGGTTGGGGTGAAACTGCCCCACAAGCCTGGGGGGTTCCAGCACATCACCTACAAACACTGAATCCATATCAGCACCTCTCCCTATGTTACCCAGAGCCTCCCATCCTGGTAGCCACTTTCTTTCTACATGTTAAGATTGGAGATGCCTAGAGGATTCCAGGCTCTGAATTTTCAGAAATGAAGGCATTTAAAAATAGCGCCACACACACACACACACACACACACACACACACACTCACTCACTCACTCACTCAGTCACTCATTCACTAGAACTGTAATATAAGCTGCAAACATGAGCTAAGTACCTGTGCTCAGTCATGTCCGACTCTTTACAATCCCATGGACTGTAGCCCACCAGGCTCCTCTGTCCATGGGATTTTCCAGGCAAGAGTACTGGAGTGGGGTGCCACTGCCTTCTCTAGGGTATCTTCCCAATTCAGGAATGGAACTCAGGTCTCTTGCATCTCCTGCATTGGAAAGTGGGATCTTTATGACTGTGCCACCTGGGAACTTTAAATTTTTAGTAATCCCATTAAGAAAGCAGAAAGATATTAATTTTTGTAATGTATTAATTTAGCTAGCACAGTATCATTTTAGCTTATAAAAATGGCTAGTGGGATTGGTGATTTTTACATTATTGTGTGTGTGTGTGTGTGTTTTTCTTTTTCAGTCTCGTCTCTGGGACCTGGTGAGACCCTAGAGCAGGACACGGCAGACTGACTGCATCTTAGCGTTAAGTGGCCATATGACCAGAGGCTAGAGAATGGATGGGTCTCATGTTTTCTGATACCAGCTGTGTGTTCTGTAATTTAGTTGAATTCTGATACCAGCCAATAGAGGTTGGTGCTATCAGTTCAGTTCACTCACTCAGTCATGTCTGACTCTACGATCCCATAAAGCATGCCAGGCTTCTCTGTCCATCACCAATTCCTGGAGCTTGCTCAAACTCATGTCTGTCATGTCGGTGATGCCATCCAACTATCTCATCCTCTGTTGCCCCCTCTCCTCCTGCCTTCAGTTTTTCCCAGCATCAGGGTCTTTTCCAGTGAGTCAGTTCTTCGCATCAGGTGGCCAAAGTTGAAGCTTCAGCTTCAACATCAGTCCTTCCAATGAATAGTCAGGACTGATTTCCATTAGGATGGACTGGTTGGATCTCCTTGCAGTCCAAGGGACTCTCAAGAGTCTTCTCCAACAGTTTAAAAGCATCAATTCTTCGGCACTCAGCTTTCTTTATGGTCCAACTCTCACATCCATACATGATTACTGGAAAAACTATAGCTTTGACTGTATGGACCTTTGCTGGAAAAGTAATGTTTCTGCTCTTTAATATGCTGTCTAGGTTGGTCATAGCTTTTCTTCCAAGGAGTAAGTGTCTTTTAATTTCATGGCCGCACTCACCATTTGCAGTGATTTTGGAGCCCAAGAAAATAAAGTGTATCGCTGTTTCCATTGTTTCCCCATCTATTTGCCATGAAGTGATGGAGATGGATGCCATGATCTTAGTTTTTGAATGTTGAATTTTAAGCCAGCTTTTTCACTCTCCTCTTTCGCTTTCAGCAAGAGGCTCTTCAGTTCTTCTTTGCTCTGTGCCATAAGGGTGGTGTCATCTGCATATCTGAGTTATTGACGTTTCTCCCGGCAGCCTTGATTCCAGCTTGTGCTTCATCCAGCCCGGCATTTCACATCATGTACTCTGCATATAAGTTAAGTAAACAGGATGACAGTATACAGCCTTGATGTACTCCTTTGCCAATTTGAAACCAGTCTGTTGTTCCATGTCTGTTTTTCCATGTTCAGTTCTAACTCTTGCTTCTTGACCTGCATACAGATTTCTCAGGAGGCAGGTAAGGTGGTCTGGTATTCCCATCTCTTGAAGAATTTTCCACAGTTTGTGGTGATCCATAGTCAAAGGCCTTAAAGTAGTCAATGAAGGAGAAATAGATGTTTTTCTGGAATTTTCTTGCTTTTTCTATGATCCAGTGGATGTTGGCAATTTGATCTCTGGTTATTCTGCCTTTTCTAAATCTAGCTTGAACATCTGGAAGTTGTTGGTTCATGTTCTGTTGAAAGCTAGCTTGGAGAATTTTGAGCATTACCTTGCTAGCATGTGAGATGAGTGCAGTTGTGTGGTAGTTTGAACATGCCTTGGCATTGCTTTTCTTTGGGATTGGAATGAAAATTGACCTTTTCCAGTCCTGTGGCCTCTTTTGAGTTTTCCAAATTTGCTGGCATATTGAGTGCAGCACTTACAGTATCATCTTTTAGGATTTGAAATCATTCAACTGGAATTCCATCACCTCCACTAGCTTTGTTTGTAGTGATGCTTCCTAAGGCCTACTTGACCTCACACTCCAGGATGTATGCCTTTGGTGAGTGATTGTACCATCATGGTTGTCTGGGTCAGTAATCTTTTTTGTATAGTTCTGTGTGTTTTTGCCACCTCTTCTTAATCTCTTCTGCTTCTGTTAGGTCCATACCATTTCTGTCCTTTATTGAGCCCATCTTTGCGTGAAATGTTCCCTTGGTGTCTCTAATTTTTTTAAATAGATCTCTAGCCTTTCCCATTCTATTGTTTTCCTCTATTTCTTTGCACTGATCACTGAGGAAGGCTTTCTTATCTCGTCTTGTTATTCTTTGGAACTCTGCATTCATATGGGTATATCTTTCCTTTTCTCCTTTGCCTTTAGCTTATCTTCTTTTCTCAGCTATTTGTAAGGCCTCCTCAGACAATCATTTTGCATTTCTTTGTCTTGGGGATGGTTTTGATCTTGGCCTCTTGTACAAACCTCTGTCCATAGTTCTTCAGGCACTCTGTCTATCAGATCTAATCCCTTGAATCTATTTGTCATTTCCACTGTATAATTGTAAGGGATTTGATTTAGGTCATATCTGAATGATCTAATGTTTTCCCTACTTTCTTCAATTTATAGGTCGACCCTATAGATGAAGGGCTTAGTAGATGGCAGGGGTTGAGTCTGGACCCTGCTATGCTTCTGACCCACTAGCTATAATTTCGGGGTTCCCATGACCCTCCTCTTCAGGTTTGAGAATTTATTATAATGACACAGGGTCAGGGAGGCACTTTATTGTCAATGGTTTATTGCAAAAATACATCTCAGCAGCAGCCAGAGGGAAGAGGGGCACAGTGTTGTGGTGCTGGCTGGGGGTCAGTGATGGTGAGGCAGAGTATAGGCACCCTCTCTGGGCACACAGCCCTCCCAGCACAGCAGGGTGTTGGCCAACCCATGGGCACCTAGATCTGGTTCTGGAGTATTCATAGCCCAGTCTCCAGCCCCCTCCTCACCCTGGTGTCCCACCTTCCAATCTCAAGGTTGGTTTTTCCTGGCCAGGCCCCATGCTCAACTATGGGTGGTGGGAGAGGGCAGCCTTGGGCCACTTCATCAGCATCAGCTTGGGTGTGGCGTAGGAGCTGGTTATCAGTAACCAGAGACACCCCCATGACTGAGGACATGCCCACCTTCAGGGGGTCCGTGCTGGGACCAGGCCACGCATGCGTTTGAGCGATGTGAGGATGCCCCGCGCTGCTTCCCGTCCCTCCTCCCCGGGGCCGTGTCCCCTTGGAGAACACCCCTCCTCTGTGGAACAGCTGACATGGCTTATGTCACATTCCTCTCCACCCCTTGAACTAACCGTGCCTCTCACCCCCCCTGTTCTTGGTTCTCAGGAAGCAGACGCAAGAAAAAATATAGTAACATTTCTAGGGAAGCTCAGAGATAAGTGCAGCACAGAAATTGTGACCCTGCTTCTAATAACTTGAAGAATCATTAAACTGTGGAGGGGCTGTGGCTGCAGCTTTTCTGAGACATGGGAGGTATGGAAAAGCTGCCACGCCTTCCGCTGTGTGTGGAACCCCGGGGTCAATTAGATCTCAGTCCGGGCAGCTCCTGTCCCAGGAGCTGGGCAGTCAGGCTCCTCCCTGGGTGGGAGGACCATGTGCACAGAGGCACTGCCAGGAAAACTGGTTTAGGAGGAAAAGCAGAGGAAAGCTGGGATTTTTATTCCTCACGTAGGCTTCGGTCTGCCTTCCTTGTGTGACGTGTCTGCATTCTTAACGTTTACTTCTTAGCTCTTCCTTAAGGCTTTTAAATCCAGGGTTCGGGAAACAGTTCATGTCTTGGTCTCCCGGGAGGACCGTGTCTCAGGCCTGTGGTCTTGCCTCTCGAAGCCTCTGTTGCCTGCACTGGAATATGGGTTGTTGTGGAGATGAAAATGAGGCAAAATGAGTAAAAGCAGAAGTCCAGGAGCTGTGTGAGTTGAACACAATTGCTAAAGAAATTTCTAAGAATCAGCACTAAAAAAAATGTAATATTTTACATGTGACTTGGGTGAAATTCCTTAAGCCTAAAGGGCATGATTAAAATTTCTGTTATTGGAGCTTGAGTTAGAAGTGGACCTAGTTCTAAGCTCTAATGTTGAAGATCTTTAAAGAGTGGTATTTGTATCTGGCTTTTATTTTTCTGAGAATTACAGCTACATCAGTGATCAAATACAGTGTTTTTCCATAGCTAAGAAGTACTGAAACTGACTGTATGTGTGTGATCAAAATCACAGCTAAAATAATTTCCTTGTTGATAGAAGGCTACAGAATGTCTATTTCCAAAGAGTGTGCTCCAGAAACAAGGGCTATTGATTGGTAAAATGAGGAAGACCTGCTTTACTGTTTGAATCATCTGTCACGTCACAGAGGGCTGCCTGCCTAGGATATGGATATTGATATTTAGGAGTCTGAGTTCATTATTTTACATTCAGACATCTTACTTTTAACAGGTCAAGAAAAATATGTTTGAAGAACATATTTTTAGCCTTTTTATTTGTTCAGATATTCAAGAAAGTCATTTTGGGGAAGTAAGCTATAGTGCTCGTCACTCAATCGTGTCTGACCCTTTGCTACCCCACGGCCCAGCAGGCTCCTCTGTCCATGGGCTTCTCCAGGCAAGAATACTGGAGTGCGTTGCCATTTGCTTCTCCAGGGGATCTTCCCAACCCAGGGTTGAACCTGTGTCTCCTGCATTGCAGGCAGATTCTTTACTGTCTGAAGCACCCGATGCTTGGATGGCAACACTGACTCAATGGACTTGAATTTCAGCAAACTCTGGGAGGTAGTGAAGGACAGGGAAGCCTGGCGTGCTGCAATCCATGGGGTCGCAAAGAATCAGACATGACTTCGGGACTGAACAGCAATAGCGAAACCATAGTGTCTTAAGTAGGTTTTTAGATGGCTGATAATTTGGGTTTTCTGTGTTGACAGTCCTGCTGTTAATCTCACTGTCTCTATCCTCCTCCACAGTTTTCGTTCTGACTCTATAGGAAGAAACACAAAACTGAGTTATATTTCGGGCGGATATTTTAAGAGCTGTTTCCCATTCTTTCTCATCACATGGCTTTGGTGATTTATTTTAAATGTTATTTTCTTGTGAGGCAAGGATAAATTTCTTAAAAGCTAGTGTTTCTTAAATAGCGGCTGTCTTAGCTGGAACAGCTATTACAAAATACCACAGATTCGGGGAGGGGGATGCTTAAGCAGCGGACCTTTGTTTCTCACTCTTCTGGAAGGAGACTGGAAACCACAGTCAAGGGAACAGCAGATTTAACTCCTGGTGGGACCCACTTCCTGGTCTGTGAAAAGTGAAAGTGTTTGTTGCTAAGTTCTGTTCGACTGTTTGCAACCCAATGGACTGTAGCCCGCCAGGCTCCTCTGTCCATGGGGATTCTCCCGGCAAGAACACTGGAGTGTGTTGCCATTTCCTCCTCTAGGGGATCTTCCTGACACAGTTCAGTCAGTCGCTCAGTCGTGTCTGACTCTTTGCAACCCCATGGACTGCAGCACGCCAGGCTTCCCTGTCCATCACCCACTCCCCAAGCGTGCTCAAACTCACGTCCATCAAGTCGGTGATGTCATCCAACCATCTTACCTCTGTCGCCCCCTTCTCCTCCTGCCTTCAATTTTTCCCAACATAAGGGTTTTTTCAAATGAGTCAGTACTTTATATCAGATGGCCAAAGTATTGGAGCTTCAGCTTCAGCATCAGTCCTTCCAATGAATATTCAGGACTGATTTCCTTTAGGATTGACTGGTTGGATCTCCTTGCAGTCCAAGGAACTCTCAAGAGTCTTCTCCAACACCACAGTTCAAAAGCATCAATTCTTTGGCACTCAGCTTTCTTTATGGCCCAACTCTCACATCCATACATAACTACTGGAAAAACCATAGCTTTGACTGTATGGACCTTCACTGGCAAAGTAATATTTCTGCTTTTTAATATGCTCTCTAGGTTGGTCATAGCTTATCTTCCAAGGAGCAAGTGTCTTTTAATTTCATGGTTGCAATCACCATCTGAAGTGATTTTGGAGCCCAAAAAATAGTCTGTCACTGTTTCCATTGTTTCCCCATCTATTTGCCATGAAGCGATGGGGCTGGATGCCATGATCTTAGGTTTTTGAATGTTGAGTTTTAAGCCAGCTTTTTCACTGTCCTCTTTCACTTTCATCAAGAGACTCTTTAGTTCTTCTTTGCTTTTTGCTATTAGGGTGGTGTCATCTGCATATCTGAGGTTATTAATATTTCTCCCGGCAACCTTGATTCCAGCTTGTGCTTCATCCAGCCTGGCATTTCACATCATGTACTCTGCATATAAGTTAAATAAGCAGAGTGACAATATATAGCCTTGACGTACTCCTTTCCCAATTTGGAACCAGTCTATTGTTCCACATCCGGTTCTAAGTGCTGCTTCCTGACCTGCATACAGACCTATCGGGAGGCAGCAAGGTGGTCTGGTATTCCCATCTCTCTCAGAATTTTCCACAGTTTGTTGTCACCCACACAGTCAAGGCTTTGGCGTAGTCAATAAAGCAGAAGTAGATATTTTTCTGGAATTTTCTTGCTTTTCCTGTGATCCAGTGGATGTTGGCAATTTGAGCTCTGGTTCCTCTGCATTTTCTAAATCCAGCTTGAACATCTGGAAGTCCTTGGTTCACTCTTGAAGCCTGGCTTGGAGAATTTTGAGCATTACTTTACTAGCGTGTGAGATGAGTGCAATTGTGTGGTAGTTTGAGCATTCTTTGACATTGTTTTTCTTTGGGATTGGAATGAAAACTGACCTTTTCCAGTCCTATGGCCACTGCTGAGTTTTCCAAATATACTGGCATATTGAGTGCAGCACTTTCACAGCATCATCTTTTAGGATTTGAAATAGCTCAACTGGAATTCCATCATCTCCACCAGCTGGGATCAAACCCGCATCTCCTGCATTGCAAGCAAATACTTTACTGTCTGAGCCACCAAGGTAGTCGCTTCCTTTTTGCTGTGTCCTCCTAAGGTGGAGGGAGGGCTTTGGCCTCATCCCCTTCCTCTGAGAACATTTATCCCGTCAGGGGCCTCCCCCTCATGACCTCAGCTAGACCTGGAATCACCTCCACACGCCATCACCCTGGTGCTTAGGTCTTCAGTGTTTGCATTTTGGGGAGACACAAACATTCAGTCTTAACAGGAGCTACTGAGACTTGTTGTGACTTCATAACGCTTTCTACAAAAAGCATGGGCCTTCTTTAACAAAAGCCAGACATGGCTCAGATGGTAAAGAATCTGCCTGCAATGTGAGAGACTCAGCTTCGATCCCTGGGTCAGGAAGATCCCCTGGAGAAGGAAATGGCCACCCACTCCAGTATTCTTGTCTGGCAAATTCCATGGACAGAGGAGCCTGGCGGGGCTACAGTCCATGAGGTCACAAAGAGTCAGATACAACTGAGTGATTAACACTTTACACACTTGGTTTAACACAGTTTGCCACTGCTCCTAACGTTACTTTCTTCCATCTCAAGTGAAAGCCCTTCTGCTGTCAGAGACTCCCTTCTCCTGTGAGGCCCACCCACCCTCTCAACTCTGTGCCTCTCCTGCAGCTGTTGCCAGGGTTTCTGGCAGACTCGCTCCCTCCTGGGGCAGCTGGAGGGCCTAATTTTCCATCCCCTCCCTGCCACCGTCCAGATACCCGCTGCTGCGGAAGCATCCAGGACTTCAGCTTGAAGCCTTGGGGAGATCAAGCAGGTGCACCATCCCCTGTTTGAAGCCTCACCTGGAAGCCCTACTCACCTGCAGCAGGTGTCTGGTGGGGAGGTGTCCTGCTGGGAATGCTAATGGGGCTTATAGAGCAGTTTCTCCTCAGCCTGTTGGGGATGCTTGTCTTTTCTGGCCCCAGGTTGGAGAACCTTGAGTGAGACTGTTGATTTTAATGTTCTGAAGGCCCAGCAAACACTCTGCTTAATCCCCAGAGAGAACCTTTGGTCTGTTGACACGAACACAACTGTGTCCCACCCATCTGTCCGTGGTCGATGAGCGTGAAGCCTAGAAACAGGAAGGTGTCCTGCTCTCTCCTGTGAGTGTGGGCAGCGTCGTGGTTCTCAGTTGTATCCGTCATGCACTCAGCCATCCATCCCAGACTTTCCAGGAGGGCCTGATCTCCAGGCGTGGACCACCCACCCCAGCTCAGGGCCAGCCTCGATGCCCAGCCACCCTGAGCCTGGACGTGTTGCTGGGGGCTCCACTTGGGGCCCTCCCTGCAGAGGACACAGCAGGAGGCGGCACAGCTGTGGGGCCTCTGAGTTCTGTAGTCTGAGTCCTCCTTTCTGGAGTCAGCTTCCTGGCCTCTCCCGTGGTCACAGAGAGGTCATCTTGGGGGTGTAGCCTCCCTTCTCTGGACCTCCATTTCTGGGCCCCCTGACCCCCTGAAACAGCTTTCATTCTGCATGTCCTTCTCCAGGGATTCACTCAGTCCTTGCGTCCCCCATGTCTGGGGAACGGCCAGGACCCATCCTGCTTCACTCACTCCACCCCTCCTTGGACCGCTGCCCCTCGTCTCTGGTGCTCTGCTCATGACCCCCTGTGATGTGTGTGCAGCCTGCAGAGCAGGTGTGTGCAGCCAGGTTCAATGGAAAGATCTGTGCCCTGTCACACCTACAGCTCCCCCGCTTCCTGGTCCTAGAATAGCACCCCAACCACAGCGTCTGGCTCAGCTCATACAGGTATCATGAGATGCCACACATTGGGTGCTTATAAACATGGGCGTTTACTTCTCACAGTCTTGGGGGCTGCACATCTGAGATCCCGGGGCCAGCTGGTCCACAAGGGTCTCGCCCTGTGTCCACTTGGTGGCAGGCGCCAGCAGCCCTTGGGGCCTTCTTTTAAGGCACTAAACCCCTTCATGAGGCTCCACACTCACCATCTGACTGCCTCCCAGAACCCCCCATCCCCCACCAAGTCCCATCACCTTGAGGGTAAGGAGTTCCGCACAGGAATTTGGGGGGCACGTCAGGGTTCATGAATCATATACTGTGGCTTCTGAGCCTGTGGTTATCTCTCCCTTGAAAGATTTCGTGCTTCAGTGTCCTGTTGGACACGTATGCGAGCATCTGCTCTCTGCTGAGCACTGTTCTAGGCTCTGGTGTCCTGTAAGGGGAGGAGATACTTTGCTCCCCAGGCCTGCGCCCAGCTCCTCTGAGAGTGAGTGGTGGTGTGGACTTCTCTGGGTAGTTCAATGGTCATTTGTTTAACTAGTTCAATTTGTTTAGGAAAAAGAACCCTGATTTGTATCATAAGAAAAGTACCAGAGACCCGAAATGAACTCCACGTCCAGGAACCCTAACTGACAGGTGTCTGCGTGAAGGAGGCTTCAGGTGTGGGGTCCTCCCCACAGCAGCCCTCCGTCTGCCCTGTGTGGAGATGTTCTGACCGACACTCAGTCTTTTCTGTTTGAGCAAAAATAAGGCTGACGATGAATCAGAATCTGGTGGCCTGTCTGGGTAGGATGTATTGAAAGTGAAAGTGAAGTCGCTCAGTCATGTCCCACTCTTTGCAACCCCATGGAGTGGGGCTTACCATGCTCCTCTGTCCTTGGGATTTTCCAGGCAAGATTACTGGAGTGAGTTGCTATTTCCTTCTCCAGGGGATCTTCGCAACCCAGGGATTGAACTCCGGTCTCCTGTGTTGTAGGCAGACACTTTACCCTGTGAGCCACCAGGGAATCCCTAGAATGTATTGCTGCTAAGTCGCTTCAGACGTGTCCGACTCTGTGGGACCCCATAGATGGCAGCCCACCAGGCTCCCCTGTCCCTGGGATTCTCCAGGCAAGAACACTGGAGTGGGTTGCCATTTCCTTCTCCAATGCATGAAAGTGAAAGTGAAGTCGCTCAGTCGTGTCCGACTCCTAGCGACCCCATGGACTCCAGCCTACCAGGCTCCTCTGTCCATGGGATTTTCCAGGCAAGAGTACTGGAGTGGGGTGCCATTGCCTTCTCCGAGAATGTATTGAGTGCTTGCTTAATGCTGGGTACAAGCCAAGCACTTTACTTATTTGATCCTATGTGTGTGTGTTTAGTTGCTCAGTTGAGTCAAACTCTTTGTGACCCCCATGGACAACAGCCTGCCAGGCTTCTCTGTCCATGGAATTCTCCAAGCAGGAGTACTGGAGTGGGTGGCCATTTCCTGCTCCGGGAGATCTTTCCAACCCAGGGATCGATCCCAAGTCTCCGGCATTGCAGGTGGATTCTTTATGGCTGAGCCAGCCTGGAAACCCCATGATTGATACACAGTATATCATCAGTAAAGCAACTTTTCTTTGGAATTGTGTGATTATCTAATGTAACACGGTTACAAAGTTTTATATGATGTGTAATTGAAAAAAGTACTTTATAAAATTGCTACCAGATGGAACTGTTAAGAAATTAAGTAACGTCCCATTGTCCCAATATCCTGTGGTCTGCTTTTGACTTAACTATTTTTCGTGAAAATACTAATCAGTGATGTTCAGGTGCGGGGAGCAGGGGCACACAGTTGACAAGAATTTGGTTGGTTTTTAGATTCCTAAGAGATAGTTTTGAACTACAGAGCGTGGTAAATCCCAGCAATCACTCAGCCCCAGTGGTCATCTTCTGGGGACCAATCTTGTCCCATCTTTGCTGCCTTGTGCCCCTCCCGACCATCATGTTCCTGTTACTTGTAAAGTGGACTCCAGGCACATATCATTTCTTGATACATTTTTAACCAGACTGTAATTTTTAATTTCAAATTGGTTTGTTTGAAATTAATTCTGTTTCCTCCCACTTGTTTATTCTTCTCACATGTCAGGATGGTCCCTTGATATTATGTTCTTCATTGTCTCCTTTGGGTTTTAAACATTATTTATGGGTTTACGGCTTAATTTAAATAGCTTCTTTTGTATCTCAGTCTACCTTTCATCTGAAGAATAATCAGTTAATTATACCCTGTTGAAAATTAGTTCTTTTCCCTCTGTGACCCCCATGCCTCGTTGGCCTAACCAGAGCACCGCCCCCTCCCCATGTATGAGCTTCATGGGCTGCACTGATTCCCTGGGACTCTTTAATGTGAATGTTTTTTCTTTGTACGCTTGTCATGCTCATAATCTCCTCATCTGTGAATGAGGTGGGCTCGCTGGTTGTCAGAGTTCGCATTTGGTTTTGTGGTTACAACAACAAAAACCAGTATGAGGCATGATTCCCCCCCACCATCCCACGTTGCTTAGGGAGTTGATGACACCCACCCAGGACGTGGTTTGAGGAGAGTGGAGTTTGAGGGCCCGTGGTATTTTGCTTTGGCCTATTTGGCACAGCACTGTGGGTGTCCCTGACCCCGGGCAAGGTGGGTGTGGGGGAGGAGGCCACATGTGGCCCACCTCCCCTGGGAGCCCAGGGTCTGCACTGGTGTCTAGTGTGACCCATAGCTCTCACTTCCCCTTCCTGTCCTGGGTGGGAGTGGGAGACGCCCTGCTTCTGTTCCAGCTATAACGGCCACACCTCCTGGATTTTCTGTAACAAACTCCCTTCCTACTGTTTCCCCTTCTTTCTGTAAGCATTCCAAATATCTTGCAATTTCAACGTCCTCTGGAAGCAGCCAAAGAAATTTTGGGGGCGGGTCAGGATCGTTTGTCACTTCACTGGGCATTTGGCTGGTGGGCCATTCCTATGGCCGGGGCAGGGCCAGCCAGCTGTGGTCGCCGGCTGCTTCCTGTGCCTCCCCTCCCCTCCCCACCCACAGAGCATGTGAGTGTCCTTGCCGTCCTCTGGCCCAAAGAGGAAACTTTGATACTTGGAACTTGACTAGGGAAGGGAACTTGCGAATTTTCTCCATGTTTGGCCACTGAGTGACTGATGCAGTTTGCCTGCCTACCTTTCACGGCCCCTCTGCTTCACAAGCTGGTTATGGTACCCCTGTCCTGCAGGGTGACATCAGCTTTTCCCAGTTTCCAGAGATCTTAGCCATCAAATCACAGGTGACAGGTGCAGAGTGACACACCTTCCTGGCCTCTTTCTGTTTCAAGTCCACTGGGAGTCACCACTGCTGTCTCCCTTTCCCAGGTGATCTCTGCTCTACCCAGGCCATGGGGTTCTTCCTTGGGGGTTCTCTTAGGAAACGAGAATCTCTTGGGTATTTTGGACAGGGAATGTGTATGAAATGTGTAAAGGATCGCAGCAGCCATGGGGTAGGAAGAGTCACCCAGAGATGGAAACCAGAAGCTGCTGCTGTCCCTGGTCTGGGAGCAAGTCCAGGACCCCTGCCCTGGGTCACCAAGCAGGAAGCAGAGCTGTGGGCCACTCGGCCCCCATGCCCCCAGCCCTGGAAGCAGCTGGAGCCTCCCTAAGTGGCGGCGGGGGTGGGGACAGCAAACGTGCCCTTCCTCTGGCTGTGTTGCACCAGGACTGCTGTCCTGCAGAACTAACCAGAATTCGTCTGGCAGGGACCTGGGGAACACAGCTTTCTGGTTTTCTTTTCTGGCAGCACAGAGTGTGGCCAATGCCTGCATCCTGACACCAGCAGGCCACGCGTGGCTGGGGGGACACTTGAGGTGCTAGCGGAGCTAGTGAGCCACCTGCCTGCGGTGGGCGAGGGTGGTAGCTGCCGTGTGTCTCCCCTATGGGGTCAGCAGAGATGGTGGAGGGTCCACTCATCTGCAGACCCTGCTCACCAGCTGGTGTGGAGTCGTGAGCCAAAGCAGGGCTGTCACAGTCGGCCTGGGCTGACAGGTGACTGCACGCTGCTCCAGTGTGGCTGGGCTTGGGGAGCAGGTCGTGGGCGCCGGTGTGCATGTTTCTCATTCGGGTGCCAAGTGTGAGGACTCGGGGCCCTGTGGTTTCCCTGGCATGTCACATGATGGGTAGAGGGACAAGCTTGTCTTTGAAGCTCTGGTGCAGACAGTTCACCAGCGACAGACAGGAAACAGCTTCAGGTGCCCAGAGGATGCTGAGTCCCCAGGGGAAGGGGTTGGGGTGAGGGGTCATGAGGGTCAAACCAGGGCAGGGGGCTTTGCTCTTCCATCTACCTCTGGGTCCCATGTGACCTAAGGAGCTGGCTCGTTTCAGGCCAGACTGTGAGGCTCACAGCTTGTGGGCACCTGTACCTCTGTCTTCCCCAGCAAGCTCAGGGAGATGACAGCCGCCTTCTCCAGCTCCCTGAGCAAGACAGGAAGTTGTCAGGGGGCAGGTGTCTTGTGAAGGGATGTTGGCAGGGGACCCGGTGCAGGGCAGGGCTTATAAGGGCGAAGTAAGCCCCTGCCTCAGTCCCCCTTCCAGTATGCATGGTGGGAAGTGGCCTCCGCTGGCCACGGTGGGTGTGTGTCTGGCATTGACCCTGCTCTGAAGCCTGCCTCTCAGGCAGGGCAGTCAGTAGACCATCCCCCTCAGGGTGGAGAGTGCAGTCTGACCGGATGGTTGCCCAGGTCATAACCATGTGCAGGGGACGGGGGAAGAGCAGCACAGGGCAGGGGGCAGCGTGGGCTCGGGCAGCCTCCTGGTGGTGTCTCCAAGCTTGGCTAGAGTCCTTGTACCCTACTGCTGGATGGGAGGGAAGGAAGGATGCCCTTGTAACTGGTTGTGCACATAAACTGGGATAAAGATTATTTTTAAAAGAGCTTTACGAATATGCTCTAAGAATATAGTCTTCTAAATGTGGAAGTCTGGTTTTAGAATATTTGAATTGAGCAACTTTTGGGAATAATTTTATTAGGAACAGTTAGTGTTTATAAGAATACCTCCTGAAGAGACAAAAATGCCAGCATTCAGGACTTTTTCATCTTTGCTAGTGTTAAGTTACTTGAGTCATGTCCAACTTTTTGTGGCCCCATGGACCATAGCCTGCCAGGCTCCTCTGTCCAAGGGATTCTCCAGGCAAGAATAAGAGAGTAGGTTGCCATTTCCTTCCCCATGGGATTTTCTCAACCCAGGGACTGAACCCTCCTTTCCTGCATTGGCAGCTGGATTCTTTACTGCTGAGCCACCAGAGGAGCCTGCTTTAGGATAGTTCTCTTCTAATCACTGTATCGTCCTTTGTCAGAGTGTGGCAGCATCTCCTCTACCCCCTGCCAGGGGAGGATGCAGCGTCACAGCCCAACTGGGCATCCTGGACAGAGTTCCGTCTCAGAGTCCAGACAACTGTGGAGGACATGCTGTGAGCTCTCACCCAGCTCGCAATGGAGCAGGCGGGGGTGGGGTGGGGGCGGGAGAGGGCAGGAGGGGAATCTAATCCCCACCCCAGGGGAGGAGGGATGCAGGAGGAAGAAGGCGGAGGACTCTGATTTATCTTACTAACCAGGTTTGATGGGCTTCCCTGCTGGCTCAGCAGTAGAGAACCCACCTGCCAATGCAGCAGACTTGGGTTCAATCCTTGGATTGAAAATGTCCCCTGGAGAAGGAAATGGCCACCATTCTAGTATTCTCGCCTGGGAAATCCCATGGACAGAGGAGCCTGGAGGGCTGTATGTAGTACATGGGGTCACAGAGTCAGACACGACTTGAGTGAGCATGAGCATGAACCAACTTTGGCTCCAAATCGATTGATGAGTCCATGAAGTAAAACACACACTCACACACACACACATCCTGGGCAGAATGTTGATTTTGGGGAGCTCGTATGTCTGTATGATGGGGTTAATTTTCTTTGCTGTAGAAAATGAGGAACTGATGTGAGAAAAACAGCACATGAGAACTACCGTCCAGGGGACCGTGTGTGATCAGACCTCCCTTGCCGCCTCATATCACACGTGTACCCACACACTTGGTGCTTGAGAAGTCTCTGGGCTTTGTGTGTTTGCTATCCTGAAATGATTTAATTCAGTTCTACTCTGACTTTCATAAGTGACTCCTCCTTCTGTTTATTTACTTTTGCCTTTCCTATATGACATGACGTTATTTTAACCAAGCATGTTTTGAATGCACGAGAAACGAGGCGTACTTTTTTTTTGAGGTATATGTTTTTTAATAGGAAAAATGTTCTGATTGCATGATTAATCAAGAAGAATGAGTTTTACTGTAGTAGACTATTTGATAAGTTTCAGAAGTGAAATTTTCAGTATTTAAACCATTGCTTCTCAACCTCTAGGATAAGTTGGGGCCTGATGTCATAAACATGTAGATATCCATCACCGTGGTTTTGTACTTTGGCTTCATATGTGTGAATTTGTGTAAAGGATGGTGCGCGCACACACACATGCATGCACACATACCCTTATTTTCATTTGGTCTCTGGCTTTAAATTCCTATGTCCATCCACATATCCTGCTTCTCCCGTGCCCCTCAACCTATCCAGATGGGATGGATAAGATGACCATGTTTCTGTCTACATGGGGACCCCTTTGAGAGTGGAAGGTGCTGAGCCTGCAGCTGCAGAGCAGAGGTGGCTGAGGTCACCAGAGTCTTGAGCAGCCGGGCGCTCCCTTCCCGTCGTCCACGCAGGGCCTCTGTCTCTTGCCAGCTGTGTGTTCGTGTCTTCCTGCTCCAGACCTTTCTCCCTCTCATCCGCCTCTTCACTGGGGTCGACCTTCTGATACATAGACTTACTTCACTGGTCCCCAAGTCAAGGGGCTCCTTACACATCTGATTCTGCCTCATCATCCACTGGGTAGCCCCTGTATGGTGGGGTTCCACAGTGGTCATTCCCAGCCAGGAAGCATCTGCCCACCCCGACCTCTGCAGGTGCAGTTCCCGACGCCTTGCCCACCTCCACTGCCGCCTTGTGGGCCTAGAATGGCATCTCCCCTTCGAAGGCTCTGCATGACCCCCGGGCTTTCCTTCTCCGGTTAATACACGTCGTCTCCTAATTCCCCCACTCCGTCTCCTGGGAAGTGGGCACCAGTGTGCTGAGAGCCTGGTCCCCTGACCTGGATCCTGGCCCTCCTCTTGGCACTGACTTTGGGCTGGTAAGGCTCTTAGTGCCTCAGTTTTCTCACCTGAGAAAGGGGGACGATAGTAGTAGTTAGTTCCTGGGATAGTTGTGAGGTTTGTACAGAGCAGGGCCTCAGAGAGCCTGCTGCTCGGCAGGCAGTAACCCTGCAGTCGGTGCTGTCCGTGGCCAGCGGTGGCCGTGCCCTTTCTGCAGCGCTCGTCCTACATATGTGTTCCTCCAGCTGCTGTCTGTGTGAGTGTAGGGGCTCTGGGAGCATCATCAGGCTCGAAGGCTTTGCCGAGTCACTTTGTGAGTGTGCATGTTTTATATATAGTTTCATCACTCAGTCGTGTCTGTTTTGAGACCCCATGGACTGTAGCGCACCAGGCTCCTCTGTCCATGGGATTTCCCAGGCAAGAATACTGGAACGGGTTGCCATTTCCTCCTCCAGGGGATCTTTTCGGCTCAGGATTCAAACCCTTATCTCCTTCATTGCCAGGCGGGTTCTTTACCACTGTGCCACCTGGGAAGCCCCATATATATATACGTACATGTATATTATTCCCGGCTTGTTTCTTACTGCAAATAGCTTGAGTTGCAATTCCACATGTGCAGCTATGGATGTGAGCATATCTGAGTGACCTGAAGACTTGAGGCCACCTGATCCCTTGAGTGGAGGGAGGGTTTCTGACGAGACAGAGAGCTGCTTTCCCAGGTTGGACGTCTGTCCCCTTCTCCTTGTGTCCTATGTCCTGGAAGCTGGGGGCAGGAGTGGGAGGGGCAGGGAAGGATGACCACATGCCAGCCAGTGGCACGACTGGCTTGTAAGGAAGAGCCTCATCCGATATAGAGAGTGAGCTGTGAGCTGGGGATGGGCTGCTGTGGGGGTCCCACTTGATGGTCTCTTCCTCTGCCTCCCTCATCAACATTTCTTACAAATTTAATTTAAAAAATTGGAATATAGTTGGTTTACAGTGTTGGGTGGTTTCAGGTGTACAGCACAGGGATCCGGTGATGCATCACTGGTTTGGGATAGTTTGAGTGGGAAGGTTGCCTTCCCGCACTGGTCGTGGGCAGGCAGGCTGCACGCACCTGGGGGCTTCTGCTGGGCCCTCCTGCTCGGCTCCCCAGCCACAGCCAGGAGGGGCCAGTTTCTCTGCCACCCGGGTTCCTGGTGCCACGTCTCCCGCTCAGATGATGGTTGGAAAGAAGGCTTCTTGAGGACTCAGGAAGAAAAAAGCAGTCTTTTCCTAACTATTGAACTTAATGCAACTCCTACTCACAATCTTCCTAGGCAGTGCCTGCTGCATGTAACATCCCATGTTCCTGACTGCCCACTCCTGACTTTATTAGTAGGTAGTGTCTGCTTCCCATACTTCTCTTTCTTTTTACTTCCTTAGAATAGTTTCATTTTCATGGCCAATTTAGCTCAACTCATATGATGTCTAATGTTAAAACCTGGTAACTTCTTAGTGTTGCAGGATCCTGCCCATTGAAATTGTCTGGCTGCAGCTGTCCTGTCTGTGGAGAAGCCAGGGCTCGGGGTTGGTGGGGGTGGGGGTGGGGTGTACAAGTCATGCCTCTTTTCAGCACTAGTGGCCACAGAGCAGGCGTCCCCAGAGCTGACCTCAGGTCATCTGGGCTAACACAGCATCCCTGACATTCCTGATTAGAAGGCTGTTTTCCATGGGAGATGGGGCAGTAATGCTGACTGCTGTGCTGCATTCATGGGTAGGGTATAAGCTGCCCCTTTATTTCAAGACATAACAAGCCCCACTTGCAACTGATCCATGAGCACAGGCAGCGAGCTGCTCCAGGGCAGGCCCTGTGGTGGGTGCCTCTGATCCATGGAAGGGAAGCTGCCTTCCTGAGTCTTGTTGGCCAGTGAGGGTCAGTGGAAGGCAGAACCCTGAGGTGGTTGTCACCCTTCTGGGATCTTCCCTGACGCACCCTAGGAAGGATAAGCCTGGATCTCGGTGGCTGCTGAACTTGGACCCAAAAGACAACAACAAGTCTTCACATTGGGCTCTCTTAGTTCTTCAAATTTTTTATAATTTTTATTTATTTATTTTGGTTGCACTGGCTTTTCGTTGCTGGGCACTGGCTTTCTCTAGTCACGATGAGTAGGGACTGTTCTCTAGCTGTGATGTGCAGGCTTCTCATTGTGGTGGCTTTTCTTGTTGGGGGAGCACAGGCTCAGCAGTTGTGCGTGGGCTTAGTCGCTCCACGGCATGTGGGATGTTCCCAGACCAGAGATTAACCCGTGTCTCCTGCACTGGCATGTGGATTTTAATCCACTGCACCACCAGGGATGTCCTGGGCTCTCTTTCAACTGTGTTCTTTGAGAAAGAACAAGCAGGGTGGCGAGAATGTGTCGAGTGCTGTTTAGAAGCCTCCAGGGTTCTCTGTCAGCTGCCTGAGCCTGGCTGGCCCCCAGTTCCTGCTCTCCCCGCCCCCTCCCCGGGGAGCCTGTGCTTTGTCATTCACTGGAGAAGGCTTCCCTAAGTCCCTTCTTGCAAGTGGGTTTGTTGTGAACGAACAAGGGTGTCCCAAGTCCAGGGGCATGGATGGCATGGCATACAGCATCACCAGCTCCTGGTCAGCCCCTGCTCCAGGGAGGCTGTGCTCAAAAATGCCAGTGGTCACTGCAGGGATCAACTGTGCGGGGATTCAGATCCTCTCTAAACTGAGAGCCTGAGTTTGTGTTTTATGAGAACATCTTGTTACTGTTTAAGGAGGAGGCACGTGCGGATACGTTTCTGTCTGCCAAGGATGGAGGCAGTAGGAGATGGTAAAATAAGATCCGCATCATCCTGGGATGTCTGCCTCCCCACGGGCATCTCTTCTCCCACAGGTGGGTGGAGATGGCTCAGACAGGAAGGGGAAGAACACAGCGTCCCCTGTGATGCTGTTGGCTGATGGTAGTTCAGGACCGCTGGGGCATGGGGTTTGCCTGAACCCTGATCACTTCTGAAGGGTGCTTGATAATCCGTGAAGTGCTTTGTTTTCTGTCTGCTGGGTGTATAAGAAGATGCAGGTTAGCTGCAGGCAGAGGTGGCGCGGGCGCGCGAGGAACTGGCCCGAGGCGCGCACGTGCATGAGCGCGCGCGCACCCCGCCTCCAGCCCCGGAGCGGCTTGCAGCCGGCTCCGAGAAAAAAAAAAAAAGATGATGATGCAGGTTAGTAACTGCTGGTCCTGGCAACATTACTGTTTGGTCAGTGTTGATATCTGGTTTTTCATGCGTACCCCCTGGAGGTGCTTTTCTGGACTCATTCCTATTAAAGCTTTTATTTTGTGGGAGTGAATGATCAAACACTTCTTCTGGTGTTGCCTCAGAGCATTATAAATTCCAAAGAGCTTTTTTTTGTGGTCACTGAGTTGAGTGGTTATTGCAGTTTCTTTCTTTCCTTGGATAAATTTGAGATCGTTGTCTGGTCCCAGGTGTTTTTAATTTCTTTGATCCATCTCTAAAAGAGAATGCTTCGTGTTTTATGTATGGCTTTACAGCTTTTTTTTTTACACTATTTATTTATTTGGCTGCTTCCAGTCTTAGTTCTGTCACTTGGGATATTTCCTTGCAGCACAGACTTAATTGCTCCAAGGCATGTGGGATCTTAGTTTCCCAACCAGGGATCAAACCCATGTCACCTGCATTGTAAGGCAGACTCTTAAACCACTGGACCGCCAGGAAAGTCCCTTACAGCCATTCAGAGCCCTCAAATTATTAAACTTGAAGAGAAAATCATTTGGTTCTTTATGGAATTTGGCTCCTCGGTGCCACTTAGTTGTCACTGGACTGTGGGGTGTCAGCCATCGAGCCTGGAATTCCATGATTTATTTATTTAAAATAAAATTTATTAAAATTTGTTTTATTTAAAGTAAATATATAAATCTGAGCCACCAGGGAAGTCCATAAAAAACTCCAGCTGAGCTATTTCAAATCCTAAAAGATGATGCCGTGAAAGTGCTATACTCAGTAGGCCAGGAAATTTGGAAAATTCAACAGTGGCCACAGGACTGGAAAAGGTCAGTTTTCATTCCAATCCCAAAGAAAGGCAATGCCAAAGAATGTTCAAACTACCACACAACTGTACTCATCTCACACGCTAGCAAAGTAATGCTCAAATATTCTCCAAGCCAGGCTTCAACAGTATGTGAACCATGAACTTCCAGATGTTCAAGCTGGACTTAGAAAAGCTGGAGGAACCAGAGATCAAGTTGCCAACATCCACTGGATCATAGAAAAAGCAAGAGAGTTGCAAAAAAACATCTGCCTCATTGACTGTGCTAAAGCCTTTGACTGTATGGATCACAACAAACTGGAAAATTCTGAAAGAGATGGGAATACCAGACCACCTGACCTGTCTCCTGAGAAATCTGTGTACAGGTCAAAAAGTAACAGTTAGAACTGAACATGGACAAACAGACGGGTTCCAAATTGGGAAAGGAGTACGTCAAGGCTATATATTGTCACCCTGCTTATTTAACTTTAATGCAGAGTACATCATGAGAAATGCTGGGCTAGAAGAAGCACAAACTGGAATCAAGATTGCCAGGAGAAATATCAATCACCTCAGATATGCAGATGACACCACCCTAATAGCAGAAAGAGAAGAACTAAAGAGCCTCTTGCTGAAAGCGAAAGAGGAGAGTGAAAAAGCTGGCTTAAAACTTGCATTCAGAAAACTAAGATCATGGCAATCCGGTCACATCACTTCATGGCAAATGGATGGGGGAATAATGGAAACAGTGAGAAACTTTATTTTCTTGGGCTCCAATATCACTGCAGATGGTGACTGCAGCCATGAAATTAAAAGACACTTGCTCCTTGGAAGAAAAGCTGTGACCAACCTAGACAGCATATTGAAAAGCAGAGACATTACTTTGCTGACAAAGGTCCGTCTAGTCAAAACTATGATTTTTCCAGTAGTCATGTATAGATGTGAGAGTTGGACCATAAAGAAAGCTGAGTGCCAAAGAATTGATGCTTTTGAACTGTGGTGTTGGAGAAGACTCTTGAGAATCCCTTGGACTGCAAGGAGATCCAACCAGTCCATCCTAAAGGAAATCAGTCCTGAATATTCATTGGAAGGACTGAAGCTGAAGCTCCAATACTTTGGCCACCTGATATGAAGTACTGACTTATTAGAAAAGACCCTGATGTTGGGAAAGATTGAAGGCAGGAGAAGGGGGCGACAGAGGATGAGATAGTTGGATGGCATCACTGACTCAATGGACATGAGTTTGAGTAAGCTCCAGGAGTTGGTGATGGACAGGGAAGCCTGGCATGCTGCAGTCCATGGGGTTGCGAAGAGTTGGACATGACTAAGTGACTGAACTGAACTGAAGGGTTTTTTTTTTTTTTTTTAAATGTGGACCATTTTTAAAGTCTTTTTGAATTTGTTACAGTATTGTTTCTGTTTTATGTTTTTTGTCCACGAGGCATGTGGGATTTAGCTCCCCAACCAGGGATCAAGCCCATATGCCCTACATTGGAAGGCGGAGTCTTAACCACTGGACTACCAGGGAAGTCCCAAAGCTGGAGCCTTTCAGAAGGATGGCCGCAGTCTGGTCTTGGAGGTATCCCTGAGTTCCCAGGTACTAAGTGTATGATTTTCCTGGGACCTTGGAAACAAAGTACCACACAGTAGGTGTCTGAAGACAAGGGAAACTGTGCTAGCACTCCCTCTGTGACCTGTCGGGCCGTCGATCCCTCCTGGCCCCTTCCAGCTTCTGTTTCCCAGATGGTGGGCTTCCCTGATGAGAAGTTTTTTTCTCCTGAGATGTTCTGGGAGAAAGCAGTCATGGTGTGGTCATGGGGAGAGACATAGGGGGTGTAATTTCTATTATCCCAAAAGATGGAAAGGACTCAAGTCAAAAGGCAGCTGGGGGAGAGCTGGGCTTTAGTTTTGCTCATGCTCTGCACAGACCCAAGTGGCTTTTCCTGCCCAGCCCAGGGGAGAGGTCAGACTGGCCACAGCACTGGTGATGTGGAAGCCACCGGGGCTTCTCTGACTGCGGGCCACTCCTGCTCCTCTCTGGACATGAGGTTCCCGGGGGTTCCTCCTGCTCAGGTAAGTTTAGTGAAAGTTCATTAAACCTTGCAAAGCACCTGCACCTGCCTGCTGCCCTGTGCATGCTGTCTCCCTGGATTAACTTTTCTCCTTAACAGGAATAAAACTACCCTTAAAAGGATGCAACTACTGTTGCTAGTCCTCATCTCTTGTCGAGTAAGAGCAGGAGCATACTGTTTCACATTTCTATGTATTTAAATAGCTGCAGCATGTATCCCAGTTTGTGTAGCTTGTGTCAGACTCTTCTGTTGACCAATGCAGAGCCTACCAACCTCCCCCAAGTGTGTTCTTCTAGGACTTTCTTCTTTTTGTTGTCTTTCAATGTTCTTTTTTTAAAGATATTTTTTGATGTGGGTCATTTTTTCAGTCTTTACTGAATTTGTTACGATATTAATTCTGTTTTATTTTGGGGTTTTTTTTTGGGCCCCGAGGCATGTGGGAACTTAGCTTCCCAACCAGGGATCGAACCCAAACCCCGCAAAGGAAGGCAAAGTCTTAACCACTGGACCACCAGGGAAGTCTGTCTTTCGATATTCTTTTCCCATAAAATGCATACTTTCCCCCCACTAGTTTCCCATTTCCTCCTCTTTGTTCTAAAGTAGCTTACATCAGTCATAAACCATTGCCATTCAGTGCTCTGTGCTTTGAGACAAAAACCATCTGTACTAATTCTGTGTGTGTTTGATGGAGGAGGAGGAGCGGGGGAGCCCGTGGATCTCTTGGTTACTGGTTTGCGTTCTTTAAAGTGTGTTCAAGTTGCATTTCATCATTTCAGAATTTTCAGTGGATAGAGACAAATTCCTACTTAGTATATGATGAATGTGAACTATTTAATGCATGTTCTCTGACCATCTGCCCCTCCTCCAGGCCTTCAGGCTCCTGTGCTTGGGCTGGTCCAAGAATTGAAATTGTCCCCCTTCATCAGCTGATTGACCGGGCCCCCCCAGCCTCCCAACCCTGTATGGGGTGATGACCAAGCCAAGGGTGCACTTGATCCCAAGTGTTCAGTAACTTCTTTCATTAAAAAAAAATTGACCTATTAATATTTCTTTCGATTCAGATAAGAGAGTTCTTTTCCACTGAAGAAGTTTCCCAGGGTCAGGCTGATGAAGATGATTCTCCTGCCAGAATTTGTTAATACCATCCTATTAATATGGCCAGTAGAAGGGTCTGAGAGACAATGAGTAAAGCATTATTGCCCATCAGTCTCTTAGGAGGATCAGGCTCTGAGGTTCTTAAATTTGTCCCAATTTAACCAGAGAGCTTTTTAAGACAGAAAGCCACTCTTCAACCCCCACCCCACTTGGTTTCTGTCTCAGGAGTCCAGAGTGGCCTCAGTTATTTGCATTTCTAAGAAGCTTCCAGGTGATGCTGCTGCTGCTGCTGCTACTGGTCAGGGCATGGGTGGAGCCCCTAGATGAGGAGGAAGAGCCAACTTTGCACAGGTGGCTGTCGGCTCTGACTTCTCCCTGCTCTGATGGGGGGAGTGTCTGCTCGGAGTCTAAATCATAACATCCTCTGGCGTCCCTTAAATGCACAGAAACAGAACTGGCTGGCCTTCAGACACCTTGGCATTTATTGCTTTTGCTGCGTGAAGGGTTATCTCCTCTTGGTGCGGTGGGAGGAGTTAAGAGTTGATTTGTGAGCTAAATACATGGCACCCAGTTCTCCTTCCTTGGAGCCCACAGGAGGGCCTGCATGGATTGATAAAAGTAGCCATTAGGAAACTGCTCTGTCATGAAAACTGGTTGATCCTATGACAGTGACAGGCTCTTGTCTCCTCACTTCCTGCAGCTTGTATAATCGCTTACCTCCTATTTTTAGTGGCACTGCTGACTCAAAATGGGAACTGATGCCAGGCTCTGCTTCTCAGTGCCCTGTCTGCAGGGGGCTGGGCTCTTAGGCGGGTGAGGCCGGGGGCTGGCCTGCTGGAAAGTGGATCCCTGGGCAGGGGGCCTGGGAGCCCCACCACTTCCGCTGACCCCTTATTGCTCCCGCCAACCCAGGCCACCACCCAGAGGAGCCCTCTGGGGCCCCTGTTTCAGGGCAAGGCTGCATGGAGTGTCTCACCATTGATGGGGGTCTTGCTGCCCTCCAGCCTGTCTTCACTCTTAGGGGACAGCTCAGCACCACGTGGGCTGGAGGCACCTTTGGCCTCTGTTCTGGGTGCAGCTGATGGAGGTAGAGCCAGGTGGAGTTTGTCTTCAGTTGCTTGGCCCCTTTCTGTAAGTCCAGGTGGCTTGTGCTGCCAGCTGGTATGTAGTCAGGGCATGGTTGGAGGATTGACCCTTCAGCTTTGGCCTCTTGAGTCGTGCCCCAGGAGGGGTCTAGCCAGCTAGCCCGTGCCCATGTATCCACAGGGATTCACAAAGAATCAGCTAGAACCCAACAGTCCTGCTTTTGCATCAATACAGATATGAACCTGAGGATGGTTCTCTTGTCACTGGAGCTTGGCAGGAGGTGAAGGACTCTGCCTTGGTGCTGCCCCTCTAGCTCAGGACACCCTGGGGCTCTGGAAATATACTGGACCAAAGTGACCATAACTGGAAGGTGCTTGATACCGTGTGAGCCACCCTGAAAACCTGTGGCCTGGGGCTCACCTGTCCTGCACCTACCTTTTCTCCTCGGTTAAAAGAAAGGCTTAGAGCAGAAGAGTTTTCATCCTTTCCTTTAGGATTTAAATCTAGTAATTTGTAAGAGTGATGGCTCAGTGGTAAAGAATTCACCTGTCAATACGGGACATGCAAGAGACACTGATTCCATCCCTGGGTCAGGAAGATCCCCGGCGGAAGAAATGGCAACCTACTCCAGTATTCTTGCCTGGGAAATCCCATGAACAGAGGAGCCTGGTGGGCTATAGTCCATGGGATCACAAAGAGTCAGACACGACTGAGTGACTGAGCACACACACACATGCACAATTTGTAAGAGAACATTGACTTCATCTGGAGGAGCCTGGGGAAGTAATGTCAGTTACAGCCACACTGTAAGGAATTGGCCATTTTTCCTCTCCTCCCTGTAACCTCGTCTGCCTTCGCACCCTGGACTAGTAGCAAGCTATGTGGACTTCAGGATGCCTGTCCTGAGGGACTGGCAGGGGTTGAGGGTGTGTGGGGTGTGGGCTTAAAGAATGCACTTTATCCTTCTCATGTCCTTACCAGCGAGCGTTTCCAGTAGTGGGATCTTGAGTCCCTGGGATGTCCTTACACTTTACTTGTACAATCGTGTGTGTTGTTTAGCGTATGTTTATATCGCTTTGTTTTATAAGGTGAACATCTCCAGAGTAAGGAGCATGTGTGATTGGTTCACTTAATGTCTGAGCTGATCACAGTGACCTCTGTAAGGAAGGGCTTCATGTAGGTTTTCATCTTATAATTTTATGATTCAGAGAAATCAGTGCCTGGTATCCTTCCTGCAGCCTGTGACTGGGAGGAGCATGCAGAGTCTGATCGGTGTGAACGTGACACAGCTGCTGTTAGTCACTGTTTTCATAGGACACTAAATGCTTAAAAAAATTTTTTTTAATTGGAGGGTAATTGCTTTACAGTGTTGTGTTGGTTTCTGCCATACATCAACATGAATCAGCCATAGGTGCATGTATGTTCCCTCCTTCTGGAGCCCCCCTCCCACTTCTATCCCATCCCACCCCTCTGGGTTGTCACAGAACACCAGGTTGAATTCCCTGTGTCACATAGCCAATTACCACTGGCTATGTAATTTACATACGGTAGTGTATACGTTTCGTGCGACTCCCTCAATTCGTCCCACCCTCGCCTTCCCCTGGGTTTCCTTGGTGGCTCAGTTGTAAAGGATCTGTCTGCAACGCAGGAGACGGGGCTTTGATCCCTGGGTTGGGAAGATCCCTTGGAGAAGGGAATTCTCCAGTATTCTTGCCTGGAGAATTCATAGACAGAATCCATAGACAGAAGAGCCTGGCAGGCTACAGTCCCATGGGGTCGCAAAGAGTCGGACACAACTGAGCGACTAACACACACACACTCCTTGCCTTACTGTGTCTACATGTCTTTGTCTCTATTGCTGCTCTGCAGATGGGTTCATCTGTACCTTCTTTCTAAATTCCACATACATGTATTAATATATGATATTTGTTTTTCTCTTTTTGACTTACTTCACTCTGCAGAACGGGCTCTAGGTTCATTCACCTCACTAGAACTAACTCAGATTTATTCTTTTTATGGCTGAGAACTATTCCATTGTATATATGTACCACAACTTCGTTATCCATTCCTCTGTCGATGGACATCTAGGTTGTTCCTATGTCCTGTTAACTAGATGTTTTAATATCTGTTGTATATTCAACCTTTGAGTAAATTCTTAAGGCTGTTGAATGAACTAATTTCACTTTCAACCTGTTAAAAAGACATTTTTTTTTTGGAAGTATGTTCAGCAGCTGACAGAAAGGCCTTAGTGTCTTAGCAGTTGACTGTAAACAGCAAGCTTCCAAGTGTGTGCAAGGCTCTGAGATTCCTCTGCAGCCTCTTCCTCTACCCAGTGAGGCCTTGACACCTGGAGGGAGAGGAGGTTCCCCTCGTGCCACCAGCAGCACACTCTGTCCCAGAGCTTTGAGGGCCTTTGTGTATAGAGAGTGGCCTGGAAGTTTCTGCAGGCCCTTCAAGCTCTCGCATTTTCAGATTCTCTTCATTCTCTCATTGCAGAATGGGATTTCTTAGTTAACAGGATAATCAATTCAGTGTCGTTTTCTGAAGGTAGAATCAAAAAGGGAATCATGAATATGTCAGCTTCAGGACTCATCAGTTAATTGCTAGTCTCCTTTCATCTAAACTGCCACCCTCTCCAGCGACTTTTATTTAAAGCAGACCCTAAATATCCTTTCATCTGAAAATATAGCAAATATTCCACTAGTAAAAATTCCTTAATCATACCAAGTTGGTGTTCAAATTTTCTGGCTATCTCAAATATTTTATTGAAAATTTGCTTGTTCAAACCAAGATCCAAATAAGGTCTATAAATCTTCATTGTTGTTCAGTCACTAAATTGTGTCCAACTCTTTGCAACTGGACTGCAGCACACCAGGCCTCCCTGTCCCCTACTATCTTCTGGAGTTTGTTGAAGTTCATGTCCATTGAATTGGTGATGCCATCCAGCCATCTCATCCTCTGCTGCCCTCTTCTCCTTTTGCCTTCAATCTTTCCCAGCATAACGTCTTTTCCAATGAGTCGGCTCTTCTCGTGGAGCTTCAGCTTCAGCGTCAGTCCTTCCAGTGAGTATTCAGAGTTTATTTCCTTTAGGATTGACTGGTCTGATCTTGCCATCCAAGGGACTCTCAAGAGTCTTCTCCAGCACCACAATTCAAAAGCATCAATTCTTCGGCGTTCATGTCCATAGATTACAGTGGAATTATTTATTGACTTCTCTGCCCTCTGATTTTTTTTTTTTTTCATTGTGGTTTGATTGGTTGGGGAAAACAGGTCTTTTGTCCCCACTTTGGGTTTCCTACCTGTGGTTTGGCATAGAGGCCCCTGGTTAGTGTTCTCCTGTGTGTCCTTGTGTCCTGGAAACTGCTAGCCACAATGGAGATCCGATTTTGGCAAGATGACTCTGTGATGTTGTTTGGCAAGATGACTCTGTGATGTTGTGTGTGCTCCTGTTGGAGTGAAGCTGAATCTGGCCTCTGTACCATGATACCGAGTTAAATCTTAAGACAGAGTTTTGGGTGAAGTAGGAAAAAATAGCTTTATTGCTTTCCCAGGCAAAGAGGGCCATAGCGGGTTAAAGTCTGCAAAACTGTGTGTCCTGCCCTGGAGCAGGTAATGAGGAGTGTTGTAATCCTGGTTCAAAGAGGGCATGGTCAGCTCTGGACATTCTTCTGATTAGCAGGTGGAGAGGTAAGTAGGAATCAGCATCGTCAGCCTTGTGGTTCCAACAGGTCTGGGCTGTCCTTGCTTGTGGGCAGCAGACAGTTAACCTCTCCCTGTCGGTGGGGGTTTCAGTGTCTGCAGAAAAGCTCTAAGGTATTGTTGTGTGTGTCCCTTGAGGGGAACCAGGACCTGCCCCAAGGCTACACTATTGTTTCTTGACTGCTCCTCCCTTGTCTCTGCATCCCCTCCCTTCCCTGATTAGCAACTGTTTGAGCTTGCCCATTGGAACTCAGGGAGACCTGGAGGCTGAATGAAGCCTATTTCCTGTAATCAAGAATCAAGAAAGCGGGGGACACAGAGGGCTTTCCTGCCCAGGAGTTCCGCAGGGTCCTGCTGGGTATCAGGGGCATATGGGAGAGGGCAGGTGTGGCGGTCTGGGCTCAATCCATGGTTCATCATTCCCATGGGATGCTGGCGCTCAGCCCAGACTCCCATGCATGCATACCAGCCTAGGGCTGTGTCTAGGGGCCTGTTTTGCAGGGAGGTTGGCCCTTTATTTGACAGTGTTCACAAGTGGTGTTGCTTCCCCAGGACTGTCATGAGCGAGGTTTCTGTTTGGTTTTAGAGAAATCAGGAGCTGTGATTTCAGGAGCTGACCTCCTTGCTATTATGGGAAACACCCAGCCGTGGCCAGTGCCCACTGCCCAGGGTTGGTGGGGTAGGAGTTGAGGGGCTCCGGGCCCCTTCCACTAGTGCCTCCCCTCCTAGCTGTGCTCCCTTCATCAGAAGATGGAATTTGGGGACCCTAGTCCAGGAGACATGGATGCTCAGTACTCGTGAGCATTTAATCTGGGCCTTTTCAGTGGCTAAAGGTGTAGACTTAAAAAATAGTCACAACGTACAAGTTGAGAGTTATGTTTTATTCTGGGGGGAGTTTTTAGAACTTCAGGAGACAGCACCTCAAGTGACCCCGAGGGAACTGCTCCAAGGAGATGGGGTAGGAGTCAGGTTATATAGAAGTTTGCAACAAAGGGCAGGTAGTCTGAACATCAAAACTATTTTTTGTGAATTAAAGAAAACCAGGTATCTCATGTTAAGGAATTTAGTGCTTTTCTGTGTATGGGAGGATGTAAGATTCTGGGCTCCCTGAAATCTTTCCTTTCATATGCATCTCAGCTATCTGGGGCCAGCTTCCTTCATTTTTCTTTCTTTCTTTTTTTTATTTTAATTGGAGGCTAATTACTTTACAATATTGTATTGGTTTTGCCATACATCAACATGAATCCGCCACGGGTGTGCACGTGTTCCCACTCCTGAACCCCCCTCCCACCTCCCTCCCCATACCATCCCTCTGGGTCATCCCAGCGCACCAGCCCCAAGCATCCTGTATCCTGCATCCAACCTGGTTCTTCAGAGCTCCTCGTAGGGAGTGGCTGCAAGCCTGGTAGCTGCTGGATACCAGGTATTGTCCTCCTTTCTGGGCACCCTCCAGGCTCAGGAATTCGCATTTGGAGGGCTAGAATTGCTGGTGGCTGTGACATCCTGGTTTACTGATATGGCAGGAAATACTTAAATTTCTCAAAGGTGGTTTCATTTACTTGTTTTTTTTTTTTTTTAAAAACATAATCTATTGTAAATTCACAGTATTTCTAGTTCAGAATTAGAATTACAAGGTGTTTTAGTTCTTTGATTTTATATTTATATCTCTTTTCTCTTATGCTGAATATTCTTATCCCTGGGAACATGAACATAATTACCTATTTGCTTGATTATCTCACTTTATTTATACACAGCCCATAGAAATGTTTAGAATAGCTCCACCAATATTTTTACTCACACTGTGAGTAGTGAAAACAGCTGAAGATGTTTTTGTCCTCAGGATTTATCCCACTAGGAAACTGCAGCCAAATGACTGTGTTTCAGAGTCTTCCGGAACAATTCCCCTGTGTGTTCATGCCACCACTTCAGTATATAATTTGGTTAATTTGTTTCCATTTTGCTTTTGATTTTTAGAACTTAAAAAATTACTATCAGTTTATAATTATGTAAACCATTTTCATGGTTCCAGAGCCAAAGAGGTGTCTGCAGAGAGGTCTGCTTTGTGTTTCTGTCTTCTCTTCTTACTCCTTCCATCGCTATTTTTAAAAGGGTTATTTTTCTTTCTCTCCTTTTATTTATAGCCTTGTAATGCAAAGTACATACATGTCTTCATAAGTTAGATATTTGTTTTTAAATTTTTATTGGTGTTTAGTTGCTTTACAGTGTTCTGTTTCTACTGTACAGCAAAGTGAATCAGCTGTGAATCAGGTATACATATAAACCCTCTGTTTTGAATTTCCTTCCCACTGAGGTCACCGCAGAGCAGACTTGATTGCTCTGTGCTCTATAGTAAGGTTCTTATTAGTTATTTATTTTATACATAGTATCAATAGTGTTTATTTTTAATACTTAATGTTTTCTTAGATAAACAATAGCACAGTCTACACACTTACCCCAAACTAGAACTGGAAGATTGTCTTCTAATGATGAGGCAAGTTGTAGCTTAGTTAATCATGACCTTGAGTTAAACTGAGTATACCTGTCGATTCAGTTATTTTGGAGTGGGTAATTACAGCAACTAGGGCTTCCCAGGTGGCTCAGTGGTAAAGAATCTGCCTACCAATGCTGGAGACACTAGAAATGCATGTTCGATCCCTGAGTGGAAAAGATCCCCTGGAAAATGAAATGGTAACCCACTCCAGTGTTCTTGCCTGGAGAATCCCGTGGACAGAGGAGCCTGGCGGGCTGCAGTCTATGGGGTCACAAAAAGAGCTGGACATGACTAACCGGCTGAGCATACACAGTTACAGCAACTGCCGCCTGAACATTCTAATCACATTCCAAAATATTAATAGTTAGAAAATACATGAATATTTCTGTCTTGTTTTTGCTGTTGGAAAAAAAAAAAAGGAAACTTGGTCTGTTTAATTTACATATATTCTAGTTCAGTGGGTCTCGGCCCAGTGATTTCATCCCCGGGGGACGTGTGGCAGCATCTCAGATGTCTGGGGATGTTTTTGATCATTGTAACTTCAGGCGGGGGGAGCCCTCAACTCCTGCAGTGAATAGGGAGCTCCCCCAGCCAAGAAGTATCAGCCCTGTATTTGCCTCTGGTCAGAGCCCTGCACGATGGAAGGGGCCTTGAGACTTTGGGTCACCCCCTTCCCTCCCTCCCTCTCTCTGTCCCTCATCCCTTTCCTCCTCCCTTCCCCCTTCCCTCCCCTCTTCCCCGCCTCTCTTCCTTTTCCTCCCCTTTCTCTCTTCTTTTCCAGTAAAAGTAGATTTTTACGACTAGGAGTATAGGAAAACCATTTACAAAGACAAGCCAGAAGGACACCAGCAACTGTGCTTTACCACCTCGTGTGCAGAGAGTCCAGCACAGGAAGCCCTGTTCAGTTCACCCTGGTGTAAATCCCATGTGCGACTGCGTGCTTTGAGGGAAGCTGATTCTGCTTCAGGATGGGTCTCAGGAAGACGGATGTCTTGTTTGGTGCGAGCACATGGACCACCACCTGTAGGACAGTAGTGCTTGAAGTTGAGGTTGTGATGTGCTGACAGCACTGTGGCTTCACAGTGGATCCTGACGTGCTGCTCACTTAGAAAGATGACCGTTCAGAGGCACATGTGGGTGTGGGCAGCAGTGGGCAGCTGGCAGTTCTGTGCCTCTTAGGACATTCTCTTGTCATTGACAACATTCTGCATTCCTCTGGGGGTCGCTTTCTCATCTCTGGACTTTCCATGCCAGAGTCCTATGAGATGCTCATTTTCAACTAACAAAGAGGGTGAGTGGTCCTATCTCTGTGTGGTTTAATATGATGTGGATGGGGGGCTCACTCCTTTTCTCACACTGGGGACCCTGAGAAGTATCAACAAGGTGCCTGGTTGCCCCCAATCATTACCAGAGTGGGGCGCCTGGAGTGTGATCACAGGGCATTGGAAGCAGGTATTGGAGGCAGTAGTGTCTGGTCCAGGGATGGGCTCGCTGGCCTCGGATCTTAGCATCCCTTCTGCCTGTGGTGATGGAGGAGGCAGGTGGGTGGTGCCCTTCCTCTAGTTTCTACATCACTGCTCTTCCCCAGGTACCACCCACACTCCAGCAGGTCAGTTCACCCAGCTGCACAAGTCACTAGTCGGCATGTGTCTGTGGCATAAGAGAGCACAGTACAGGTTGCTTCTGTGGAAAGAAAGAGGTGTCTTTAGGAAAGTTAGCCGCTAAGGTGACAGCTCACTGGTTTTTAGCCCTGGGGAGCTGGGTTTATCTGATCGTTTTGTTAAACGTTTGCCTGTGAACTTCAACTCTTGAGACTGCTTTGAGGGGACCCGTGGGGGTGGAGAGCACCCTGTTGTGGTTATGGGGTGGTCCTGCAGAAATAGCCCAAGTCACCAAAATTCCTTTTGATTTTAACTTTATGGTCCAAAGACACAATATTTATTGTCCTTTAGCCCCTTGACTGGAGTCTTATACCACCTCCCCTCCTCGTTCAGCGTTTCCCCTGCCTCCCAAGGATAGCCTTATAAGCCTTGGACACTGAGAACCTGAAGGGCTCACTTCTGTTTCAGCATTTCTAATTCTGGGGGAAGCCCTTAAATATTGACAAGGGTCTGAAGCCTTGGTTCATTTTTTTAATTTTTTCGGCACAGAAATAAATGGTTTGTGCTATTTTTGAGTGGTGGATATTGAACTCAGGGTGTAGGGCAAAGTGGTTTCCATGTCTTTCTAAAGAGGAGAAGCAGGCACCTCTAGCGGCAGATGACCTTCTGATGGGGACAGGTGGGAGGCAGTTCTTAACCATTCCTGGGCAGGTGTGGGCGGTCACGCTCTGGGCAGCTAGCCTCTTGGGCTTCAGGATTGACAGGGGTGGTGGTCCTGGCCTTGCAGGATTCCTGCCCAGTGGTGGGGGAGGCATCTCCTAGCAGTGAAGGAAGACATCATGGGTTCACCATCAGCCTCCTGTGATCAGACTTACGGGCAAGTGCCAAGCCTTTTGTAACCATAATCAGTTAAGACAAAGCAAAGGGCTGTAAACTGCAGAATTCTGTTGGTGTCTGCCTTCTCGTAGAAACAAGATGCTTCTGGGACTTACCTGGTGGTGCAGTGGATAAGAATCTGCCTGCCAATGCAGGGGACTCCGGGTCGATCCCTGGTCTGAGAGGATCCCACATGCCGTTGAGCAACTAAGCCTGTACAACCACTGAGTGTGCCCTAGAGCCCATGCTCCACAACGAGAGAAGCCACCGAAATGAGAAGCCTGAGCACTGCAGTGAAGAGTAGCTCCCCCCACCAAAACAGAACAACACGACAAGAAAGAAACAGGATGCTTCTAGAAAAGAAAACCAGTTCGGAAATCTGGCACTGAAAACCTTTCAGTGTTGTAGTGTGGACTCGCTAGTTTATGGTTTTATAACTGGCTAAAGGTTCTGGCGTTAACTGCAGGTTTCCGAGTGGTTTCATCACCCTCAGTCGGGGCTGACTGCAGGGTGACTAGTTGTGTTCATCTGATTCAGTTCATTTCCTAGAAGAACCAATTACAACCCCATTTTCACTAATTTACGGTCGTAATCCATCTATTTCAGAGCCAGGATTAAATTATCGCTTACCTCCAGAAGATGTATGTTTGAACTTAAGTATCTGTGGGATTTTCATATTCTATGAAAGACAAAGGGGTGAAAGTTAGCTCATTGTTAAGTTTTGTTTTCTTCTATTTACTGTTATTATTTTGTTGGAAAATTTTTACTGCATGTATTTTTTTCAAAAGACAACTGAAACCTCTAACATCAGGGGAAGCCTTCCTCCTGTCTCAGGCACCCACATGACTTCATTGGAGCAAGACCACTGCTTCTTGTGTGTACAGCTACTGTTCTGGAAATAGCTAACTACCAGCTTAACTTCAGCTCCTCTGTCCATGGGATTTTCCAGGGAAGAATACAGAAGTGGCTTGCTGTTCCCTTCTCCAGGGGATCTTCCAGACCCAGGGATCGAACCCAGGTCTCCTGCATTGCAGGCAAATTCTTCACCATCTGAGCCACTGCTGCTGCTGCTGCTGCTAAGTCACTTCAGTCGTGTCTGACTCTGTGTGACCCTGTAGACGGCAGCCCACCAGGCTCCCCCGTCCCTAGGATTCTCCAGGCAAAAACACTGGAGTGGGTTGCCATTTCCTGATCCAATGCATGAAAGTGAAAAGTGAAAGTGAAGTTGCTCAGTTGTGTCCAACTCCTAGCGACCCCAAGGACTGCAGCCCACCAGGCCCCTCCATCCATGGGATTTTCCAGGCAAGAGTACTGGAGTGGGGTGCCATTGCTTTCTCCGAATCTGAGCCACTAGGGATACCCAACTACCAGCTTTACTCAGGTCATTTCACTTTCTTGTAATACAAAGACATCTCTCCTTTACTTACTTTTAAAAAATAAAGTCATTGAATCGTACACTTTAGTTGGTGAATTTTTATGGTCTGTGAATTGCATTTCAATTTAATAAAAAAGTAACCTTAGAGTCTGGGGACTGATTTGAAGAGAAAAGATGAAGAGTGGAATACTTTCATCTTTATGTCGTCAGAGGTGACTACAGAGGTTCCCCAAAGATCTTTGCAGCTTGGGTTAAAAACATATTTTTATGGAGCATTTAGAAGGAGGAGCCTGTGATGAGCCTGCCAAGGTTCCTGAACATAGTTAAGTTCACTGGGGTGATGAATCTCAGCATGAGGAGGGTGAACAGCAGGTCGGTCATTGCAGGCAGCTTAACCAGGAAGCAAAATGGTAGTTAAGTTTCTTCATAGATAAATACATGTGTGGAAAAGAATCTGAAATGTCCTTACCTTACTTTTCGGAGTTGAGAATGTAAGTTTGAAGTCCTGTCTCTTTAGAACCTAGAGACATCTGTCTTGTTTTACAAGTGGATAGTTTTCAATGTGTGTTCACTCAGTCTTATCCGACTCTTTGTGACCCCATGGACTGTAGCCCACCAGGCTCCTCTGTCCATGGGATTCTGGAGTGGGTTGCCATTCCCTTCTCCAGGGGATCTTCACGACCCAGGGAACCTGTGTCTCTTGGCATCTAATGCATTGGCAGGCAGATTCTTTACCATTGAGCCACCTGGGACTTCCCTGCCATTCAGTGTCTGGTGCTGTTTAATCAAGCTGTTCCTCTCCGATAGCATCTCAGCCATGTCCTTTCTGTCCATTTTGACATGTCCTGCCTGCATTCCCGGTAGAGCCATGCCCGTCCACTTGGGTGGAGGACCATTGTGGGGAGTGATGGCTGGGAGTACAGGTGTCCCCAGAGTGTGGGCTGTTAGTTTGATTCTCCCCAAGGAAAGTGTCAGGTGGGTCCTGCCCTTGGCCATGGTCTGTACCACAGCGTGGATGGTGGCCTGGAGACAGGTGTGTGGGGTTTGCAGGTGAGGAGTGGATGGAGGGGGGCGGGTTGTCCAGGCCTGAAGCAGAATGAGAACTCTTGAGAACCTGCAGCGTTGGACTGCAGGTGGTGTGGAGGAGTGGACCAGGAGGGTCACCAGGGGCACATGTCTCTGCTTCCTCTCAGAAAGCCACCTGCCAAGTGTATCGTGAGGGGCCAGATGGGCTGTGCAGGTGTGAGGCTGCCTGTGGGGGACGCAGACTCAGTCAGTGTTCTCACGTGCAAAGCATCATCGGCATACCCAGTCTCTGCAGTGGACATCCCTGCTGAGGCCACATACCATGTGCAGAGACGATGGGGGGTGACCCACAGGGGCCTGAGGTCCCCGCTTGGGCCCACTCCTCTGTCTGTCTGCTTTGTGGGGGTGAAGCCTACGTCTGTCTTGTCTGTTGTATGTCCAGCACCCCGCATAGTACTCAGAAGGCTTCAGAAATACTTGCGGAGTGACTTGTCTTGAAGTCTGTCCAAAAGAGAGAACTTTTAGGAAACTTGTCATTTTTTGACTTAGGAAGGATTTGCTTGCTGAAGAGGCCCTAAAGGACCTTGCAGCTCCTCTCACTGTTGGGAGGTTAGTCTCAGGAAGGACAGATGAGACCTGCTTTCTAGTCCATCATAAACCACCTTTATGTAAAACTATTATGTTCATATAAGACACTGCTCACTTGTCTCCTTTAGAGATTTTAAAATTCTGCTCAGATACTAATGGGTACTTTGGATGGGACACATCTATTTTAGAAGTTATCTAGAAAAGTTGAACTGAATTTTTTTTAGGCAAGTTTTCTTGCAGCAGATAAAGCTGCACTGCCATATCACCTCATGTCTGACTTCGGTCCCTCACTGGACTGAATCCCCTAAGAAGGATGGCATCTGTATTGTGCTTTATTTACATACCGTGTCTGCACAGAGCAGATATGTGTCACATTTCCATTGAATAAGTGTGACTTCCATTTATTTATAGCAATGAGGTGACTGATACTCTCTCCAAGGAAACCCGGTGTCTGAGGCTAAATGGCAGTCTCTACAGTGCCCAGCTGGAGAAGGAAATGGCAACCCACTCCAGTATTCTTGCCTGGAAAATCCCATGGATGGAGGAGCCTGGTAGGCTACAGTCCATGGGGTCGCAAAGTCGGACACGACTGAGCGGCTTCACTTCACTCACTTCATACTTTATCACTGGAGAAGGAAATGGCAATCCACTCCAGTATTCTTGCCCGGAGAATCCCATGGACAGAGGAGCCTGGCGGGCCATGGTCCATGGGGTCGCAGAGAATTGGACACAACTGATGTGACTAAGCACGCACGCACAGTGCCCAGCTGCTAAGATGTGCACTGGGCTGAGCGTCCCCTGGAAGAGAGTCTTTGTGTCCTTTGTCACGGGTGAAGGCGTGGCCAGCCTCATCACCTGCGTGCCCCTTCTTTCAGACAGGCCTGGTGTTCAGATGCTGAGGGTTTGGAGATAAATGTTCTTGATTCTGTCCTTCTCACTTTCTCTCCTTCCCTTTGCATCCCTTTGTTCTTACCTGGGGCTGATGTCATAACCAGCTGCAGGTGGTCTGATTCAGCAGGTCTCAGTGGTTCTGTGTGCAATGAACAGGCAGTAGGGAAGGGGAACCCTTCCATTTCTGAAATGTGTGGTTAGAACACTCCTATTTCAGCTCTTACACATCATCCGAAGATAATTTTTGTCTTTTTGTTCAGTCATTAGGTCATGTCTGACTTTTTGTGGCCCCATATACTGTAGCACTCCAGGCTCCTCTGTCTTCCACTCTCTCCCAGGGTTGGCTCAGATTCATGGTCCATTGAGTCGGTGATGCCATCCTGCCCTCAGTCTTTCTCAGCATCAGGGTCTTTTCCAGTGAGTCGACTCTTGGCATCAAGTGGCCAAAGTATTGGAGCTTCAAGATCAGTCCTTCTGTTGACTATTCAGGGTTGATTTCCTTTAGGACTGACTGGTTTGACCTCCTTGTTGTCCAAGGGACTTTCAAGAATCTTCTCCAGCACCACAGATCAAAAGCATCAATTCGTTGGTGCTCAGCCTTCTTTATGATTCAGTTCTCACATCTGTACATGACTACTGGAAAAACCATAGCTTTGACTATACTGACTTGTGTCAGCAAAGTGGTGTCTCTGTTGCTGTAAATTTGAATAATGAATCACAAGGTGCAGAGGAGGTTTAACTCGTTCCCTAACTTTCTTCTGTCTTTGTGTTCATGTTTTCACGGAACAAGTTACATGCTTGGAGACCGTGGTGAATTTCAGGATTTACTGATTTCAAAGCATCCTCCTTAAGGAGTAGGCCAGGGAAACACTGAATTCTGAGAGGGCTTGAAATCATGTCCTGAGTGTTTCCTCTGCACAGAATGGCATCGTGGAGCCCAGTTTGTCGTTTCTCTGTGCATGTAAGTGAATGGATCTCAGCTTTTCTTTGATGTGTACAGTGGATGAGGGTTGTTGGAGGAAACCTGGCTGCATGAGGAAGTGGGTTTTCTTTTTGCCAGGTGGCCGTTGAAATGTGTTTCCTCTGTGCCCAGTTGAAAGGCTGGGCATGTAGATTTTCATGCTCTTGTCGTGTTTTAGCTCTGAAAGTGCTTACACAGCTAATCTGGCTTTTATGTTTATTTCCACTTGGAGCTCAGCGGGAGGCTCTTTGGAGATATTCGGACAGAAATGACTTAATTGGATTTCAGCCCAGACACAGCATATGAATGGCTTTATGAATGGCATTAATTGGGCCGTTGCCATGGGAAGTCATCTATACATTTTTGAGCTTGAAAGTTTAGAAGTCCTCTTTGATTCATTCAGTCTCTCTCACTGGCTTCTTGCTAGTTTATTTGATCAATGACATACTCAAGAAAAATAAATTTATGGCAATAAAATGAAGACATATGGTTCATTAGCAGAACCATCATTTGGTTTTGGCACGGGTGCACTGATTTGTGATGAAGGCTCCGTGTTGACACCCAAGAGTTGGATCAGGCTGTGTGTAAGGAATTCAGGGTCTCTTGGGTTGAAATTTGGGAGAAGAGGATTCTAAACCCTGGAGCACTGAATGGTGCCATTGTTGTTCAGTCGCTAAGTCATGTCTGACTCTGCAGCCCCATGCACTGCAGCATGCCAGGCTTCGCTGTCCTTCACTATCTCCCAGAGTTTGCTTAAATTCATGTCTGTTGAGTCAGTGACGCCATCCAGCAATCTCATCCTCTGCTGCCCCCTTCTCCTTTTGTCTTCAGTATTTCCTAGAATCAGAGTCTTTTCCAGTGAGTTGGCTCTTGGCTCTTCGCATCAGGTGACCAAAGTATTGAGCTTCAGCGTCAGTCCTTCCAATGAATATTCAGGGTTGATTTCCTTTAGGTTTGACAGGTTTGATTTCCTTGCAGTCCAAGGGACTCTCAAGAGTCTTCTCCAGCACCACAGTTTGAAAGCATCAAGTTTTTGGTGCTCAGTCTTCTTTAAGGTCCGACTTTCACATCTGTACATGACTACTGGAAAAACTGTAGCTTTGACTGTACAGACCTTTGAGGGCAAAGTCATGTCTCTGCTTTTTAATATGCTGTCTAGGTTTGTCGCAGCTTTCTTGCCAAGGAGCAAGTGTCTTCATGGCTGCAGAGATTTTGGAGCCCAAGAAAGTAGTCTGTCACTGTTTCCACTTTATCTCCATCTATTTGCCCTGAAGTACTGGAACTGGATGCCATGATCTTAGGTTTTTGTACCATTGTGGCAGATTCTATAGAAATCACTGAGGAAGTGTAAGTTTATTGGATGATGAATGTCTGATAAGAGTCATTCTGTCGAGAGCCTGCCATGTGGCTGAACCATATGGATGGCAGCATGTGGAGGTCCCTTGCTGGAGGCACTTGTGTTGCCTTTGAATGGGGGCGGTTTGGTTATAAAAGAGCAATCGCTGCAGGAATGAAGGACGTTCCTGTAGAATGTTCCAGAAGAGGGGAACTTTGGGTTCATTCCTCCTGGACGATGAGTTGGTTTTGGCTGGACAGTAGTTTTAGGAAGCTGCAGGTGTGAATCTCTTCCTAAATGGTGGAAGAAATGGACATAAAGGCACAAAAGTAGGAAAGTATCTGGCATTTGGGGAAAATGTGGGTGAGTCATATTGACCATTTTTCAGAATATTCAAAAGCAGCTAAATATACTTTAAAAACACAATGATATTAAAATTCATATTCAATTGGCATGATCATGAGTTTGTTCTCTGAAAGTATTTTTTTTAACCATTAGCCACATACAGTTAGAAATGTCATTTAGATCACCTGTGTGTATAAGTTATCTCAGATGAGAATTCAGTGTCTATATCTTCTTTCTTTCCTGTCTTCCCTTCCTTCTGTCTTTTTCAACAAAAGAGGTTTTATTCAATAGTGTGTTTTCATGTTTAAGGTTTATCTTGGTCAGCATGCTTTTTATTTGTGGTGTAATTACCTGGACAACAATGAAATCCTGTGGACACTTCGTAAAGAATGCAGGTGACCCTTTGCAAAATATTTTGTGTAATTGGACTATCCAGTTATGGCATTGAGATGTGTATATATACACAGGTATGTGTATATAGGGTTGTATACACACACCTACATGTATGCTGATTCTGAAAACTGATTTGGGTCAGTGGAAATAGGTTCAGAGAAACACCTATGATGCCTTTTGGAGGATGGGGACTGTTGTATTAAGAGGCTAGCATCAAATATATACACAGAATCTTATAAAGCATTAGAACAGGTGTTACTAATGTTATTCCTATCTGCTAGAATTCTGAGGCAGCGACCGTAAAATTTAAGTCCATATTAAGATTTGCCTTATGACTTCCTTGTCATGGTACTTTAGATAAATGTATTAATGCATTTTGGTCCCACATCATCAATTTTGGGTAATTCTCACATCCACTCCCGTGTGCTGAGCTCACAGCTACAGATTAGGGGCGTCGAGACCTCGTCACAACTGAGGACGTGGAGGAACAGGACCAAGGAGGGAGGGGCATGTGGGGGCTGAGCAGGTCTGGGGCCCACGGCTCCTGCCACGTCTTTTGGTCATGGCGTGTGTGGTCGACCCACTGCCGGCAGTTTTGTTCTCTGAGAAGTTCTAGAAGACTTGAAGGCAGATGTGTGCATTATTTCAGAACACAGAACCCTCAGAGCTCGGCATCTGACCAGTGATCCTGCTCCCCACACCTCCCCAGCCACATCTCCTTGAGGCTGTTCAGAGTTAGAAACTCATGCTCTTTCTGCCCCATTTTCATTAATCAACTTGTGATCCTCACACAGATGCAGTCCGCTGATAACCAGTGTTATCATTTAAATTGATTCCAGCCCGTGGCAGAAAAATCTGGTGTTTTCCTTTTCAGGACAGTTTTATCTTGAGTAAAAGTCCAAATTTGGTGGGCCTTTCTGAAATGTGGACCCCGCATCTGACTGTTAGCACTGCGCACAGGGTAGTAAGAAGCAAGTGGGGTCCTGTCCCTGGAAGCATTAGTGTTGTTTTTTTCTTTTTAGTAAAAAGAAAAAAGATAATTGCCTTTAGCTTGTCCTGCAGATGAGGGGTCTGGGCAGTTCACTGCGTGTGTCTTGCATGTTTATTTCATACTCGTGTACTATTTGGTCATGATACTCATCTGGCATAATCCAAGAGTCTTGAGCTTATGTGCAGTGTTCAACAGTCAAACAGTGTAACTCAGTAATTTTTTTCTGCATTGACATCTAAGAGAAATAGTGCCTTTGTTTTTATTTATGTATATACTTTATTAATTTTAACGATGTGTTAATTTCTGTATAGCAAAGTGACTCAGTTATACACATATATATGTTATTTTTTATATTCATTTCCATTATGGTTTATCATAGGGTTTTTTTTAACTTTTTATTTTATATTGGAGTAGAGCTGATTAACAATGTTGTGATAGTTTCAGGTGAACAGTGAAGGGACTCAGCCATACATACACATGTATCCATTCTCCCCCAAAGTCCCCTCCCATCCAGGCTGCCACATAACACCGAGCAGAGTTTCCTGTACTATACAGTAGGTCCTTGTTAGTTATCCATTTTAAATACAGCAGTGTGTTCATTTCCATCCCAAACTCCCTACCTATCCCTTCCCCTCATCCCTCCCTCCAGCAACCATAAGTTCATTCTCTAAGTCTGAATCACAGGATGTTGAATATAATTCCCTGTGTTATACAGTAGGACCTTGTTGTTTATCCATCCTATAGATAATAGCTTATATCTGCTAACCCCAACCTCCCCAGCCACCCCGATCCCACCCCTTGGTAACCACAAGTTTGTTCTCAGATTAAGGTGGCATGTGTGGTCATGGACTTGCGTCTTAGAAACTATGATACTGTCCTTCCCTGATTTGAGAGGCAGAAGCCGGGCTCCTATTGTGGCAGACACTCCAGACTGATGGCGGTGACAGATGACCTTTGCCCAGGTCTGGAGGTTCTGGCCCTTTAGTGGTGATCCATGTGGGGAGAAAGAGTCCAGTGGGGCTCTGCAGTCAGGCGGGCCTGGGTTTGAATCCTGGCTCTGGGCCTGAGGGTCTGGTGGTTTGGTTCCTGAGCCGACGATGAGTTGTGTCTCCTGGGTTGCTGTGAAGGTGGAGCCACCAACACAGTGTCCCTGGGACCTGTCTAGTTGCTTCTCTGCTTCTGTGGGTTGGGCGGTGGAGTGCTGGTCTTTATGGGGAGCCTTTAGGGATTCATGTCATCTGGGCAGTAGGCAGGACTGCATGTCCATCCTGCCCAAAGAGTGGGGGGGCTCCAGCCTTTGGCCTCAATGGAAGGTCATGAGCCTCTCATTAATCCTGAAGACTCTACTGCAGGGAAGTCTGTCAGTGATGGACACCAGCCCTGAATGGCCAGCCCACTGAGGTTCAGAGGAAACCGCCCAGATGGCCCAGAAAAGCAGCCAGGACAGGCTCCGTGGGGCACCTGGAGTTCAGGTGGGGCTGGGACAGATGGTTTGGGTGTCTGGAGGCCAGGCCCGTGGGGACAGGCAGGGCTGCTGGTTGGCAGCCACCTGACCTGAGTACCTTCACTGGTGTCCTGGCTAAATGCCCCCCGAGACCAGGGAGAACCCCAGGTTGTGCCCAGGCTTTTCAAAACACAGTCAAGAAAAAGAAAACCTCAGTATTGCAGAGAATTCAGATAGTCCTTTGGTTTTGCCGTGGTAGAATGATCGGGGTCCAGATCATTGTGGAGAAAGGGGTGCATTTAGTATTTGTGTTAATATCCTTTACTCTGTCCTCATCGCTTTAATTCCTATGGGGAGATGCAAGTGGTGCTTGTGGGGAAATGCCTGTAAAGACAAGCATGCACTGTCCCCTCCTGCCTGAGCAGGCTGTGAAATGTTCTCCAGTGACCACCTTGGCCCCAGTGACCTTAAACCTGGCAGTGTTGCCAGTCAGAGGTGGTTTTCTACAAAGTGTATGCTTTCCTGGTGGATTCTATCACAGGTTGTACTGAAGACCTGATCTGAAGTGCTCGTCCTTAACAGAGGCTTTGAATAGTCCACGTTAAACGTGGCAGTGGGTGGACTTCATGGAAACCCAGCAAGGGAACAGCTTAGTCTCTGTGTTCACTTCTGAGGAAGGTGTGTGGTTCGTGCACTGACGCTTGGTCAGTGAGATGCTTTTCTTGAAGAAAACACCACCCCTCCGTCTCACACAGTTGGATCGCAGGTAACTAGGCCATCTTTGTTGTTGTTCAGCTGCGTCCGACTCTTTGCGACCCCATGGACTGCAGCATTGCAGGCTCCTTCTCTTGTCTCCCGGAGTTGGCTCAGATTCATGTCCATTGAGTCAGTGATGCCATCCAACCATCTCATCCTCTGCTACCCCCTTCTCCTCCTGCCCTCAGTCTTTCCCAGGGAGGCTCTGGTTGGAACCTTGTCATTGGCTCAGATCCTGGGCATCCACCTGGATGGCCACAGCGAGTGTCAGAGGACAAGACTTCCAGACCCAGGCTGTGGCGCTGGTGAACTGGGAAGGAAGATAAATTCTCTGGCACTAGGCTTGCTGCTGGTGTGGTAGGTTCAGCTTTGGAGGCTTGCGTTCCTCACTCCAAGCCTGCTAAGGAGAATCTCTGCCTCTATGAGAACATTAAGTCCTGTGGCAAAGTGAATATTAGTATCTCTTCCAGAAGGTTATTGGGAGGATTAAATCACACACACATATACACACATCATGAGCGCACCGTGCGTACAGGGGGCAACTCAGACAGCCCCCCAGACGCCCAAGGGCCTTGGCTTGAGCTCTGACTCCAGGCACATTCACTTTCCAATGAAAATTTTAAAGCTACAACTTATGTCCAGAAGAACCCCTGAAAATACTAATACAGAAGTGGTGTTTGCAGACACAGCAGTATTTAGCTAGTGGGTTTCTCCAGTAAGTGGCATGTGTCAGGCCCACAGTGAGAAATCGGAATCCTTGGTCAGGCCTGGAGTCTAGATAGCAAAGCGTCTGTTTTCTGTCTTGTTTCTGAAAACACACGGCAGAGAGAAGGCCTCCATCCTGGTGCGCGTCTAAGATCTCGTCCAGGTCTCATATCCCTGGTGTGTCTGCCCAGCACCTTTCCCTTGTGTTAAATCATACATTCAAACAAAACTAAACAAAAATCATCCAAGCCCTTAAAATAATACCAGAGAATGCATAAATGGAATTCATTTTTTAATCAACATTTATGAACTTGCCTTAAAGCCTTCCCTGAATTATCCTTTTCTATTTGACTAAAATAGAACTCGACTCTTCTGTGGGGTGTTTAATAATGTTGTGAGTCATCATCATGGTTTGATGAATTAATAGATCTTGTACAAGTGAATGGTCAGGACAGATCCCTTCAGGCTTTGAAGCATAATTAAAGATGCCAGTGAACCCTCTTGGAGTCCACAGTGCCTCAGGGTCCCCTCAAAGGACAAATCAGGACTGAAAATAGGTACCCAGGTGTCAGGGGCCATAAGGCCAAGTCCCACAGCCGGGAGGGAGGGGGTTGCGGGACCCTCTGTCGGCTCCTCCTCTGTAATTTCAGGATGCTGTCTTCAGATTCCTGTAGCGATATTTTCTTTTTAAAAAATTTTATTGGAGTCTAGCTGATGTACAATGTTTTGTTAGTTTCCATTGTACAGCAAAGTGACTCAGTCATACACATGACATATACATACAGTATAGCCTCTCTTTTTCAGATTCTTTTCCCATATATGTCATTAGAGTATTGAGTAGAGTTCCTTGTGCTATACAGTAGGTCCTTGTTAGCTATCTATTTGATATATAGTAGTGAGAGAGAGAGAGAGTGTGTGTGTGTTCATCCCGATAAGGACGAAGCTGTGGGTCTGGCGGGGCCTTTCTCAGTGAATGGTCCACGCAGGAGATGAAATCTCTACATGATATCCATTCTCTGCAATTCTTCTCCCTAATTAGGCTCCCAGACGGGCTTTTTGAATTTCCACTTGGCAGCTGCTCTTTTGTTTTCAGCAGGCTTGGAGGGTGTGGGCAGCGGTATTATGGGGAGGGGGCTGGAAGAGATGTGGGAGCTTGGGTCCCTCGGTTATCCCCAAGGGGGTCCCCACCTACCCTCTGCCTCCACGTTGACCCAGGGTCTGGAAAATAGAGCAGGGCAAAGGAGTTTTTGTTTGGGTCGAGGTCAGTAAATATAAAGCACATTTTTTCCTGGGGTCTATTAAAAATATTTGGAGAAGGAAACGGCAACCCACTCCATTATTCTTGCCTGAGGAATCCCATGGACAGAGGAGCCTAACAGGCTACAGTCCATGGGTCACAAGGAGTTGGACACAACTGAGTGACTAAACAACAACAACAAGTAAAATATTGGTTTCAGGTAAACAAATAATCAGTTATTTCTCAAGCGGTAACTTAAAATCCAGCAAGCAAGCTGCCCTGATAAATGGTGTCTTCTGTCTCTTTTCAGATTTCCTACGTTCCTTTTCTTCGAGCAATTTCCTGGATTGTCACTCTCTGCTGAGATTTGAATTGGATAGGAGAATTTGGAGAACTCCAGCAGCTTGGTGACTTCAGGTGCAGTCAGCTGAGGAACTCAGCCTTTGAGGAGCTCTGTGTTGTGTGTCACCTCTCGTAACTGGGTGCCGAAGGTGAGTGTGGCTTTCCGCCTGAGACAGGCAGGAGGAGTGACTGCTTTCGCCTTAGATGCCCACGTTGCACTGGGCGTACGCTTTACGTTAGTAAAATGGCAATAAATGTAGCTCTGATTTGTTGAGCCTTATAAAATGTAAGTTGCCAAGGGATGTGGTTCAGAAGTTAGACTCACTGTTCCTGCTTTGGTGCATGGTGGCAGCAGGTAAGCTAGGAGGCAGGACCGTGGGTGCCTCCAACCTGTGAGATGCCCGGCGCCTGAGCTCCTGGCTGGACAGGTAGCTTGTGTCTGTGGGAGATGGGCCTTCTCTGTGTCGTGTGGGATGGGTGTCCAGAATACGTAGGAGCTGTCTTCAGGGTGAGCTCCATCTTGTGAGGCTTCATCCTAGCTTGGATGCTGGGAAGATAAGGTTGCATCACAACATCAAATGGATAAGGATTCCGAGGGAGGGTTTATGTTTTCCTATGAGAAATGTTCTCGTGTGTTAAAATTGTACTTGTGACACAGCATATGGCTTGAGATTCAAGGCTCCTGGAATAACAGGTACTGGACAAAAGAATGTCTCTACAATAGGCATTTCTCAGCCCTAACATGATTTTGGACCATTTGATTTAGATGATACAAGATGCTGGCTGGCAGTCAGTTCCTCTGGGGTCCTGGCTCTGACTGGGCAATAAAGTGCTTTATGAGAAGGTCCAATTCATCTTCAGAGTGTTGTCTCCTAAGTGGAGGTTTGTTGTTCACTCACTGTCGTGTCCAACTGTTTGCAACCCTGTGGATTGCAGCACACCAGGCTTCCCTGTCTTTCACCATCTCCCGGAATTTGCTTAAACTCATGTCCGTTGAGTTGGTGATACCATCCAACCATCTCATCCTTTGTCACCCTCTTCTTTTGCCTTCCATCTTTCCCAGCATCAGAGTCTTTTCCAGTGAGTTGGCTTTCCTCATCAGGTGGCCAAAATATTGGAGTTTAAGCTTCAGCATCAGTCCTTCCAGTGAATATTCAGAATTGATTTTCTTTAGGCTTGAGTGGGCTTCCCTGGTGGCCTAGATGGTAAAGAATCTGCCTGCAGTACAGGAGACCTGGGTTCAATCCCTGGATTGGGAAGATCCCCTGGAGGAGGGCATGGCAACCCATTCCAGTTGAACATAACTGAAGTGACTAAGCACAGCACAGGATTGACTACTTTGATCTCCTTGCTGTCCAAGGGGCTCTCAAGAGCCTTCTCTAGCACCACAGTTTGAAAGCATCAGTTCTGCAGTGCTCAGCCTGCTCTGTGGTCCAATGCTCACATACATACATGACTACTGGGAAAACCATAGCTTCGACAGTACAGACCTTTGTCAGCAAACTGATGTCTCTGCTTTTTAGCACACTGTCTAGGTTTGTGGAGGAATAACACCCAATTTATGAGCTTTCCTTTCAAGGCTTATTTTGCTTCTATTATTCACAAATTCCTTTATACTATTCTTTAAAAAAATTTTTTTTTTGTTTTACAATAGAGAATATAATTCGGAGAAGGCAGTGGCACCCTACTCCAGTACTCTTGCCTGGAAAATCCCCATGGATGGAGAAGCCTAGTAGGCTGGAGTCCACGGGGTCTCGAAGAGTTGGACACGACTGAGCGACTTCACTTTCACTTTTTCACTTTCCTGCATTGGAGGAGGAAATGGCAACCCACTCCAGTGTTCTTGCCTGGAGAATCCCAGGGACAGCAGAGTCTGGTGGTCTGCTGTCTATGGGGTTGGACAGAGTCGGACACGACTGAAGTGACTTAGCAGCAGAGAATATAATTGCTTTGCAATGTTGTGTTTCAGGTGTACAGCAAAGTGATTCAGTCTTATATAAATACACACATAATTTTTTCAAATTCTTTTCCTTTTTAGGTTATTACAGAATATTGAGTATAAAGTTCCCTGTGCTATACAGTAGGTCCTTGTTAATTATCTATTTTTATATTAAGTAGTCTATGCATGTCAACTCCAAACTCCTAATTTATTTCTCCCCCTGACCTTTCCTCTTTGGTAATCATAAATCTGGCTTTAAACTATTCTTGAACCCGTGACTTCGGACTACAAAATCTCTTGGTTTGAATGTTGTAGATTTCTTACTTTAATATAAATTAGAGTTTTCTTTTATTTGGTCTAAAACTGCTACTAAACTTTTTGTAAATCAGGTTTTTCTCCTCAACCCCCTATTTGTTTTTGAACCACCTGGATTTCAGTTATGTTCCCCTTTGATGTGTGGCCAGGAGAAGGTCATGGAGTCAATATGTCATGTTTCTTAGAGTACGATGGTGAATTCTGCTTTACTATTTCCTTGGAGCAAGCGACACTCTTCCCACCTGTTTGGGGAAGAGGCGGGGCATCCATTGTGATTTCCAGGTCAGGTCCTGATTTGGAATTGAGAACCTGGAGCTCATCTCAGCAGCTGATCCAAGCCCTCCTCCTCTCTGTGTCCCCGTAAGTGACCCCGAGACTGCCTTTTCCCCACAGGACGTTGCTGGCTCTCTCTGGCTTTACGTGCTCCTGGGCAGTGAACAGCCACTCCCAGGTTTCTCTTCCAGACCTTGTGTGAGTGCACGGCATTGGGTGTTTCATGTCCAATCCTGGGAGGTTTCCTTTTCATAAAAAAATCTTAGCTGTGACCACTCAATTTTTTAAATAGTCGTTGAAGGGAAACCTATTAAAACTTGCTCATTTGTAAGTATAGTCATATATCAATCGGTTTGTTAGATTTCATGCGAATATAAGCTAGAAATTAGTGTAAATCCTTGAATCTAGTCAACAGAATTCATTAGTGATTCATCAGTAATAGAGTCTTGGCATGACTTCTTTAGAAGCTCGGTCATGGGTGACATTAGCAGACTCTAAGTGACTGTCAGGGTCCTCTTCCAGAAGGTCATAAGTCAGGGGGAAATCACAGGCTTAATTGAGGAAGTGTTGATGTGTTCTGCATAAGTGCCCAGCGAGAGTCTGTTATCATCATGCAAACAAGAGGTGATGCCCGGTGGACAGTTATATGCAGATTATCATGCAAAGATACTTAGAAAAATATTTGTGTGCATGTAATTTTAAATAGACTTTTAAGTTTATGACAGACACAGTGAAACCATGATTTTCTTATTAAGAATTGCTTTTGTGGTTTTGAAAACTGTCCAGTGGGAAAATCAGTAGATCTGTCCTTTCACGTAATAAATATTGACTGTGAGCACAGCTGGATTCTAGGCTACTCTTCCTGCTGTGACTGTTTTAGCAGCTACAAAAATAGATGGAATACAGTTGTTCCAGACTCTTTTTCTCGTGGCCTTGTGGGATAGGGTGTGACCCTGACAGCTCTGGTTTCCGGATTACCGCTATGTCAGGTTCTTAGAGCAAGTCTCGAGTGCCCGAGGCAGGGAAACTGAGTGAATTTTAAAGAAGGGGACTTGGAGCAGGAGCATCATGGGTCTTAAGGCACAGGGCTGCTGCTGCTGCTGCTGATTAGTTGCTAAGTTATGTTGGACTCTGCAACCCCATGGACTGTAGCCTGCCAAGCTCCTCTGTCCATGGGCTTCTCCAGGCAAGAATATTGGAGTGGGCTGCCATTTCCTACTTCTGGATCTTCTGACTCAAGGATCAAGCCCAGTTGCATGGCAGGCAAATTCTTTACCCTTGAGCCACCTGAGAAGCCCATGGTAATCAGTCTGCACATCATTTAAGCAGTAACAGGTGGGGACTGGCATATGCTATTGGGCCAGTGGTCTTTGATGTGCCCACGGGAAAGGTGACGGTTTGGTCAGCCTGTCACTTGCCTTGTCCTGGAGAGAAAGAAAACAGTGCCAACCTGGTAAGGTGCTAAGTGAGGAGTCAGCCTCGGAAACATTTCCACGTTACTGGTCACCCCAAGTTGGTGCCGTCTCAGCTAGCCGTCCCTGGGGCTGGACCGAGGGGAGCAGTCTTGAGGGATGTCAGCTGCATCTCTGGGTGACCTGAGGGGCCCCCGAGCCCCCTGTATCCAGGCCTGTAGTCCCTGCGCTGCATTCTTTTCTCCCCTGACCATCCCTCCCATGTTGAAATTAAGGAGCCAGGTCCTGAGAACTCCCCGGCCTTGACTTTGCCTGATTTGAGGGGAGTGGAGATCATGGGAGGAGCGTGGAGACAAGCCCCTTCCATTTGTACTGGAGTGAACTTAACAATGTAGAGTCTGCCCTTAATTATTCCCTGGATAACTCAGCATTGACAGTGACTCACTATTGTTGGAGGCTGGCTGGTATTTCCTGGAGATGGAGGATGTGAATAGTTCGTATGTTGTGCTGAAGATTGTTTGAAAATCTACTTGAGGACTTTTTCAGGAGAGCAGTCTAATAGGTGGAAGGACGTGGGTGTTATACAGGAAGACGGTGCGTAGATGACAAGACATATGGGCACAGAAAAATAATCCAGACTGGATTTCATGCTGTGGCAGTTGCTGATGTGAATACCCAAGGTGTAAATGTTAGCATAGGCATCATTGTAATGACCTTTTCTGTTATCTTTTTAGTCTTTATTTCATTTATTTTTTCTCTGATTACTATCCTTCCTTCTACTAACTATGGGCTTCACTTGGTCTTCTTTTTCTGGTTCCTTGAGGTGTAAAGTTTTCTTTATTTGGATCTCAGTTTTTTTTTAACGTGGGTTTTTATCACTCTGAACTTCCCTGCTAGAACTACTTTTAATGCATCCCATTCGTTTTGGTCTATTGTGTTTCCATTTTAATTTGTCTCAAGATAGTTTTGTTATTGAAATAGACTTGATTTACAATGTTATATTCGTTTCACACGTACAATGTAGTGATCAGTGTTTTTTATGCATTGTGAAAGTGAAAGCAAAAGTTGCTCAGTTGGTCCAACTCTTTGCGACCCCCATGGACTATAAAGTCCATGGAATTCTCCAAGCCAGAATATTGGAGTGGGTGGCCATTCCCTTCTCCAGGGGAATCTTCCCAACCCAGGGATCGAACCCAGGTCTCCCACATTGCAGGCAGATTCTTTACCAGCTGAGCCACAAGGGAAGCCCAAGAATGCTGGAGTGGGTAGCCTATCCCTTCTTCAGGGGATCTTCCTGACCCAGGAATCAAACCAGGGTCCCCTACGTTGCAGGCGGGTTCTTTACCAACTGAGCTATCAGGGGAGCCCTTTATACATTGTACTCCATTTAAAATCATTACAAAATAATGGCTATATTCTCTTGTGCTTTAGAATACATCCTTGTTGCTTATTCATGGTAGTTTGTGTCTCTTAATGTCTCATATATTTTTTTATTTCTTCTTTGACCCATTGGTTGTTCAGTAACATGCTATTTAATTTTCATATATTTATGAATTTTCCAATTTTCTTCTTATAACTGATTATTGTGATGGGAAGAGATGTAATTTCATTCTTAATTTTATTAATACTTGTTTCTGGCCTAACATATGATACTGTATATCCTGGAGAATGTTCCATGTGTGCTTTATAAAAATATGTGTTCTGCCTGCCCCTATTGGATGAAATGCTTTATCAATGTCAAGTCCATCTGATCTAGTGTGTAGTTTAAGTACAAATTTTCTTATTGATTTTCTGCCTGGATGATCTATCCATTGTTGAAAGTGGTATATTGAAGTGCCCTACTATTACTGTATTGTTGTCTATTTCTCCCTTTAGGTCTGCTAATATTTGCTTGAAATATTTGTTGTTGTTCAGTCACTAAGTCATGTCCAACTCTTTGTGACCCCATGGACTGTAGCACTCCAAGCTTCTCTGTCTTTCACTATCTCCTGGAATCTGCTCAAATTCATGTCCATTGAGTCCGTGATGCCATCTGACCATCTCATTCTCCGTTGCCTCCTTCTCCTGTTGCCCTCAATCTTTCCCAGCATCAGAGTCTTTTGCAATGAATTGACTCTTGGAATCAGGGGCTGAAGTATTGGAGCTTCAGCTTCAGCATCAGTCCTTTCAATGAATATTCAAGGTTGATTTCCTTTAGGACTGACTGGTTTGATCTCCTTGCAGTCCAAGGGACTCTCAAGAATCTTCTCTAGCATGACAATATGAAAGCATCAGGGGTTACTCAGTGTCTAGGGTTGGCTGTAGCCTTTGATGTTCTAGTAGATGTAGTGGCTAGAGCTGCAATAATTGGTTTAAATAATTGCCCAGTAAGTACTGAATGTTGCTTAAAAAAAAAAAAGTAGTGTTGATTCTGCCACAGTTAACCTACTTGTGAATCAGTGGAGGCAGATGTAAAGTACCAGGCACTTACCAGGGGCTTGACTCAGGCTTGACCCCTCCAGGACACTATCTGTGGCTGAAATACAGGTCTTATTACCCCCTATTGCATAGGCAGAGACACTGAGCGAAGATGGTTCCCAGGGTCTCAGAGTGGAACTCACACAGCAGCGTTCTGCCCTGCCCGTGCACTGCTTCCAAGCTGGTATTCCTTCCGCTTCCTGTCTCTGACATCCCACAGAAGTGACATGGCGGAGACTGGTATCGGAGTGCCTTCCTTAAACCAGGGACTCCTCACCACTCTGAGAGATAAAACAACTTGGCCACAACCCAGTGCTCGTAGGACAAAGTGGGCTGTGCACCCACATCTTTCTGACCCAAAGCCTTTCATTCTTGCTCGACAGTGAATTTTATTTATTTTCCCTTGCAAAATCTCCAGCAACAAAGGTTGGTTTGGAAACCAGTCCCTTTGGAATCTCAAGGAATGCATGAAGGAAGCCTTTGGAAGGGGTTGAGGGTGGGAGCCGAGACCTGAATCCCCCAGAGGCTTTGTTCCTCCCGAGACCCCAGCGCCAGCTCAGTAGTCTTCGGACCTGCACTTGTATCCGTCTCAGGGGTCACTGTGTGTTTGTGGCCCCCAGTTGACCGTCTGACCTCTGAGAGAAGTCATTTGTGGAGGCAGAGGGACCTCCTACCCTTCCTGTGTGCGTGATCATCCCTTGTGTCCCCTGCGTTTTCCATAGTACCTGTGTCAAGAGCAAAGCCACAGAAAATCAAGATTGATCGTTTCTTTGTGCAGCCACAAAATCATCCTTTTCTGCTGGTTGAGGTGATGGTCAAAGCTTAGGCAAGCATTTCCCTTTTCTGTCACAGCCAACATGCCCCATCAGTGTGACTTGCTTGAAGGCTGGACACAGATTGTTGCTGTTCAGTCTCTAAATCATATCCGACTCTTTGCAGCTCCATGGACTGCATCTCGCCAGGCTTCTCTGTCTTCCACCGTCTCCCGGAGTTTGCTCAAACTCACATCCGTTGAGTCAGTGATACCATCCAACCATCTCATCCTCTGCTGCCCCCTTTTCCTCTTGCCCTCCATCTTTCTCACCATCAGGGTTGTTTCCAGTGAGTCAGCTCTTCACATCAAAGGTGGCCAAATTAAAAACACAAAAAGCAAACCCTTGCCCCTGCCACCCCCATTCTTTTCCTTAGGAAAGATTATAGAAATGAATTCATAGCTTTACAGTCATGTCTTCACTACTCTCTGAATTGTACCTTATAGTTTGCAAATGAATTTTCTTATAAATTCTAAGATCAGGTGATGTGGCTATCTCCCCCCCATTTTATAAAAGGTGGAAAAGAGCCTGAAGAGTTCACTTTATTTGCCAGGACGGCCCAGCAGATGGTGATGCCTGACTCAGGGCTGCATGGGGGCTATGGGGGTGCTGACCACACAGACGCTGTGCTGGTCTCAGCGTCCCTGGACCGCGTGTGTACAATTCTAAGAAACAGGCCACTCCAGCCACTTGGAGCTTTAAATAGAGCGCTGCTGCACTTGAGGTTCCAAAATTAGGAGAGATGAAGAGTTCTTCTTGGCATCCTTCCTCCAGAAAAGCAAAAACATATTCGTCCTGTGTCTGTGTGTGTTGCCGGGTAGGGGTGTCAGCTTTTCAAAAGCAAACTAGACCTCAAATGGGTAAATTTTTTGGAGGTAATGGGTGTATTTATTACCTTGTTTTGGGGATCAAGGGTATATGCATATGTCCAAACTCATCCATCTATACACATTTAATACATGTCCCTTCTAAGCGTACGTCAGTAAAGCTGAGAAATGCTGAGCCCATCCATGGCCAGATGAGAGTTCCTGTATGGACCCACTGCAGTGTGTGCCAGTCTGGAGGTTTTTTTTTTTTTGCCTACACTTTTTCTGAAGTGTAGAAAACCGCAATGAGCAGCCTGGTGGTCCAGGAACACAGTTGGAGGGTCACTGGTGGCTCCAGGGGTCCTACCTTCTCCTGTTGCGAGCCTGTCTCAGTGCAGAGAGTGGAAAAGCACCTTGAGTTTTAGGTTTCTGCTGATCAGAATTAACTTTGCTGTTGGCTATTATGGAAACTATTTGATTTCAAGATGTTGAGATGGTTATAAAATCATATTGAGTAGTATGGTATGAATTGAATGAGTAACTGATATGAAAGGTATGAATAACTGAAACCATGAAAGATCAGTTTAAGGGGAGCAGTTTTTGGTGCTGTGTTAACGAGCAAGACAGTAGCAGAAGCAGTTTTGAATGGAGGCCAGTGGCCCTCAGTGCTTGCTGAGGGGGGTGACCGTGTCTACCTGCTGGTCCCCAAGTGGGGGCCAACCCTGCATCTCACTGTGAAATGACATCTGCCTTCTGAGCCTCTTGGAGTCGACTTTGACCAACAGTCACATTGACATGTGAATTGATGGAGTTGGAGGCTCTCTGGCCTGCCCTGGCTCTCCCACCTGTGTGCAGACCTCCCCAGGCATAAGTGGGCAGGCCATGGTCAGGGGCAGCCCAGGGCAGCCCCCAGCTCACTGGGGGAAGTGGAATGCTTCATCCACAGGGGGCATTTCTGTAGAATGCTGCTTTCTTTCTGGCGCCCCCCACCCCGCAGTCCAGGACTCGGGAATGAGTGGGAAATGCAGGGAATCTGAGGACCACCCTACTCCGGCCCCCAGTCAGCCTCGCTTTGGTTGGAGGGATTGGGCATGAAGAGCCTGTGCTCTTAACCTGAGTTCTTACAGTAGATTTTGTGACGCATACAGAGATAACAGTTTGCCAACCAAGGTCTAGATAGTCAAAGCTAATGGTTTTTCCAGGGGTTGTGTACAGATGTGACACTTGGGCCATAGAGAAAGCTGAGTGCCGAAGAACTGACAGTTTTGAACTGTGGTTCTGGAGAAGACTCTTGAGAGTCCCTTGGTCATCAAGGCGATCAAACCAGTCAATCCTACAGGAAATCAGCTCTGAATATTCATTGGAAGGACTGATGCTAAACTCCAGTACTTTGGTCACCTGACAGGAGGAGCTGACTCATTGGAAAAGACCCTGATGCTGGGAACGATTGAATGCAGGAGGAGAAGGGCACAGCAGAGGATGGTTGGATGGCATCACCGACTCAGTGGACATAAGTGACTAAGTCGTCTGACTCTTTGCGACCCCATGGACTTAATTCCTAAACAATAACAGCAACAAGCAACTCAGTATCAAAAATACATATAACCCAAGAAAAACAGGGACCAAAGATCAAAATGGATATTTGGCACCCACCCCCAGATGTGGTGGGCTTCTCTGGTGATTCAGACAGTAAAGAATCGTCTGCCAGTGCAGGAGACTTGGGTTCAATCCCTGGGTTGGGACAATCCCCTGGAGAAGGGAATGACTACCTACTCCAGTTCTCTTGCCTGGAAAATGCTATGGACAGAGGAGCCCAGCTAGCTTCAGTCCATGGGGTTGCAAAGAGACAGACACGACAGAGCGACTGACACTTGCACTTTTTCAAAGCCCCTCTTTAACTGTCAGAAGCAGGGTTGCTCTGGACCGAGCGCAATTTCTGTGCTGCGGATGAGGCGTGGAGATGCCTCCTGGTACTGTGTCAGCATCCAGCTTTCCATCCAACCCCACATCATCTTCCCAGGCAGAACTGCCTTCCTCCTGTTCTGGCACAATAGGAGGATCTCCACTACCTCCCAGCCTCCCTGATGCTCACATCATCAGCCTGGCCCATTTCTGTCCATCTAGTGTTAAAAGGCATTGCCCCTGTGGTATCGGATCATGGACACAGTGAGCTTTTCTGAGTTGATTCATCATCTATGCTGTCCTTCTGGACAATGAATGACTTTGTCTCCATTTGCTTTCAATTGAGTTGTTGTTCTGTTGCTTCTTGAACTGCAGGACTCTTTATATATTCTGGGAACCGGTCTTTTGTCATTATATATACTGGTTACTTTACAAGTATCCTATTTTTAAAATATTTTTTGACGTTCTTTGAAGTCTTTATTGAATTTGCTACAATATTGCTTCTGTTTTATGTTTTGGTTTTTTTGGCCTCAGAGGCATGTGGGAATCTTAGTTCTCCAACTAGGGATCAAACCTGTACCCTCTGCATTAGAAAGTGAAATCTTAACCACTGGAGCATCAAGGAAGTCCCAATTTCATCATATTTTTTCTATTTCTTTATTTTTAATTAGAGGATAATTGCTTTACAACATTGTGTTGGTTTCTGCCACACGTCAGTGTGAATCAGCCATAGGAATCCATTTATCCCCCCCACTTTGAGCCTCTGTCCCACCTCCGTCCCCATCCCACCCGTGTAGATGGTCACAGAACACGGGATGGAGCTCCCTGAGTCACATAGCACATTCCCGCTGGCCGTCTGTTTTACGTGTGGGGTGTATACGTTTCCATGCTACCCTTTCAGTTCCTCCCACCCTCTCCTTCCCCCACTGTGTCCACAAGTCTGTTCTCTGTGTCTGTGTCTCCCTTGCTGCCCTGCAAATAGGCTCATCAGTGCCATCTTTCTAGAGTCCATATATATGGGTTAATGTACGATATTTTTTTTTATCTTTCTGACTTATTTCACTCTGAATAATAGGCTCTCGGTTCATCTACTTCATTAAAATTGACTCAAATGTGTTCCTTTTTATAGCTAATATTCCATTGTATATATGCATACCACTACTTCTTTATCCATTCATCTGTTGATGGACATCAGGTTGCTTCCGTGTCCTAGGTATTGTAAACAGTGCTTCAGTGAACTTTAAGATACATGTGTCTTTTTCAATTATGGTTTCCTCAGGGTATGTGCCGGAGAACGCAATGGCACCCCACTCCAGTACTCTTGCCTGGAAAATCCCATGGATGGAGGAGCCTGGTAGGCTGCAGTCCATGGGGTCGCTGAGGGTCAGACATGGTTGAGCGACTTCACTTTCACTTTTCACTTTCATGCATTGGAGAAGGAAATGGCAACCCACTCCAGTGTTCTTGCCTGGAGAATCCCAGGGACGGGGGAGCGTGGTGGGCTGCCGTCTATGGGGTCACACAGAGACAGACACGACTGAAGTGACTTAGCAGCAGCAGCAGGGTATGTATAGTAGTGGGATTGCTGGGTCATATGGTAGTTTTATTCCTAGTTTTTTTAAGGAATCTCCTCCAATCCAACATCCATAGTGGCTGTATCAATTTGCATTCCCACAAACAGTGCAAGAGGGTTCCCTTTTCTCCACACCCTCTCCAGCATTCATTTGTAGATTTTTTTGGTGATGGCCATTCTGACCGGAACAAAGTGATAACCTCATTGTAGTTTTGATTTGCTTTTCTCTAATAATGAATGATGCTGAGCATCTTTTCAAGTGTTCATTAGCCATCTGTATGTCTTCTTTGGAGAAATGTCTATTTAGATCATCTGCCCACTTTTTGATTGGGTTGTTTGTTGTTCTGGTATTGAGCTGCATGAGATGCTTATATATTTTGGAGACTAATTCTTTGTCAGTTGTTCCATTTGCTATCATTTTCTCCTATTCTGAGGGATGCCTTTTCACCTTGTTTATAGTTTCTTTTGCTGTGCAAAAGCTTTTAAGTTTAATTAGGTCCCATTTGTTTATTTTTGTTATAATTTCCATTAGTCTAGGAGGTGGGTCATAGAGGATCTTGCTGTGATTTATGTCAGAGAGTGTTCTATGTTTTCCTCTAAGAGTTGTATAGTTTCTGGCCTTACATTTAGGTCTTTAATCCATTTTGAGTTTATCTTTGAGAAAGTATTCTAATTTCATTCTTTTATACGTAGCTGTCCAGTTTTCCCAGCACCACTTATTGAAGAGGCTGTCTTTGCCCCATTGTACATTCTTGCCTCCTTTGTCAAAGATAAGGTGGTATCCATAGGTGTGTGGGTTTATCCCTGGGCTTTCTGTCTTCTTCCGTTGGTCTATATTTCTGTTTTTGTGCCAGTACCATACTGTCCGTGTGTTACATACTGATGACTGTAACTTTGTAGTATAGTCTGAATCAGGAAGGTTGATTCCTCCTGCTCCATTCTTTCTCAAGATTGCTTTGGCTGATCAGGATCTTTTGTGTTTCCATACAAATTGCCAGTTTCATCATATTTTGATCTGGGAGGATTGGTAATTCCCATTAGAGAATCGAGATTTATTTGAACTAGAATGATTTTTTACTGTGTCAGCTATGCATACCACTATTTATATACTTTAATGCTTTCCTATAAAAGGGAGTCTTATATTCTTACAGCTCTGCTATAAGGATTATGTGTATGCTCTGTATTGCTTCAGTGTTCAACATCCTGTTTTTAAATTTGGGGACTGTTAAAGATAAATGCAAAGTTTTCAAATCATTTTATTGACAGGTATGTCTCCAGGTCTGAGACAGCGCTTCCTCAGTAGTTTAATGAGCTTTGCTGAACTTTCATCTTTCCTTTTCTGTTGCTGCTCTTATCAGTTGTCAGAAAAAGTTGGAATTTTGCCCTTCCTTATTGATCTGTATTTCATGAATATTTATGTATATTCTGTGTATTTTCCCCCTTTTTCTCAAAGTAGCTGAATGACACAAAATTTTAAATTTTAATTGAAATTATTCCATGGCTTCCCTCATGAATGAAGAGCCCTTATTATGTAGAATAACAATGACGGTATCAAAGGTGAGTGCGAAAGTATGTGTTAGCGATTCAGTTGTGTCTGACTCTCTGCGACCCCCATGGACTGTGTAGTCCACCAAGCTCCTCTCTCCATGGGATTTCCCAGGCAAGAATACTGGAGTGGGTTGCCATCCCCTTCTCCAGGGGATCTTCCCTACCCAGGAATCAGACCTGCGTCTTCCTGCATTGCAGGCAGATTCTTTACCACCGAGCCACCAGGGAAGCCCCTATCTAAGGTGAGATTGTTTTAAATAAAGTTCCTTAATTGTGATTCTGGCTGCACATCAGGACTTGAGCACAGGAAGCAGCATCTCAGTGTCTTGTGTCCATGAGAGTTCTGGTGGTGGAAGCCACACAGCTGCTGGCAAAGAGCACCCATGCTGCTGTTCATGTGCTCTCTGGGTACACAGGCTCAGGCCCTTACAAGTGCTCGGTTTATGAGGAGACACAATCCTTGTTTGCGAGGAATCTTATTCAGCGAGAAAACAGACAATAAAAATGTACGTGAGATCCCAGTAAGTGCCAGGGAGAGAGAAAGCAGAACAGGAAAATGTGTGTGTGTTGTGGGGGAGCAGCTGTGGGTGCAGCGGTTCTTTCAGATGAGCTGGGCGGACACTTGGTTTCATCAGGGTGGGCTGTGAATTTGGGGGGGGGGAGGGGGCAGGGGAGGCAAGAGGAGCAGAGAGTGTGAGCTTGGAGGAAGAGCTGGCCTCGGATTGTGTTCTCCTGTGGTGGGAAGGGCACGAGGCTTGAACGGAGGAGACACAACCTACCGTTCGTCCGTTTAGGAGCATCACAGGCCACTGCTGGGGAGGCAGACTGCGAGGGTGGAGACTGACCCAGTTGGGGAGAAAAAACTGTATGGTCTGGGCCCAGGTGGGGCTGGCTTGGAGCTGGGCAGTGGAGGGTCTGACGGTGGTAAAATTTGAGAAGTATTTTGAAGGTGAACTGAACTGAAATGAAATGAATGGGGCGCATGTATTCTGCGAGACGTGCCAAGATTTTTGCCTTTTGGGCACGTGGACGGATGTTCATCTTATGCTCATGGACTCAGAGGGGGCCTGGGGAGACAGGGGGGGTGGATTTTGTGGTCACTCTTTGATTGGTTTTCTTTTGCTGTGGTTTGGTGTAGATGGTGAAGAGTTCCGTTTGGGTGAGTTCCAACTCACCCAACAGTTGGAGGTGTCTCAGAGGTGGGGGAGGGGTCCACGTCTTGGGGGGCAGGGCTGGAGGCTGCACTTGGGAGCAGCTTGTTTAGAGAGGGAGCAAAAGGATAGAGTCGAGGCCCCCCAGACAGCCTAGGTCAGAAGCTTGAGGAGGGGCCTGTGAAAGAGGAGGAGAGAAAGTGAAGCAGGGCTGGGTGCTCCAGGCAGCGGAGCAGAGGGCAGCCCTTCAATGGCTAATGGACAGTGTCTGCTGTCAGCAGGCAGGAAAGACAATCCAGGAGAGAGAAGAATGACCTAGCCAAGAGAAATGGCAGTGACCACAGGACGGGTTCCTTCTTGAAGAGCAGGGTGGGCCCCATTCAGCGCAGATGAGGCTTTCCTTCCCCAGGATCACCTGCGTCACCTGAGGTTACCTGTTCATCTGTTCACTGTGTGGGAGAGCCCGTTATGTGCTGACAGCGGCTGCTGAGGCTGCAGCCACCCGGCCTAATGGGAAGGTCAAGGAAAGGCACTGATGATTCAAGGTTAATATGCACCTGCCTCATCACCCTTCTACAGAATGACTGATCTAGCCAGCCTCAAAGAAGACCAGGGTCATAAACAGCTTTAAAATGTTGCCAGTCCCATTTGTAATATAAACCTTACATGGATGAAATATGATTTATTGAATTCAATTCAAAACAGAGACAAAAGAACCAACAAATCGAGTGTGATATTTTACCTCTAGCATATTAACCTGTAATTTCAGAAAAATACCTGTGTGCACACGTAGATATAGACGTATCCAAATATAGAGCTATGAGCAGATAATTGGTTTAGAGAGCAACCGGTAAGAAAAGAGACTGACTACATGGGGGGGGGGAAGTCATCCTTACCTTGATTTTCAACATACATTCTGAATTAGTCCAATAAGGTAATCTACTTCAATATGGGTCTTAAGGCTTTTTCTTTATAAGAGCTCATGCTTTCAATGCAGTCAATCAATTATAGAAATTCACTCAAATAGAGGTTTTCAGTATGACAACCCACTCCAGTATACTTTCTTAGAGAATCCCATGGACAGAGGAGCCTGGAGGGCTACAGTCCATGGGGTCACAAAGTCAGACACGACTTAGCAACTAAACAAGTAGGAAGAATATTAGCCTGGCCCCCAAAGATGTCCACATCTTCCTCCTTGGAAACCTGTGAATATGTTAGGCTATGTGGGGAAACATGGGGGGAAGGAGGTTACTGATCAGCTTATCTTGAGGGAACACCCTTGTAGGCCTTTGTGACCACAGAGGCCCTGTGAGCAGGAGAGGAGGCAGAAGAATAAGAGAGGAGCCTGCCTGGACCAGGGCAGTGCCCAGAAGCTGGAAGACATAAGGACCATTCTTCTCTGGACTCTCCAGAAGGGACATGGCCCTGCCCATACCTTGACTCAGCTCCAGTGAGACCCAGCTGGGACTTCTGCCCCACAGAACTGTAAGGGAATGAACTTGGGCTGTTTCAGGCCACTAAGTCTATGCAAGTGCCTACAGCAGCCCACGGAAAAAGAATGCCACAAGTAACCATGCCAAGGTCAGCCCAAACAAAAATAACGCTTTCATTGTTTTCTCTCATTTATCACACTGTTTTCCCCCCTTTGTTTATTTTGCAAATACTTTAAAATAGTACACTTGCTTTAAGGAGACTCACTCAGGGAAACGGTGTCAGAAGCAACTTTAAAAGACCTAATAAATTCTTTATTAAAGTTTCAGGTTGCGTGGTAGATAAGACTTGCCAGATGCCAACTCATTTTACAGGAGTTGGCAGGAGCCTGTGATGCCCTGAGGGGAACAGAAAGGCCAGTTGGTGGCTTTCTGCAAGCGTATCACTAATTACAGCTGCTAGACTTCAACTTCAAGTAGGACACGATATAGAATCTCATGTTGCTCCAGCTCTCAGCAAGTTAATTAAGCCATGACGCGAGTCAAGGTATTACTGCTTCCCTAAGGCACAAAAATACACTACATGTAAAAGAGAAAATAAACAACAGAACGGGCTTGGCACACCTTCCTCCATGGGGACGGGCACACGGTCAAAGATTGTATTTAGTTGCTAAATTGTGTCCAACTTTGCAACCCCATGCAGCGTAGCCTGCCATGGACAGACTCCTCTGTCCATGGGATTCTCCAGGCAAGAACAGTGGAGTAGGTTGCTATTTCCTCCTCCAGGGGATCTTCCTGACCCAGGGATCAGAACCCACGTCTCCTGCCTTGGCAGGCGAATTCTTTACTGCCAAGTCACCAGGGAAGCCCAGTCATAGGAGGAGCTACTAGCATCCCCCTGGTGCCCATGGGGCTGTTTCCTGACTGTGAGCTCATCCCAGGTCTGCAGTCACCCTGTGAAGCAGAGACGATGGATCTATAGAGACACTGAATGAATGATGAAACTGGGGCTTAGAGATGTAAGATAACCTGTCCACATCCACAGGCTGGAAAGTGCCTGAGCCAGGATTCAAACCCACGAGAAGGGTCTCATCCCAAAGCCTGAGCGTCCCCCACTGTCCTCTCTTACATGCTAGTACTGGGCAGGAGATTTTGGCAGTCTGGCCCCCTGACACTAACCATCAGTGCCATAGCATGCACCGTGCTTTCATGCTGACTGTGATTCCCGTTCTGTGTGTGGGCACGGGGCTCAGAGCTGTTTTCACAAACTCCTGGAGGAGGTGGTTTTCTTGCCCCACACGACAGAAGGGCAGCTGGGCTGAGGTGCACAGCCGACTCCAACCCAGGCTTGTATGACATGAAACCTCGACCCTTAATCACGACATCACTGGGCTGCTTCCGGGGGTCTGGGTACCTCCTCGAGCGAGGCAGATACTGCTGTCTTGTCCTACAGAATGAGAGGAAGGCCAGGGGTATGCACAGAAGGCCCAGCTAAGCACATGATCCCAGATTATTGTTTTTAATGTTAATTTTTATTTGCTTGGCTGTGCTGGGTCTTAGTTGTGGGGTCTTTGATCTTCATTGTGGCAGGTGGGGTTTTTAGTTGCAGCATGTGAACTCAGGGTTGCTGCATATAGGATCTAGCTCCCCATGCAGCGATCAAACCCAGACCCCTTGCACAGTGGACAAGAAATCTTAGCCACTGGACCACCTAGGAAATCCTGAACCCCAAACTCTTTATTCAGATTTTTTGTTTGCAGTTATGACCAAGTGGTTCAGCTTGGCCCCCGAGACCCCTTTGGGAGTGTTCATGAGCATTTTGGGGTGTTGGTTGTTCTGAGAATTATGTAACCCAGCCCTAAAGCAGCAAGCTGAAGTTAACAGGCTCCTTTTTAGAGAGTCCCAGAATAGGATTGATATTATTTTAGGAGTTAGTGACAACTGCAGGGCCAAGAAAGTTTTATAACTATTCCAGTCTGTTTAGGGTTTTTTGTTTTTTTTTTAATCTTTTTCCACCCAAGACTTGAAAAAGCAGCTTAGCATGTTAGATTTTCTGAGTTTCTTTAATTCAGTATAAAATAGGGTTTTTCTTGCTAATCTGTATCACTAACTCTTAAAATTGTATGACTGGTCGCATGACATGAAACATGATCTAGCTGCAAAATATTAACTTTGTGGCTCTTCTTTCTGTTGGCTATAGATAGGTGAATACTAGCTTAGTGAATGAAGGCAAAAATTTGATTTTCTTGACCTGCCCAAGCTAGAGGGGTAAATGTACACTACACTTTGTATCTGACCTCGGTAAGTCCTAGACCACATCAGAGTCCCATTTCTGACATAAAATTTCTGTAGTCAGTTAGAAGGTACTTCCTCAGACTTCCTTCTATTATGGCTTTTCCGTATTAGGAATTTAAGTCCATTTGTACATCTGGTTTATATTGGGGAATAATCTTATTTCAGCGCCAGCCTCTTCTTATTACACAGTTCATCCTACACTCATATCAGACTTCTCATCACTGGAAGGACTGGCTCCTCTTGGCCTCCTGGAGCAGTTTCCCAGGACCTTGGGTGGAACCCCCACTCTCGCCCCCCTATCCTTACTAACAGCTTCCTCCAGGATGCCGACCAGCCAGCAGCCTCTACAGCCTGAATGGCCAAGGGAAGACAGAGTGGGGTCTGTGGCCTGGGTGCTGGTGGGCGGGGTGGGTAGACCTGTGCACTGACTGTGATTGGTTGTTGATGGGGGGTGTGGTTATTGTTGTGGTTGTTGATGGGGGAGTGTGGTCATTGGGGTGAGGTGGTTGATGGAGCGCTGTGATTGCTAGGGTGAGGTGGTGGTTGATGGTGGGCTGTGATCACTCACCCAAGAAGTGAGCACAGGAGCACAACCCTGGGCTCAAGTCCTGGCTCTATTGTTCAGCAAGTCACTGAATCTCTGATTGTCTCTCTTTAAAGTTCACACTTCCCCAAGAGGTGGGTGTTTGGAGATTAAACGAGCACCCTGTGCACACCAATGTCCTCCCCTAGACTGAGCACTCACTTCCAACACTCCCTGCTCCGGACCCAGGAGGAGCACCTTCAAGGAGGGCTGTCAGAGTCACCTGAGGCCTGTGATACCCTAGGGATGTTCAGCCCCCGCTCCTAGGGGTCCCAGGTGACTGATGAGGGTAGAGCCAGGCACAGCATGTTCTAGGCTCCTTTCCCTGTGATTGTCAACCTGCACTGAAACCTACCATGCCAGCCAGAGCCTAACTTACCAGCTTTTTCACGCAGTTAAATTGTACAGAAAATTTATAGATTGCTTTGACTGGTCTTGAGTGATGTGCTGTTCTTGTTAAAATCTCTCTTTAAAACAACTGTAATTTAAGACACAAACCTGGTACCCCAATAAAATACTGTCTGAACCCCATTCCTTTTACTGCTCAGGCCCCTCCCCTCACGACTGAAAAAAGAGAAATGACCTCCATGACCTTCAAAAATCAAACCTGACAGTGAGTTCAGTACATGTGGAGACACCCGTGGACTTGAGATTTTCTGAAGGTAGATAACAGTATTGCCTACAGTTTGGAAATGAGCTTTGTGTAAACTGTCTCCCTGGATATTGTGTACATTATGCATAAGGTTTATTAATCATCTCCTCCGTCCCCAAAGGTTTGTTATCTGTAAGTCTGGAAGTTAATTCATGAAGGAGGAGAACATGTATTATTTATAAGTGTCTTTAGCATCTAGCAGCAGAGAGTATCATGTTATTTAAAAATGGGATTCATTCTTCTGTGGAGTCAGTGCGCTAGGTCCCCTCTGTCATCCTGAAGTAGCCCCTGTAAATAATGAGAACTCCTCCCTGTCAGAAAAGGAGAGGGTTTGAGTCAAGAGCCTTTCCATTATTCATGTCTTCCTAGTTTTGAGTAAATGTGTAGTCATTTAAAGGACTGAATGTTGAATTTTTCTGTTGCAAACATACTGGCCCATCTTCTACCTGAGAAGTTAGGAAATAGCTCATAACTATAGTCATTGTGGAGCTTCCCCGGTGGCTGAGTGGTAAAAAATCTTCCTGCCAATGCAGGAGATGTAGGTTCGATCCTTGGGTTGGGAAGATCCCCTGGAGGAGGAAATGGCAACCCACTCCAATATTCTTGCCTGGAGAATTACGTGGACAGAAGAGCCTGGTGGGCTATGGTTCATGGGGGTCACAAAGAGTTGGATATGACTGAAGAACTAAACAGTAACCATAGTTATTGTGGTCATTCAGATACACTTTTACTATTTGTTACTTCGAGAACTGACTTTCTGAGGTATGTAATATACTGAATTCTTTGTTGTTTTGATAAACTTTTAGTTTTGGAGTCATTTTGTATTACGGTTCACTCTTGGTATTGCACATTTGTGGGTCTTGACAAATGTGTCATGACATATGTCCACAATAGTGGACTGTATCGTGCAAAATTGTCAGACTGCTCTAAAAATCCCTGTGTTCCACCCAGTCATCTTTCCCTCTGTCGCTGATCTTTGCAATGTCTCCATAGTTTTGCCATTTCTGGAATGTTATGTTCTTGGATTTATTGAAGAAAACATGACACTTTTTAAAGCATGATTTAGCTGATTTTACTCAGGGAAGTACTTTGAGGGACTTTTGCCATAGTTGAGAGAGACTGGGCTCACATCCACCTACAGGAGGGAAGAGGGAGGGAGTTTGTAGTCCAGGAGTGAGGGGGTAGGGAGCACAGAGAGGAAGCATCAGAGGTGAGAGGGCGTTTCTGGCTGTACTGACCTCACAGGATACCTCCTAAGAAGAGGCGTCACCTCAGGATTCTTGCTAGAATGCAGAGAGTTGATGCCTAGTCTGCGCAGAGAATTCAGAGGAGTCTGACTCAAGTTTGGTCACAGAAAGAGCCTTTGTGAGAATCACAGTCTGCAGCCTTCTCGGGTAGGCTTCTTCCACGTAGTCTTATATGCATCTGAAGTTCCTCCATGTCTTTTCATGGCTTGACAGCTCATTTCTTTTTATCACTGAGTAATATTTCACTGGGGCTTCCTTGCTGGCTCAGTTGTAAAGAATCTGCCTGCCAGTGCAGGAGACGCAGGTTCAATCTTTGGATTGGGAATATCCCCTGGAGAAGGAAATGGCAACCCATTCCAGTATTCTTGTCTGGGAAAATCTCACGGACAGAGTAGCCTCACAGGTCTCAGTGAGTCAGACACAACTCAGGAACTAAACAACAACAATCAATAACATTCCATTATTTGTCTGGACCGTAGTTGATTTACCCATCACCTCCTGATGGACAGCTGGATGACTCCCAAATCTTGGCAGTTATGAATGAAGCCACTATAAACATCTGTGTTTCAGGTTCCAAGAATAATTTTATATTTATGGAAAAGCTGCAAAGATAGTGCAAAGCATTCCAAATATCCCCCACTCGGTTTTCTAAGTGCTAACATCTTGCCTGACCAGGGACATTTGTCAGAAGTAAGAGTTGGTTAGTGGTAAACTATTGAGTAACTTCACTTTGTTGCTGTTGTTATTTAGTCACTCAGTCATGTCTGACTCTTTGTGACCCTGTGGCCTGTAGCCTACCAGGCTCCTCTGTCCATGGAATTTCCCAGGCAAGAATACTAGAGTGGGTTGCCCTTTCCTCCTCCAGGGGATCTTCTCGACCCAGGGATCAAACCCATGTCTCCTGCATTGGCAGGCAGATTCTTCACCTCTGAGTCACCAGGGAAGCCCCAGACTTCACTTGGATTTCACTATTTTCATATTTGAGGATTCAGTCCAAGATACTACTTCAGTTTGAGTGTGTCACAGTCATTAAATATGTTCAGAAAATTCAGCTTATCCTGAGAAAATGGATGGATGTAACGATGTCAGCTATAAGAATCTGGTATTACTTAACCAATGAACAGAAGATGAAATGGTTGGATGGCATCACTGACTCAATGGACATGAATTTGAGTAAACTACAGAAGGTGGTGATGAACGGGGGGCCTGGCGTGTTGCAATCCATGGGGTCATAAAGAGTTGGACACGACTGAGTGACTGAACTGAACATATTTAATTATGGTACGGTTATTTTATGTAGAAGATTTTGGAAGGCTTTTGTTGTTTTAAGCAAAGCATACAGAGTTCCCACTGTGCAAAATTAAGATTTGCTTGATAAGGTCAAGCATTTTGTCCTTTCTAAACAAAATACTAAAGCTTGTTGAAGGAAGGTCATCTTAAGGTTTTTTCAAGACCCCAGAGACAGCCAGTTGCCGACTTGTTTTTTAAATCCTTTTATTTTGTATTGGAGTATAGCTGCTTAACAATGTTGTGATAGTTTCAGGTGAACAGCAAAGGGACTCAGCCATACATATACATGTATCCATTCTCCCCCAAACTCCCCTCCCATCCAGGCTGCCACATGATATTGGGCAGAGTTTCCAGTGCACTACAGTAAGTCCTTGTTGGTTATCCATTTTAAGTATAGCAGTGTGTACATGTCCATCCCACACTCCCTAACTATCCCTTCCCCCAGCCTTTCCCCTGGCCACCGTAAGTTTGTTCTCTTAAGTGTCTGAGTGTGTTTCTGTTTTGTAAGTAAGATTCATTTGTACCGTGTCCTTTGAGAGTGCACATGTAGGGGATGTCATACAGTTTCCCCTTCTCTGTCTGACTTGCCTCAGTTCGTATGATATCTTTAGGTCCATCCATGTTGCTGCAAATGGCATCACTTCATTCTTTTTGATGGTTGCCAAGTTGTAATAAAAAGCTGTCAGGGTGTAGTTTTCCAAGTGGATGCAGTGGTGTTTGGCCAGGGCTCTAATGACTCTCTTCAAATGTTTTGCTGGCAGAAGTACTCCATGAAAGATGACAGAGGAGGTCATCGTCATAGCCAAGTGGGATTACACAGCCCAGCAGGATCAGGAGCTGGACATCAAGAAGAACGAGCGCCTGTGGCTACTGGACGACTCCAAGACGTGGTGGCGGGTGCGCAACGCAGCCAACCGGACAGGCTATGTGCCGTCCAACTACGTGGAGAGGAAAAACAGCCTGAAGAAGGGCTCGCTGGTGAAGAACATCAAGGACACGCTTGGTGAGTGGTGGGCGTAGTGGGCCCCTGGGCTGGACCCCAGCCCAGAGGGGGAGCACTCTCAGGGCAGGGGGTGGGAGGGGTTGTCTTTTTCATTTGTGTTTGAGGAAAAAAAGGCATCTTTCTACTTGTCTTTTTTAAAAGTCTCTGGACTTTGAGATGCAGTGCAGAAATAGCCTGTCATTTCCTCAAGATGTTCAAGTTTGGAGGATTCTGTAAGCTGACCCTTCTGTGTGTTTTGAACCTCCACCTCCCCCCCCTTTACATCTCAGTCTCCTGGCATCAATGTTCTGGAGGGGCCTGAGATGGGAATTAGCCCCTCCAGGCACGTCCACAGCTCCGCCCGGGTCATTCCATCCAGTCTTTTTTCCCACTAAATCCTGTGCATGGGGCCTTTGTGAGTAGAGGAGATGGTGAAAAGCACCTGGAACCTGGCGAATTGTTTCCCCCTGTTGAATTGGCGGCATTTCATACCACAATTGCTCATGGTGGCAGCTAAGGTGGGGACTCGGAGGGGGTGGTATGATGCCGAGGCCGCTGCGGTGGCTCACAGGGGGCCAGCTGGGCACCTGGCTTTCTTCCCATGCGCCTGTCCCCTTCCCTGGTGTCTGGACATGAGAGAGGCCACCTGGGTCCACTGGAGTTGATGGTGTCCAGTCTCGCCTTCGTGTGGGCATCAGGCTTCCTTGCAATAGTCACGGCTGCAGAGGGAGTAAGAGTTACTTCCTGAAGGTCAGGTCTGTGATATCTCCTTCCGTGAGCACCATATAGTGACCCCTGAGACCACTGGCTGTCACGGAAGAGTTTGCTCTTGAAATAGGTCAGTGTTATCACCCACATTACATGTCCTTGAAGTTTTCCTTTTTATTTCTAACCTGAGAATTAGTTTCATTTGAGGGAGGGGAACAGGTAGGGAAACTGAAAGGAAAATTAAGCTCTGAGTGTGGTAAGTGTTGCAAAGTATTCATCTTTCATTTTCTGCAATCTTAAAGAGTCCACTGACTTTCTTTGAAACCATGTGAAGCCTTCACCCACTGGAGAGTAATTTTGTGTCATGGGTTAGGTTATTTCCATGACTCTGGAAGAGAAATGAGACACTGGCCTGTGTGTGGATCATATCAGCTACTGTAGACTGTGCCCAGTGGAGAAATTCCACTTTTCATGAGCAATCTGATTCTTTTCCATGAAAGTGACTGCATCACTTTTCCATGAAAGTGACACCCGTTTGTCTTTTTTTCCAAGCTTGTCACTTGAAAGAAAGACTGTTGTCCTGTGTGTATAACTCTCCATTAACTGTGATCTAGAATTTCGGAAAGCATGAGTAGGTAAATACTTTAGGAGTGCCCTGAACTTGGTTTTATTTTTTCTTTTCCTCATCCACTCAAGTCCCTTTTTTTGGAGATGCTCAACATTGTTGATTTGTTTTGTCTTCTTTCTTATACTTTTTAAAAAATATATTCTGAAGATTCTAGTAAAGAATAATGTTGTTTAGTCACTAAGTCATGTTTGACTCTTTGTGACCCCATGGACTGTAGCCTGCCAGGCTCATCTGTCCATGGGATTTTCCAGGCAAGAATACTGGAATAGGTTGCCTTTTCCTCCTCCAGGGAATCTTCCCGACCCAGGGATCAAACTTGGATCTCCTGCATTTGCAGGTGGATTCTTTACCACTGAGCCATAGGGGAAGTGCAATAAAGAATCAAACATCCAGAAATGGGATGGATTGCTGGGGAGTGAAATAAGGTGAAGGTAGCCCTCCAAGTTACCCACAAATCCCCTTGAACAGCTTGTCCTTCCTCCCTTCAGCTTTTAGAACGAGAAGACAGCTGAGCTGTGAAGCACATCTGTGCTCGGGTTCAATTTTTCAGGAGCCGTGGTCAGTCTCTGGGACTCCCAGGACTCAGGGGGCATCACTCAGCCAGCTTGTCCACGTGTGGAGTGCCAGGTTTTCTCCCCCGCCCCAACAGATGGCCACCCAGCTCTGCAGGCTCATGTCTCCTTCCACGGAGCCAGCCAGTTCCATTTTGGGAGAACACAGATTGCTAGAAAGCTCTTCCTTAAATAGAATCAACATTCGCTCCTCTGTAACTCTCTCCGTGCAGCTCTCCTTGGCACTTGAGAGCTGTGCTGGGGAACCGTGCTCCTTTTCTGGGGACTGACCACCCTTCTCCACCCTTCCTCCCCCGTCAGGCCTTGGAAACGTTTGCGCCAACCGTTATTTACTGTAGAAACACCAACAAAGTTATGTTCTGAACATCCGTATCAATCCACAGCAGTTAATGTTTATAGTCTAAGCAGTGGTCCTCAATCTTTTTGGCACCAGGGACTGTTTTCGTGGAAGACAGTTTTTCCACCGACTAGAGGGGAGAGGATGGTTCCAGGATGATTCGAACACATTACATTTATTGTGCACTTTATTTCTATCATTCTTACATCATCTCCACCTCAGATCATTAGACGTTAGATACCCGAGATTGGGGACCCCTGCTCTAAAGGGTCATGGGGTTCAGTATTCCCATCGCCTGGGAGAAACGCCCCCCTTCGTGGTTGGTCTTTTTCGCTTTGATGTGTTTACCCTGCTCACCCAAAGCCTTGCTTTTCTTGGACAAAGAGACCTTGTTGTCTTGGCTTGAGTCCTCCATCGGCCCCTCAAGTAGTGTCACTGAAAAGGGAGGCACCCGACAAGAGGTGGAGTGACTTATCTCTCCATCATCAGACCTGACGTGGCATCAGTGTTGAGAAGGAAGGTGCGAAGACTTTCCCCATCTTCTCCTGCCTCCCGCTGGTCTTTGGAGCTAAGCCTTCCAAGGCTTCCAGTTTAAATCGCTGTGACCTGCGTGCTGTTGGAATTCCAGTGTGATCCTAGATGGATTACAGAGCCAGTGGATTTTCTCTCCACCATGCATCAGAAATAGTGAAAACAGGCTCAGAAACCACACCACATGTGTCAACCTTCTAATAGCTACTCATGACATCATCCATGTTTGTGATTCTCCTGCTATGGTTAAAGCCAGATTAAGATTTCCCCGGCAGACACCTGGCTTGGCACAAAACAGCACAGACTTCCCAGCAAAGTCCCTGTGTACCACATGCGTGGTGACATCTCTGGTTGCAGACAACTGATCCACAGAGCCTCTCTGGCTTTTTAACATTCCTGCACTGGGTTGAGGTTGGTCGCCACTTTAATTCAGTCGCTTCTCATCCTTTGTTAGGCAGAAAGCAGTGTGTGTAGGCATGCTCAGTCGTGTCCAGTCTTTGCAACCCGTGGACTGTAGCCTGCCATGCTCCTCTGTCCATGGCATTTTCCAGGCAAGAATACTAGGTTGCCACGCCCTCCTTCAGGGGATCTTCCCGACCCAGGGATCAAACCTGAGTCTCTTCTGTCTCCTTCATTGGCAGGCAGACTCTTTACCATTAGTGCCACTTGGGAAGCCCCTAGACAAAAAGCAGAGCCTTCCCCCCGAAGAGCTCTCTGTTAGGAAACAGATAACATTCTTTCTTTTCTTTTAATAATTTATAGTTAAGTAAAACAACATGAGCACTTCTTTGCATACAGGCAGTGCATTGATGCATACATGCAACCATAGATCTCTCGTATTCAGCTCATGATCATGAACAGTCAAAGAGAACTTTTCCACTGATAACAAGGAGCCGTCCTTATGAATTGCTTCTCCTGGCAGAGTGCAGGTAATGTTTTAAAGGCTCAGCACATCCCTGGGCTCCGACCTGGCCTTGGTATTTCCATGACCTGACTCATAAAACCATGCAGGTGAGGTGTTGTCAAGCCATGTGCTAAATCTTCTTGGCTGGGGAGGTATTTTATCGAAGAGCTATCTTTCTTGCTACTTCTCGAGAGTAGCTGGACCCTGCTGCAGTCCCAAAGGTTAGCTGTCTTCTCAGTGGTCACCTTAGGCCCAGGTACTGACCAGGCTGCCTATAGAACCACGGCTCCATTATAACCTGTTAGTAGCCACCAGTGGAAGGTTGGCTCCAAGGCCCACATGTCCACTGCTGACTACCTCCCACGGTGTCTTGAACCAGCAGTGGGCTGCCACCAGGGCTGTTCCTTAGCCTTGGCCTCTATGTGACCTGACCTGAGGCCAGTTAGTCACCTGCCGGTGGTTAGCACCAAGACTCCACCTCTCTGAGTTCATGCCAGACCCGGGAGCAGAGAGAGGCTGCCTGCTCACTCTCTGAAGTACACCTTGTGCTGTCTGGGTTGAGGCTTGTGGTTGGACAGGGACTGGTCCCGGGAGTGAAATTCCCAGGTTCCTCAAAGTGTATCCATGTGGGGTTGACTGAGCGACTTACTTCTGCAAGAAAAGGCACAGATGGGACAACTTGGGATTTTTTTTAAAAACTTTTTTATTTTATATTGGAGTATAACAGATTAACAGTGTTGTGGTAGTTTCAGGTGAAGAGCAGTGGGACTCAGTCGTACATGTGCATGTATGCATTCTCCTCCTAACTCTCCTCCCATCCAGGCTGCCACATAACATTGAGCAGAGTTCTCTGTGCTGTATGTAGGTAAATTTGTTTGTTTGTTTGTTTTTTTAACCAACTCGAATATCAGGATTTAACTGGGTGGGCATTTGACAGGACTTTATAGCAAAGATAGGCAGCCAGGATGTTAAAAGGAAATTCTAGTGGTATGAGGTTCTCTATTTTAGAGATGAAAAACCAGGGTCTTATTCATAAAGCTTGAGTGGTGTGTGAGTATGACAGTGAACATGTGTTGGTGTTAAGGCCCTGGTTTTGATGGCAGAGTTGTGTTGAGGAGGAGGCTGTCTGTGTGTGTGGAAATGCACACCAGGTATTGAGGTAATGGGACAGGATACCGGCAGCTTGCTCTCAGACAGCTCAGGGAAACAGATATCCTTTGTGCTGTTCTTACAACTTTACCAAACATTAAACCAAATGGACAGATATAAAGTGGCCTAGGTTCTATTCCTGGGTCCGGAAGATCCCCTGGAGAAGGAAATGGCAGCTCACTCCAGTATTCTTGCCTGGAAAACCCCATGGACAGAGGAGCCTGGCAGGCTGCAGTCCATGGGTCGCAAGAGTGAGTTGGACATGACTGAGTGACTAAACCACCATCACCATTCAGAGATCAGAGGATCACCGAGCACCTGCTGAGATCAGACCTGAAAACGAGGCTGCCACTGGGCGTGAACGTGCCAACTGAATCTTCCCCAGAACATCCCCAGGCTCAGGACTTTCTGTAATCATCCAGCAGTCCTTTGTGGGTCTGCAGCAGGCAGGGGAGGAAATCTTGCTTCTTGCTGGACCAGTCCAGGCTGCTTCAGCCAGTTCAATAAACACATCTTTGTTACAACAGAGACAGGAGAGAAAGACGGTCAGAAAGCACCTCGGGGCCCCACCTCTGTGATGCTGCGGCCTTGGGCTGCCCTTTCAGGCCCCACAGGTCTGTGGGTCTCTGCTGTAGTCACAAACATCCATGGCAGGTCTGACCAGGGCAGGCAGCAGGCAATCTGTCCAGATGAGCCCAGGGCAAGGAATGCCACGGTCCGTGATTATCTCAGGCTGATCTGGAGTTGTTCCTCCTTCTCTGTCCCTTGGAAGTCCCTCTAAGCTCCTTGATTCCTGCTGAGTCACCTCTGGGAACAATAGCCCAAGGCTTTGAGATGAGTGTCGTTGTGCTGTGGGACCAGCCCTGTGTCCTTGTGCATGTCAGGAGTGAAGCCCAGTGGGACGGAAGAAGGGGTAGCGCTCAGCCCCTGGGTCTTGAGTGTGGGTGGACCAGAGGAACTACCCTGGCCCGGATGCGTGGGGCTCATTGGAACAGTGGTGCTGTCCCCCGTGGGCCACTGGAAAGGACTGGACAGTGCCCCTCGGCTCCTCTTTTATCCTTCTAGAAGCATTGGTGCATCCAGTCACTCCTGGCCCCACCTGCAAGGCTGTGTTGGTTTTCTCCCACCCGTGCTGTGCCCTGGGACTGTAGAGGACTAGCTACTTCATGAGCATCCTTTACTCTTGGCCCCGAGGGACTCACTTATCAATAACTAACCCGGTTCCTTTAATGTTGAGGGGAGCGGGAGCTATTAATGAAAATGATTGAGAAGCCAAATGTCCCAGGAGTACACCTCTTCCCTTTCTGTAAATTGATTTCCATTTTGGCAGCAGTCTCTTTGGCAGCAAGCACATTCTCTTGTCTTTGCCATTCACAGGCTTTTGGTATGACATGATTTCTGTACTCAGGTAGCCCTCAGAATTGTCATCTCTTTGAAAGCCTGTCTTTTATCAAACTGTTCATTGAAGGAAGGCATACTTATTTTAAAAATTTTTGGAAAATAGGATAAAACAGAAATCACCTGTGATCTTATCACCCAGAAGTAATGACTTTTGGCGTTTCCATTTGTTGGCTCAGTATACATGTAGAATCAGAATAAGATTGCGGAGGGGACTTCCTGCTGGAGTCAGTACCGGCTGTCACCAGGCAGTTGGTGCTCAAGTATCTGCCCTTTCTGCCAAAGCCTGATTTCAACACATGCTAGAAAGGAGGTTTACTATATGAGTTTGGTCTCCTTGCTTGGTCAGTGGTCAGGATGCTCAGTGTTTTTGTATTTTCTATAAACAACCTAAGAGGAGAAGCTCATTCTTTACATTTGTCTTATACGTAGTTTGGTTTTCTAGGTTGAATGTCCATAAAGGATAAGAAAATTACTGATAGTCTTTCTACATGTCATTTAAACATAACTTCCTAAATGAAGTCACCATCTAAGGAACCAGTACAAAAAAGTACTTTTTTTTTTTTTTTTTTTCATTTCAAAAAAGTACAAAACCAAACCACTCCCCTGATGCTGAAGCTCCACTACTTTGGCCACCTGATGCAAAGAGCCGACTCATTGGAAAAGACCCTCAATCTGGGGAAGATTGAAGGCAAAAGAAGAAGAGGGCGACAGAGGATGAGATGGTTGGATGGCATCACAGACTCAATGCACATGAGTTTGAGCAAGCTCCGGGAGATGGTGAAGGACAGGGGAGTCTGGTATGCTGATGTTCATGGGGTCACAAAGAGTCAGACATGACTGAGGGATTGAACAACAACAAGCCACCCCCTGAGTTTGTATGTAGCGCATGCAAAGAATATTGAGAGAGATCAGTTTGATTTTAAACATCCAGCTTCTCTAATTATCTCTTTACCATGTTATAGCAAGGACTCTGGGTTTTCAGAGCCACTTTTAACACTTGAGGTTTACCTTTTCAGTCTCTGCCGTATAATCTATACAGTTGTGTGAACCTGAATTACATATAACATGCCATAATTTAGAACTCTCTAGCTTTCTGTCTCACGAGATCATTCACAGTACAGACGACCTGCCAAATGCAGTGCCCACAGACAGTGGAGACGTCTACAGAAACTGTGGTGCCAGCACCCAAAATAAACTTGGATTTGTTTCCGTATATCATGAGCGTCCAAGTATTTAGAACAAAAAATGTAAAACAACTCACAACAGATCAGTGGGTGGATAATTAGAGAGAAAATAGAGACAGATTGTTCAGAAGAATGCTAATGGGAGAAAAGCCAGGAGGGGCCATGGGAAGGAGGAGGGGCTGCCCCCTCGAGAAGCCGGGGAGAAGCAGGTGTGCGGTGACATGGGGGTTGTGAAACCAGATGCGTCATCCCCTGGCCCCTTGTGCCCCAAGGAAGGACGAGGACAGCAGGTAAGGTATTTCCCAGCAACTGGCACCTAAGTTGCTTCTTATTAAAATAATCATTTTTCTACAGAACACCCTTTCTTGACTCAAGTTACTCAAGTGGGAGCCTTCAGTTATAGAAGAAACGTAGACTAAAAATGCTGAGAGTTTAAGTAAAGCCTTCTTGCCGTGTTTCTAACTGTGCTTCCCCATATGGCCTGGCTCATTTTTAGACCCCATGCATATGTCTCAAACGTTCCTTTCCCCGATTACACATTCACGCCTGTTCCCAGGAGCCAGTGTGGGTGCGGGGAACATTGTTCAGGGTGGGTGCCATGGAGCTGACTGCAGAGCCCCTCAGGCTGCTGGCCAAGCAGGCTCCTTCTCTCCTGCACCCCTACCCTATGCCCACCACAGCTCTAGGTACAGGAGGGCAAGTGGGCATCTGGAGAGCTCCTGCTGACCTGAGCTGGCCAGGGTCTGACTGTCAGGCATCAGTGATTTTGGGTAGGCGGGATGTTCCTTTGCTCCTCACCAAGCACTTGTTCACATCATCTTTGTCTCCAAGTCATTCCCTGATCTCTCCAGGCTGCTGTCGCTTTTTCTCAACTCTCAGCTTCCTTTCTCTGCTTCTGAACTCATGGATTCTGTGAGCGTCTGGATTGTCCCAGTGGTTCTCACAGCTGGGAAGCCTCTGGAGGTCACATCTTGGGGAGTGTTCAAGCTGGGGCTGTGCCTACGTTTCCTCCTGGAAGTCAGCTGTCCTGGAGTAGCTGCTGGCAGGGAACCTTCATCTATTTTGTATTTTTGATTTTTCAGGAGCAAAACAGAAGCAAAACAGTTGAGGGTCTGACTTGGGAAATTTACAAGTGGGCATTTATAGTGGAGCGTGAATTGGTGGTGAAGTGGTCGAGGTGTCTTTCTGCAGTGATGTGAGGTAATGGTCCTGTCATATTAGCCCATGTATTCAGCCAAACTCTAGTGACAAGAGTTGGCTGTAAGAACCAGATGGACCACTTACAGTTCTTCTGTGGTTGTTTCTTATAGCCTAGTATGTACAGTTGAGTTTGAAAAGTGAGGTTCATTTGACAGCTTGGTGTCTCTGTAGAATCCTGGCAAGACCCTGGAGATGACCTGGCCCAGAGCTCTTCTGTGACCATCAGGCAGGTTGACATACTTGTCCCGGGTAACAAAGTGCTTCGTGGCACAGCTGGGAGCAGCCCAGGGCCAGGGTGGGTGGCGGGAATTGGGGTCTGGAGCCCAGCCCCTTAAGACCTCTCTTGGAGCCTGCATGTGCCTCGTCACCAGCGTGTGCCTCGTCTAGAGTGGCATGTGGTCCTAGAGCCTTGGGAGATGGAGTATCTCTTTTACTCCCTCCCTGAAGGCCCACTTTGCACTGAGGAGCATCTTCTCCTGGGACACTTCAGAGGGGCCCTCGTGTCTCAGCAGCTCCCAACCCAGCAGGCAGGACTGGTCAGCTGTGCACCCCCCACCACCCAGTCCCACAGGAGCATTTTAGGGAAAAACAGACACATGCACATCTCTGGAGAAAGCACCATCTGTTGTTTTCTCCATTGGACCTTTGTCCTCACCCAGAAAGGAAAACAACGTATGGACTGATAATAGCAGTAAACACCACAGCCACAGTTGTACAGCTCCTGCTGTGCGCTGGACACTGCACACGTCCTTTCCTCAGGCTTCAGACTCTCACGGTTGCCCCACCTACCCCTGCAGGGCCACTGACATCCTCGTGCTACAGATGCAGAAACCCAGTAGAGAGAGTGCAGAACCGCCAGGCCACAAGCCAGTGGGGCAGGAGCTGAGCTTGGAGCCTGGTCAGAGCTGGGGTTCAGTTGTCTGCCAGCCAGTCACCCCACAAATGTGTTGACCCTGTGTGCACTCTGTTCTTCGTTATTGTATTTCATTTTACCGAGCAGGTGTGGGCTCAAAAAGTTGCTCTTGTGAGCCTCTGCCAGTGACAGACGCTAAGTGATGCTTCAGAAGGTCATAGTGAATGCTTGCCACCTCCCAACCACCGCCCCACCCCCCCAGGCACATCACATTCAGAGATGCTTGTGCTGATGGATCGGGTATATGTGTTGAGAGGTACTAAATATGTATTTTTAATTACAATTTATAATGAAAACCTTTCAAAAATTCTTTACCCTGGCATCTGTGCTACCATTTGACTTTCACATTTGGTAGAAAATCCTATGCTTCTGAACCAGTTTTTTTTTTTTCCAGGCTTACACATTCAGTTATGTTATTTGACTGCCTGCTCATGGGGAAACGGGCTCTCTTAGGAGCAGGAATGGAAGTTCTGCTTCTGGACTCGTGGATCCATTGATGGTGTACTTTGCCCCAACACATCTCCCTCTGTGCCAGCTTCTGGCAAGTCTGCCCACGGGAAAGGGGACCATCTGGGCACATGGATGGTGACTTGCTCCTTTGTCCTGTCAGCTCGACCCAGGCCATGTGGGTTTGCCACAGGGATGGGAGGTCCCATCCATCCAACAGCCATCCATTTCTCCTTCCTCCCTCCGGTCCTAGACATCCCCTCCCTGAACTTGGGGCTCCGTATGGCATATAATAGCACATTTCATTGCAGGGTAAGGTGTAAGCCTAAGGTGCACATGCCTAGGAATAAAAAAAGTAAAATCTCCTGGGTTTACTGCAACTTGGGAGAGTGGGGGCACAGAGGGTGGGTCAGGAAATGGTGCCCTCAGGTTCCGGGAACATAGCCTGGCTAGAGTAGGGCCTCCTGCCCTGGCCATGGAGTTGCTGGCTTACAGACATGTGGTGCCTGGACAGGGGAGGATCTCAAGGCATATGGAGGGGTCAGCAGTGCGTACTTAGGGGTGGGGGGCAGGGATGGGTATCAGGCTGCTCCTAATTAACCTGAGCTCTCCTGGCAGCCCAGGTGTGTATCCCTGAAGAGATCAGTCTGCAAGGACTGATGAGGCAGACAAACTTGTGATGGTGAGATAGAAAATGGAGCTTGTTAAACTGGCAAACGTTAGTTGAATGCCCGCCCTGAACCAGGCCCCAGGCCCTGGGAAGATGAGTGCAGCAAAGGGAGAGGGCGCTGGGCAGGTGGGTGTGTGCTCCGCAGGCCTGGGGGCCCCAGTCGCCCATGAGGAGGACCTCACAGTGCTGCTCATGTTTTTGATGGGTCTGGTGCTGAGCACATCCAGGGATCAAGCCCCATTTTCCTCTGGAGGGAAGGCACCTAGCGAGTGAGTGACAGTGGTGCTGAGCTGAGTATGTGTCTGGAGCAGAGAATGCCAGCCTGGGTGGGTCCACTCTGGAAGCCAGTGCCCAGCTCCCCATGGTCCAGGCCATCATGACAGCTCCTCTTATTCCTTTGATCTCCCCACCCAACAGGGGAGTAGGAACAAAGGGAATTCTCAGAACCAAGCTGTGTGCTGTTTGGTCCCTCAGTCATGCCTGACTCTGTGCGACTCCATGGACTGTAGCCTGCCAGGTTCCTCTGTCTGTGGAATTTCCCAGGGAAGAATACTGGGTGGATTGCCATTTCTTCTTCCAGAGGATCTTCCCGACCCAGGGATCTAAGTCTCCTGCATTGGGAGGTGGGTTCTTTACCACTGAGCCACCAGGGAAGCCCAAACTGTCTTTACTGCAGGGAATTAAGGGAGAAAGAAGTACAAGCTATCCATAGAAGTGCATTGTTGTCCTTCTGGGAAAAAAACAAAGATCTGCCAGTGGCCACAGTTTCCCTACTGTGGAAGCCCCCATGCTGGTGTAGCTCGGAGGCATGGTGGGCAAGTGGCCACCTCTCAGGAAAGCCCAAGAAGCACAGCCAACCCCGCAGTCCAGGGGCACGTCCCCAACTCAGGCATCGTGCCTTCCTTCCTAGGCTCGCTTCTACAAGGTTGCAGAATTCTGTGCATTTTAAGCAGGTTAAATCATTTTTACCCTAGGGCTTTTCAAGCTGTATTACACCTCATGCACAGGAAGTGATGTTTCAGGTGACAGCTTGGCCCTGACTCACACATGTAACCGAAGCAGCAGTTCTATGTTTGATGCACTCTGACATCTTCTGTTTTGTTTCCTTTTAAAAAGAAGACAGTGCATACACACAGGCTGCTCAGACCCCCTTAAACTGATTTTCTGATCCACTTGTGGGTTTGCCACCAGAATATGAAAAAGTCTGCCTTAAATTTACTGCATGCGCTGTTTTTTCTAAATCACTCATCACTGCTTGTGCGAAATCTGTGCAGTTTTGAAAGACGGGAAGGAAGGAGAAGGGTATGGGTTTCTCCCCAGGGTTGCCACCCTGGGAGGGTGCCGAGTATCCCCAGAGTGGAGGACAGGTGGTGACCGGCAGAGCGGGACAGGCTTGAGGGGTCTGAGAGCCATGGAAGGTCTTCAAGGTCATTTGGTCCAATTTCCCACCCACAACACAGAAGATACCTCTGTCCTGATGCAGAAGATATTTGTGTACCGATGCCTTTTTGTTTTGTTTTCCTCCTAGTGGCATATGGCTGCTCTCATCATTTTCAGACTTTACACTGTTTTATCCTCATGGTTTGCTGGTGCTCTGGCTTTTTTCTTTTCTTTTTTTTTTAAAGGAAAGCAGAGATGAGATATGGTAATTCCCAGCTTTCAGGCATTTGGCCACTGTTACTTCTGTTGGTGACTGGCTGGTCACCAGCCAGGGGGCCAAGTCCGTTCTGCATCAGTGTGCAGGCGCTGCCCCTCGGCTGGGGCCCTGCGTGGAGCCCTTGCGGGGTCCCACTCAGCTGAACCTGGTCCCTGCGCTGAGCTTTGCTGTTTCTCTACAGGCCTCGGAAGGACCCGCCGGAAGACGAGCGCACGCGATGCCTCCCCGACGCCCAGCACGGACGCGGAGTTCCCCGCCAATGGGGGCGGCGCCGACCGCATCTACGACCTCAGCATCCCCGCCGTGGTCAAGTTCGCGTATGCAGCAGAGCGCGAGGACGAGCTGTCGCTGGTGAAGGGCTCACGCGTCACCGTCATGGAGAAGTGCAGCGACGGCTGGTGGCGGGGCAGCTACAATGGCCAGGTGGGCTGGTTCCCGTCCAACTATGTGCTGGAGGAGCTGGACGAAGCAGCCGGCGACGCGCCCGGGGGCTCAAGCCTGCGGCCTGGTGCCACGCTCAGCAATGGGCAGGGCGCGCGGGCGCTGCAGGTGGTGCAGACGCTGTACCCTTTCAGCTCGGTCACCGAGGAGGAGCTCAACTTCGACAAGGGCGAGACCATGGAGGTGATCGAGAAGCCCGAGAACGACCCCGAGTGGTGGCGCTGCCGCAATGCGCGTGGCCAGGTCGGCCTGGTGCCCAAGAACTACGTGGTGGTGCTGAGCGAGGGCCCGGCCCCTCACGCTGGCTCCGGACCCGCGGGGCCTGCTCGTGCTGGCCGGTTCGCAGGCCGCGAGTGGTACTACGGGAACGTGACTCGCCACCAGGCCGAGTGCGCACTCAACGCGCGGGGAGTTCAGGGCGACTTCCTTGTGCGGGACAGCGAGTCCTCGGTGAGTGCAAGATGGGGTGGGTGGGCAGAGGGATGTGTATGTGTCTGGGTGTGCACATATGTGGGCATCTCTGTGTGTGCACCAGGCATATAGGGCAACTTCTTCCTGCTTAACAGCAAGTCCCCAGTGAGTATAGGGTTGGTGGGTGGAGGGGTGTGCATGTGTGTGTGCATCTCTGTACCTGTGTACCAGGTGTGCAGGGCGACTTTCTCATCAAGACAGAGTCATTAATGAGTGTGGGGCAGGGTGGGTGAAGGGGTGTGTACACGTGTCTGGGTGTAAACAGATGTGCATCTCAGAGTGTGTGCATGTGTGCAACTTTCTTGTCAGGACAGAGTGCTCAGTGAGTGTGGGGCGGGGTGGGTGGAGAGGTGTGCATGTGTGTGCATGTGCACATCTGGGTGTGCATGTATACACACATCTAGGCATGTACATATGTGTGGGTATGCACTGGCTGTGCAGGACGGCTTCCTCCTCAGAGCAGAGAACCCTCGGTGGGTGGGTGGCGCACAGGAAGGAAGCAGAGAGCATGAAAGTGTGTGGAGGTGTGTGAATGGCCTCAGACAGCAGGGTTATGTGGGGCTCATGTTAAGCAAGATGAACACAGATGCTCTATACAGCCTGTGTCCTGAGGCCCCAGCCCCACCTTATGCTGACATCCACTTGGACTGCCCAGCCTCGGCTGTATCTCTACTCCGCAAGGTGCGTTCTTGTAGGTGAGATGGCAAGTACAGAGTGTCTCAGCTTCTGGAGATTTTGCTGCCTCTTGAGTGGGATCACCCCTGTTCTGTCCTGCAGACCCAAACATCATTTTCTCCCATGGTTTCCCTGTTGATGACCCAACCTTGTTTCCTCTCTGGGTCTGAGATGCATCAGATATTCTCAGCAAGGCAGACACCCTGTTTCTGACACAATCTTTTGTTGGTTGGTATGTTTTTCTTTTTAAAATGTGTAATCCTCAGTAAGTCTCTGCCACAGGCACCACTGAGTTTATCTCTGAAAAGCTTTTGAAGCACTCAGGAACAGAACTAAAAAAGGAAAAGGACAATTGTTAAGAGAGGGGTTTGTGTGTACAAGTTGAGTCAGCGGTATGAGGTCTCTCGACTTGGAGCATACCTGTTTCCAGCACAGATTTGGGGTCTGTGTTTCAGGTGTGTGGCCAAGTCTGTCTGGGGGAACTGGGCTGTCATTCCAGGTACCTTTTTGTGTTTTCATTGTGGAGGTCCTAAGCTGGTTTTTCAGTCCTTTTAAATACACCTGCCATGTGTATTTAAGTGAAGCAAAAGTTTTGAGGATGGAGTCCAGTGTGAGTTTTGAGGATAGAGTCCAGTATGATCATTTTCTGTTGGTTCCTATAGACTTCAGTTTAATTGTATAAATGCAACCCGTAAGACTAGTCAGCCCATGCTATGTACTGTAATTGTCCCCTGCAAATGTTGATACTACGATTACTAAGTGCACAGTCAAGATTCCTATTGACTGATCTAGAGGGAGTTCAAGCCCACAGAAGTGGTTTCCCTTCAGACAGGGGGGCAGCTGTGATGGGATGGAAACCGGCCCCCCAGTGGTGGCAGCAGCTCGTGGTGGCAAGCACATGGGACTTAGACAGTAGCTGCATCTGAAATCCGGGCAATGAGCTTTTCTCATCCAGTCAATGGTTTCTGGCAGGACATCACATTAAGTTGTTCTCATATGAAGTCTGCTCCGTGCACAGATCAGGAGGCTCCAGAGAATCGGGTCCAGAGCACTTGCAACCCCCCTAAGCAGAAACTCAAAGAAAGCACCAGAAACCCGTCACAGTAGGAGGTGATCGAGGGACAAGGATGATTCAGAGTCAAGGAGTCTCGTCCTGATTTAGGAACGTTGGGTTTGAAGAGGCTTCTTAGAAAGAAGAGGGGTAAAAGCAGCCCCCGGAGTGGAGACAGTGCCCCCAGGTTCTTCTCTATGGGGCTGGGGAAGGGAAAAGTCTTTAGCAGGAGGCAGATAGTATCACTGGCTTAGAGAAAACCTGTGACTTGTCCATGAGACAAGCACATACAGGCCATGGTCACTGTCAGACCTTGGGACAAGGTCCTTTTAGAGGTAGAGGAAGGTAATTTTCTCATCTACACTCCACTCCCAGGAACTTGAAGAAGCAGCAGTGTTACATTTGTCTCGGGTTATGAGAGGAGAAAGCCTTTTCTAAATAACTAAAGTATTGCTTGTTTATTTTAACCATTGGGGGCGGGGGGAGCCTTTCCACATTTTGTTCCTTCTGTTTTAATTTAGAAAACTGCGCTACGACAGCTCATTGTGGGCTGGGCCACTGGCTCTCGGGGTGGGGGAGAGGCTCTCTCGGACTTGCTTAGCTCTGCCCCTGCCATGGCCCCGGCTCGGCCTGAAGGCTGCCATGTGGCCCAAGGGTGTGCTGGACTGCTTGTCTGGCTGGAACCCGCTGTTACACGTGGCGCTGTCTGCTGTGTGCACACCTGTCTTGTGCCAAAGAGACACTCAGGGACTCTCAGGCATGCTGCTGCTCTTCTCCTGATGGCAGGGCGAGCCGGCTGCGCTGTCTTCATGCTTGTAACTAGGTCTTTGCCCACCTGTCATCTGCAACCGTGAGGAGCCGTTCAGATGGACAAGTCCATCGCTTATCCATTTTCTGCCTCCACTGCCTCTGCTTCCTGCCAGCACCTTCCCGTCTTCTTTCTGCCTGTTGTCTTTTTCCCTGTTCACTCTGGCATCTCTAAGGTGAGAGCCTACCGTTCAAAGCTGTGTGAGCCCGGAGCTCCACAGCCTGACCCAGCTTCGGGGTCCCGTTTCTGCAGGACCCACAGGCATCCTCATTCAGTTTCCTTTTCCTTCCTCTAGGTCTCTGTACTCAGGGCTCACCTTTGGTCATTGCAGGACCTGTGATTCCTCAGTAAGCATAGCTGCTTTTTTAGAGTGCCTCTTCAAGATGCATTTCATTTTTTTAAATATCCTGAGCAATTTCAGTATAAATGAGCAAGATTCTTGCTTGATACTTTGCATTTAAAAATATTCCGTATTTTTCTGTATTGAAAAGTAAAAAGATCTGAGTTCTGGGAAATCTGTGCTTGGGCGGAGGGCAGGAGGGGTGGACATATATTTCAGAACAACAAGCAAAGCATTGGCATATCCTACGATATCCAGGGTCAGTGATGTGTGGGTATTTCAAAGGCGTGTGTTAGACATGGTTTATCAGCCAGTGAATGAACCAGATGACCCTGCTTTGGCCCTTTTCTATCTTTCATCTCAATATCGAGTTTTCTCTCTCCCCCTCTCTTGCTCTCATTCCTCGCCTCTAATTGTCATTTACCTTTAGCAGCTAAAGATGGAACAGTGTCAGTTTCTTTGTATTTAATCATTATATTCCATCCATATCTCATTAAATCTAGAAAATTCAAAATTCCTACCTGCCTTCTCATCTAATGCTCATCATAAATCCTTATGTATTTGTTCAGACTTATTCTGTGGATACAGCTAGAAAACTGTATTACAGTGAAGAATAACCAGTAACTAAATTTCTGTGTACTCTGTAAACTGTCAGTGTTTTATTTTTTCAGTTGCTGTAGAAAGTGGCAGCTTACAACTAGGTTGAGGTCTGCAAAGCATCAGCCTGTGGTGTAGGAAGCCGTTTTTCTCTGTAAGATGTTAAAGATCCCAAAGAGGTCATCTATTTCCCTGTATTTTGTGTCCCTATGTTTTTGTGTCATTTATTACGAAGGGCTTTGGATGGAGTTTTATCTCTGCTGTATTATGTGTAAAAGAAGGTGAAGAGTGCTGAATCCCCTTTTTTTGGAGGGAGATGCTGTAGAAAGTGGAACAGAGGGCTGCTTGTTACCTGAAACCTGATTTGTGGTGAGAGCAGAAGGAGGCGGTGCAGGCGGCTGGGCTGTGTAACTGAGTGCCCTGGGGGGATCCCAGTCACGTGGCCGAGGGCGGCTCAGTGGCTCCTCCTGGTCCACAATGGGAGGAGACCTCCCGCTGCTGTCTCCTGCATGCTGCTCAGACTCTGCTCTCTCCTCCTGTGGACCTTTGCATACATCTGGAAAATTGTAGAGTACAGCTGCCCCCATCCCCCCAGTACCCCCTCCCTGCCCAGTCTAGGCACACACACCGTTCACACCTCACTCCTCCTCCTTTCCATCTGGGAAGCCTCTATGAGCCGTGCTCCTGGGTCCCATGATGGGGCCTGTGCTCACAGGTGTAACCGCCTTCATTCGTGGCTGTGCTGCCCCCATGGCAGCCAGGTCAGCACTGGAGTGCATGGTATGTTATCCTGTCGGCTGTTGAATCCCAGCACTGCGTGAGACCGTAGAAAATATTCTCCACATTCACTGATGATGCAATTGTCCAGCATGTGTGTGTAGATTCAGAGTGACTGGGAGCCAGCAGCAGCCAGAGGAGGTGCCAGCATGCCCAGCCCTGTCTCTGTGCTCATTGACCCCTGGGCTTGTGAACTCAGGTCAGACTTGGTAGCCTCTGGCTCAGGATTGCTGCCACCAGGGGTCCAGACAACCTCTCTTCAGGCTGCAAGTGTAACATGAAGAGAGATGAGTGTCCAATAAATCAGTGAGAACTGAAAAACAGCTCTTTCAAACTAGAGTGCAAGTGTGAGTGTGTGCATGCTCAGTAGCTCAGTCCTGTTCAACCTCATGGACTGTAGCCCACCAGGCTTCTCTGGTGAAATTTCCCAGGCAAGAATGCTGGAGTGGGTTGCTATTTCCTACTCCAGGGGATCTTCCCGATCCAGGGATCGAACCTGCATCTCATCTCCTGCATTGGCAGGCTGATTCTTTACCACTGAGCCACCTGAAAACTCTGTCAAATACTTCATCTGTAACAGTATTCAGAAACATTTTCATAAAAAACCCCAGATCATTAGCTCCCTTGATGTAAGTGTTTATTGATATACTTGCTGTTGTTGTTTAGTCGCTCAGTTGTGCCTGATTCTTTGCGACCTCATGGACTGCAGCATGCCAGGCTTCCCTATCCTTCACCATCTCCTGGAGCATGCTCAAACTCATGTCTGTTGAGTTGATGATGCCATCCAACCATCTCATCCTCTGTCACCTTCTTCTTCTCCTGTTCTCAATCTTTCCCAGCATCAGGGTCTTTTCTAATGAGTCAGCTCTTCACTTCAGGGGCCCAAAGTATTGGAGCCTCAGCATCAGTCCTTCCAATGAATATTCTGGGATGGCTTCCTTTAGGATTCACTGATTTGTTCTCCTTGCAGTCCAAGGGACTCTCAAGAGTCCCTCCAGCACCACTGTTCGAAAGCATCAATTCTTTGATGCTCAGCCTTCTTTGTGGATATACTGCTTGCATGTAAATTCACAAGTACCTGTTAGAAATGATTCCCTCCAAGAATTAAAAGCTGTAGTGGAAATTAAAAAAAAAAAAAAAACTGTATCTTGGGACTTCCCTAGTGGTCTAGTGGCTAAGACTCCGAGCTCACAATGTGGGGGACCCAGGTCCAATCGCTGGTCAGGGAACTAGATCCTGCATGCTGCAACTAAGACCCAGAGCAGCCAAATAATATTAAAAAAAAAAAAAGAAATGGGTCTAATAAATTTTAATATATGAGAAAGGTGTGTACAGCTGGCACATGTATTAATAGCACCAGTGTAAACCTTTCTATCTTCCTACTCCATTTCTTGTTAGCCATAACTGCAGAAGGACTGTGAACAGGCTAGTGTCCTAGGCTGGAGGGCTCCATTTTCATTTACAGAAGAGAGGTAATTCAGGCTTTGCTCCCAGTAATCTGCTGATCACTGCAGTCACTTAGCGAGGAGAAAAGAACATAAAAATTGCTAGGGTTTCTTTGAACTGTATCCCTTGTTTTTAAGAGCACTCAGGCACAGGCAGACCCAGAGCGAGGGGTGGGGGGCCCGCAGCCCCAGTAGGCACACTCCGGCCCTCCCAGCGAATGTTTTCTGCCCTGATTGTGGTTTCTCGGGGGCTTCCCTGGTGGCTCAGATGGTAAAGAGTCTGCCTGCAGTGTGAGAGACCCAGGTTCAATCCCTGAGTTGGGAAGATCCCCTGGAGAAGGAAATGGCAACCTACTCCAGTATTCTTGCCTGGAAAATCCCATGGACGGAGAAACCTGGCAGGTTACAGTCCATGAGGTCACAAAGAATCGGACATGACTTCAGTTTTCTGTGGTTTCTCAGCCAGTGAAGGGGAAACACCTTGTCCGATGAGATGAGCTGAGGAGCCCAGATGGAGGGAGGAGGGTTTGCATTCTGCTCTGCTCGGCTCTCCATAAATATTTCTTTCCTGGAGGCTGGCAAGCCCACCTCTTCTCTCAACTGCCAGGAGTCTTTACTGCCTGTCCTTTGAAAACAGTTCCTTCTCGACTTGCGGAGAAATTCTGCAAGAAGTGTTTACATTTTGGTCTCAAGATGCAAGCGAGGAAAGTACTTGCCCACCGGAGATGGTGTCTGAGGCATCTCACCGACCTCTAGGGGCCAGTGACTGCAAGTCAGTCCCACCCCAGATGCTGGGCTCGTGGGCTTCAGTCCTCTTCTCAGTGTGGTTGAGCCAGCAGTCAAGTTTCTGTGACATGCTTAGCTTCAGAGTGTTGCTGAGTCTTCCTGCCCAGTGCCCATGGCCAGTGCAGACCAGTGTGGCTAAATTAATTTAGCCTGTAAGGACCAAGACTGATGGCCCCAACTTCTCAGGGATCCGCTCCCCGCCCCCTACCCCCACCTCTGGAGCAGCCCCTTTTCTAGTCAGATCCAGGGGGCTGGCTTCTTGAGAAGGGAAGAGAATGCTGGCTGTGCCACCCAGGGGGGCCCCTGCAGGGAGTATCTAGAGCAAGGTCAAACCCCTCAGGACAGAGTCAGACAGGCTTCCCCAGCCTGGGGGTGGGCTTTGTCATGGACCTCCTCCAAGGTGCGTCTTAGCACATGAATCACATTCCTGTCTTGTTCTCACGGCCCTGACTGCTTGAAAGCACTGTGTGTGGTTCACTCAGACCTCATCTCAAACTGCATCTGAAGCCCCTGGACAGCCCTGCCCCTGAGCTGCTCATTCAGGGGGTCTGCGGTGGGGCCTGAGAATTCGCTTTTTCTGACAAGCACCCAGGTGATGCTACTGGACTTGGGAGCACAAATTGAGATGCCCTGGCCCAGTTCATCCTCAGGCTTCCTTTAGAACTTGGTGACGTGTAACAGTGCACTTTAGTACATAGATCAGAAGCACAGAGAGTTCTCCGAAGGTTCGGCACCCCCTGCTTGGTATAAACTCAATTCCTCCCATGTCCTTAAGTTCAAGCTCCTGCTCAGGAGCCCACAAAATTAAAATTACTGTCTCTGCTACAGCAACCAGTTTTACTGCCGTAATACATATGTACAGGAGACATATCAGGAGGCTAAATTAAGGTGCTTAAATGAAAAGCAAATTCAGAAAGTCATCTGCTGATTGTGGGGCATAAGTAAAATTGAGTCTATCACACAGTGACCCCATCTCACGCACGCCGTCTCACGCATGCCGTCTCACGCACTCCCTCCGTACGATGCTGCTTTGTCTATGAACTGATTAAAGAGTCTCTAAAACTAGCTCAGTGCCCGGCTGGTCCTAAACGTAAAACTGAAGTCGCCTTCTATCTTTATCAGAAGGCACAGGCTTTTGGCACAGAACATATATGCTTCTAAAAATGAACAGATCTTGAAAGTACACATTGCTTCTTGAAAACCGGAAACCCCAAGAGAGAGCTGAGCATGTATATACTGCTAACGTGTATATACTGCTAACGTGTATATACTGCTGGACACAGGGCATGGTGACTGCTCAAGTCTTCACCCACCAGAACTGACTGCAACGTGACAGGGGCCAAGGGGCTAATGCTCAGGCCGTCCTGTGCAGAGCACGTGTCGGGCGGTACCTGTTTACTTTGTTCTGTTTTCAGAACCATATACAGCATCCAGCTTGGGTGGGAATACTCATAACACTGAGGCCAGCTCACATTCATCTTGATCAGTCTTGTGTAAATGTGAAAATAGCAGTGAGAATAGTGCAGTTGATTACTTAAAATGTCCTTCTGTGCCGTTTGAGTTCAGTTCAGTTCAGTCGTTCAGTCATGTCCGACTCTTTGCGACCCCATGAACTGCAGCACGCCAGGCCTCCCTGTCCATCATCAACTCCCGGAGTTCACCCAGACTCACGTCCATCGAGTCAGTGATGCCATCCAGCCATCTCATCCTCTGTCGTCCCCTTCTCCTCCTGCCCCCAATCCCTCCCAGCATCAGAGTCTTTTCCAATGAGTCAACTCTTCGCATGAGGTGGCCAAAGTACTGGAGTTTCAGCTTTAGCGTCATTCCTTCCAAAGAAATCCCAGGGCTGATCTCCTACAGAATGGACTGGTTGGATCTCCTTGCAGTCCAAGGGACTCTCAAGAGTCTTCTCCAACACCACACTTCAAAAGCATCAATTCTTTGGCGCTCAGCCTTCTTCACAGTCCAGCTCTCACATCCATACATGACCACAGGAAAAACCATAGCCTTGACTAGACGGACTTTTGTTGGCAAAGTAATGTCTCTGCTTTTGAATATGCTATCTAGGTTGGTCATAACTTTCCTTCCAAGGAGTAAGCATCTTTTAATTTCATGGCTGCAGTCACCATCTGCAGTGATTTTGGAGCCCAAAAAATAAAGTCTGACACTGTTTCCACTGTATCTCCATCTATTTCCCATGAAGTGATGGGACCAGATGCCATGATCTTCGTTTTCTGAATGTTGAGCTTTAAGCCAACTTTTTCACTCTCTACTTTCACTTTCATCAGGAGGCTTTTTAGTTCCTCTTCACTTTCTGCCATAAGGGTGGTGTCATCTGCATGTCTGAGGTTATTGATATTTCTCCCGGCAATCTTGATTCCAGCTTGTGCTTCTTCCAGCCCAGTCTTTCTCATGATGTACTCTGCATAGAAGTTAAATAAGCAGGGTGACAATATACAGCCTTGACATACTCCTTTTCCTATTTGGAACCAGTCTGTTGTTCCATGTCCAGTTCTAACTGTTGGTTCCTGACCTGCATACAGGTTTCTCAAGAGGCAGGTCAGGTGGTCTGGTATTCCTATATCTTGAAGAATTTTCCACAGTTTATTGTGATCCACACAGTCAAAGGCTTTGGCATAGTCAATAAAGCAGAAATAGATGTTTTTCTGGAACTCTCTTGCTTTTATACTATTTTAAATTTTTTGTATTAAAGTATGGCCAATTAATGAGGCTTTCCTGGTGGCTCAGTGGTAAAGAATCCACCTGCCAATTCAGGAGATGCAGGAGACTCAGGTTCGATCCCTGGGTCAAGAAAATCCCCTGGAGGAGGATATGGCAACCTATTTCAGTATTCTTGACTGAGAATCCCATGGACAGAGGAGCCTGGTAGGCTACAGTCCCTGGGATCACGAAGAGTCGGACATGAGTTAGCAACTAAACAACAGTGGCCAATTAACAATGTTGTGATAGTTTCGGGTGCATGGCAGGGGAACTCAGCCATACATATACATGTATCCGTTTTCCTCCAAACTCCCCTCCCATCCAGGCTGCCACATAACACACTGAGCAGAGTTTCTTGTTTTATACAGTATGTCCTTGTTGGTTATCTGTTTTAAATATAGCAGTGTGCTGGTTGATCTGATGAATCATTCATGAGGACTCATTTCTTTTTTGGGGAAGGGGCATAAGAGATCAAGTTGGGGAAATAATTTTCAAGTTCTATGTCCCCCTGCTCCTGCTGCTAAGTCACTTCAGTCATGTCCGACTCTGTGCGACCCCATAGACGGCAGCCCACCAGGCTCCCCCATCCCTGGGATTCTCCAGGCAAGAACACTGGAGTGGGTTGCCATTTCCTTCTCCAATGCATGAAAGTGAAAAGTGAAAGTGAAGTCACTCAGTCGTGTCCGACACTCAGCGACCCCATGGACTGCAGCCTACCAGGCTCCTCTGTCCATGGGATTTTCCAGGCAAGAGCATGGGAGTGGGGTGCCGTTGCCTTCTCCCTGTATCCCACATCTACCCCTAATCCTCTAATGGGTGTGATTCTGGAAATAACATACAACCCAAAGCCTAATTGGATCTAAAGCTTCCTATCTCTTCCTGAAATTTTATCCCCCCAGTGTTTTCTGGGTTTCCCCCAAGGCATTGGGCCCTGAGTTTAGTATAGAGATAAGATGAGGTTTTCCCCTCAAAGATTTATTTGGTCTATTTTGGGCAAAGGGACACACAGTTACTAACTAATTGAATATGTCTATCTCTGTGATACTGTTTTTAAATTTATTTATTTTAATTGGAGGATAATTACAATATTGTGATGCTGACAGTTGTGACTGTTGGGGACCAGTGGCCCACCCCAGATCTGGGTTCTCCTAGACACCCCTTTCCCTGAGTTGTCATTAGTTTATATAGAGTTGTCTCTCATTTTGCAAGATCTGTTCACTTTTGATCAGACATTTGCAGAGTCAGTGTAAAAACCAGTGAAGGGATGCTTGTTGGTTTTGTCCTGGTGGGAGACATGTGAGCAGGGGCTGGGTTGATAGGTCATCAACAGCAGTGAGTTCCTGGTTTGGGGAAGGGTGAAAGTCTGGGCTCAGAATTCACTTTAGACCTGGATCATACAGCTCCCACTATCTGTTGGGCTCTCTGTGGACACAGCTGTGGATTAGACGCAGCCCTGACCCACAGATGTGTCAGAATGTCTTCTGCTGGACAGTAGCCAAGGAGGTGTTTTCAGTGAAAACAAATCCATGTAGCAATGCAGGAGATGTGGATTTGATCCCTGGGTTGGGACAATTCCCTGGAGAAGGAAATGACAGCCCACTCCAGTGTTCTTGCCTGGAGAATCCCATGGATAGAGGAGCCTGGTGGGCTGTAGTCCATGGGGTCTCGAAGAGTCAGACACAACTGAGCGACAATAACAACAAAGCCAAGGAGAGCGGAGCTTATCCAGTCTGGGGATGCAGAGGCATCTCCACGTGGCCATTCTGTGCTCTGAGACCCTCAGGAATGGTTGAGCAGGGAGAGGGACAAGGGGTGGCTCAGAAACGGCAAGAACAGGAGTGACAGTGAGACGGGGGCAGGGGCGACATTCCTTCCATCTCACTGGTCGGGTCTGTGTCACCCATCATGTTCCAGTCTCATTCCTTGAAGTTATCCACCTTTCCTAGCACTGCTTATTGAAGGGACCATCTTTTTTCTGGTGTATATTCTTGCCTCCTTTGTCACAGAGTAATTGACCCCGAAAGTGTGGATTTATTTCTGGGCTCTCTATTCTGTTCCATTGACTTTTTTGTAAATCAAAGATTATAATTGTACAATATAGAGAAGTATAGAACAAAAGACAATTATTGGAGGATAACTACCCTACAGTATTGTGTTGGTCTCTGCTGCACATCAACATGAATCACCCACAGGTATACATATGTCCCCTCCCTTGTGAAGCCCCGTCCTGTTTCTCTCTGCATCCCACCCCTCTAGGTTGTCACAGAGCACTGGGTTGAGCTCCCACTGGCTCCCGTACACATATGGTAATATATATGTTCCATGCTATTCTCTCAGTTCGTCCCACTCTCTCCTTCCCCCAGTGTGCCCAAAGGTCTGTTCTCTCTCTGTGTCTCTACTGCTGCCCTGCAGATAGGTTCATGAGTACCATCTTCCTAGATTCCATACACATGTGTTAATACACAATATTTGTCTTTCTTTTTCTGACTTCACTTTGTATAATAGGCTCTAGGTTCACCCACCTCATTAGGACTCATTCACATGCATTCTTTTTCTTTTATAGCTGAGTAACATTTCCAATTGCATATATATATACCACAGTTTCTGTATTCATTCATCTGTCTGTTCCATTGACCTTGGTGCCTATACTCGGGCCAGCACCATGCTGTTGGCTGAGCTCCTAATAGTGGTAGAAGCCAGAGGAAGTGTATTTCTAGCCACTGCCTATGTACAGACCAGTTTCTACAAATCCAAGAACTAGCTAGGGAAATGAAAAACGTGCATTGGTTAGCATCGGTACTGTACGTTTCAGAACAAGTCTCCGTTTTCAAATAGCGAAAGTACATTTTGCACCGAAAGTACTGAGTTCAGTGTCACTTTTCTTCGATCCAGAGCACGAGCATCTCACCAGCCTCCGGGTGGTTCTAAAGATCAGGAGGTGGCTGCCCTGGGTGTGGACCGGAGCCCAGGCTCCCCAGCCGGTGCACGGAGCCCAGTGGTAACCTGTGTGTGTTCTCTTTCCCCCACAGCCCAGTGACTTCTCCGTGTCTCTCAAAGCATCAGGGAAGAACAAGCATTTCAAGGTTCAGCTGGTGGACAATGTCTACTGCATTGGGCAGCGGCGCTTCCACACCATGGACGAGCTGGTGGAGCACTATAAGAAGGCCCCCATCTTCACCAGCGAGCACGGGGAGAAGCTCTACCTCGTCCGGGCGCTGCAGTGATGCCCCGGGAAGGCGCCCTGGCTGGGCTCTCCTGCAGGCCCCGTTCTCTCCGCCTGGTCCCCTCTTTGTCCAGGTCGGTTATTTGCCACCGCCCCACTCTTTGCCATCCCGGGCCCTCCCGGCTGGTTTTCGTGATGAGAGGTGGACAGAGCGAGTCGGTTCACTTTATTCCTCCTCCGTGGGAGACAGCCTTAGTCCATTCACACCGCTCGAGCCAGCAGATCCCCTTACAGACCTCGGGCGCCATGTGGATGCACCAGAGCTGCCCTTATGTCCATGAGCCACAGAGCAGGCGGCACCTGCCTGGGGACCCCCAGTCCTGACCCCAGCAGCCCTCCATCCGTGTTGTTTGCGCTCCCACGGCTCCCAGGCTCTCCGGGGACAACCCTGGGCGCTGTTAGCAATACTGGAACCACCGGGCAAGACGGGAGGGAAGATGCTGTCCAGTGCCTTTGGGGCTGCGCTTGCAATAAAGAAAAGAGGTCCTGGAATGCCGGTTTGCAGAAGAGGGGCCAGAGACTGGGGGAGACGGTGGTTTCGGAAATTCCCCCCCAACGTGCCATCAGCAGAGTGCTCTTTCCTCTTGCCCTTCGGCTCGTTTCAAGCTCACAGTGATGTATTTAATTCTCAAAGTCATAAGTACCTGTAGCCATTTGTTGACACTAATGCAGATGATTAAGGAAAACAGGTGATCTTTGGGGAGGGGAGCAACCCACACTTCACACACACACACACACACACATACACACACACACACCCACACACCCACACACAAAATATATATATATATATAGTATTTGCTTTACAGGGAAATTTTTCAGGGTTTACAAAAGGATATGTGATTGGTAGTAAGAGACACAGAATGTTTATGAAGAAATTGCATTTTCTTTTCTCTTTACATCTGAACTCCTTTATAGTTCCAATATACAGTCTTGAGATGGCACATTCCTACAGTTGAGGAAGGGGTCTTGAGACCTCCTAAACTGCATACTCAGTTTTTTGGATATTGTAATAAAAAAGTATTATGACGAGACCCTGTGTGTGTTCATCTTTTGCCAAGCCTGGACTGAGCAGTGGGTAAGGGGTTCCTATAAGCTTGAGCATTCAGTGCCCCCAGGGGAGCGCTTTGAGGAGGACTTCTAATAAACTTATTACTTGTGTGTTTTCTTTTTCTTCGACCACATTTTTGTATCTTGAAATAATCAATTTTAATTAGCATGACTCCAAGAGAAACCAGAATCTCAAGTTTGGTCTTAAAATTACTCTTTGGAAATTATATACGTCACCAACCTGTTATCAGCTAGCCTTCTCTCCTCTAGCTTTCCTTTCCCATCTCCTGCCTGCCTTTCATGCACTGGGGAAGCCATTATCCAGCCCCTCTGAGTGCTGGGCACTGGGAATACAGAGCCAGAGAGCACTGGCTTGCAGCAGACATGTGCTCATCTCCCCCTCTTTGCTGGACTCAGCATCCTTGTCCCAGCTCCTTGAGGTGGTTCTGTGATCATACCCATCACACAGATGGAGAAGGTGAGTCACCAGATGATTGCATAAGGGTGTGGCTGCTGCCTCCTGGAGCAGGTGGCAAGCCCAGGGTCTGGCTTCAGGACCACACTTCCCCCCAACAATGCCGGCCTTGGGAGGCTCCTCTCTGCGAGTTTATTGTATCTTTAGTTGCCTTTGTTATACATTTGATGATAAATTAGAAATTTGGTGTCTGGTACCTGAAATTGATGGGGCTTATGTGACTCAATGATAGAGAATCTGCCTGCCAGTGCAGGAGATGTGGGTTCAATCCTTGGTCAGGAAGATCTCTTCGAGAAGGAAGTGACAACCCACTGCCGTATTCTTGCCTGGGAAATCCCGTGGACAGAGCCTGGCGGGCTACAGTTCATGGGGTCTCAAAAGAGTCGGACACGACTTAGGAACTAAACAATCTGAGGTTGGGGGCACCCAGTTACATAAGAGTGGACCTCTAGGTGAGTGAGGCAGACCATCACCTTAGACAAAACAGGTAGATCCTGGGCCTTGTCATGGAAATCCCACTTCCTCCCAACTTTCAGATCTTCCTGTTGTGAGTTCCACCTGGACCTCATGCAGGAGTCCCTCTATACTGAGAGTGCCTGGACACCAAAATAACTGATACAGCCATTCAGGAAGAAATAAAGGACACATTACAAACACATGTTTTGGCTTAAGGAGCCTCTTTAAGGTTTATGGTTGTAATTGACAATTATTTTTAATCTCAGACAACTGAGGAGGGGATCTCTAGCTCCCTGGGGTCGATCAGAATTTGCATCTATGAGGTTCCATGAGGAGGGGTTAGGGGTGTCCAGCAGGGTCCCTGTGTGGTTTGAAATGTGAATCACCAGCAGTCCATCCAGGTACACTTGTGCTGTCACCTTTCTGCACACCCAGAGGTTCCCTGGACAAGTCTTGCAGTTCCCTTCTTTGCACAGACATTGGAGGACAGTAACACCTGGTGGTTTGTGGTCTGTGTGACTGCTCATATGTTTGCGTTAAATGTGCCTTCATTTTCCAGGAAGAACCTGTGATTTACAGTCTAGAGCCACCAGGATCCCCACATGTGGCTTCTGCAGAATGCCACAAACTCATGTTTCTTGGGCACTCAAGCTGTCTATCTGCTCTCCCAAAGTGCCTCTCAAAGGAAACTCTTAACTGGACACGTCTTGCAGTTCCCTTCCTTGATATCTCCTGAAGATACGCCGTTTCCAAAGCATTTGTGGTGCTGTACTGCTGTGTCTTTGGTTTCCATGTGCTGACTGGTTCGTGATCTGATCATTCACCATTCCTCCCACCCAGCACCAGAATGCCAAAATAGTAAGACCAAAGTTCAGATGGAGAGTGTAACAGAGTTGGAAAGTTTTCTTTTAAAATTCTACTTTTCAATAAATATGGGTCTGGTTTTGGCCAGCTGCTCCCTAGAATCCAATGTTTTTCATCAGCAAGTATGCGACTCGTGTATTTAGTATTTCTGCTCTAACGCCTGGCCCAGGTGCCATCTGCTGTCCCGGGAAGGGCCAGGCCATCCTTACTGGCCCCGTGACCTCAAGCACATTATCCAGCCGTTCTGAGTGTTGGCTCACGAGTCAGGAGGGCTGCTTTCACCTCTGTAGTTCACAGGGTTGTGCGGGGTTGATGCGTGGCGCTCGGGACAGGGTCGTCCCGTGTGCGCAGGACCACGGGAGATGCCAGTCAGGCTTCCTTGTGTCAAGTGGTCCACATGACACTGTCCTCGTCCTAATCCCCGTCGGCTTCCTCGGGAGCCCCATCCAGAGCCCTGGATCCAGGAGGCCCTCTGGGGCATAGTCCTCACTCCGTGGTTTCAGAGCCAGCCCATCCCGGCTTAGAACTCAGCCTCCTCCGGTGTTCAAGGAGGTTCCAGCTGACTCTGCATCCTGGAGCCACCGCCTCTCCTGCCCAGGAGCCACGCTTGATCCCGACCTCACCCTGCGTCCTCACCTCAGCTGACTGGCAAGCCCACACCCTTGGAAGTCACCCTCTCCTGAGCCCCTTTGTTCTCTCTGTGTTATGTGGAATGAAGCCCCCCACCCTTCTCAGCCTGAGCTGATAGCACCAATAGCCATCAAGGGTCAGGCAAAAGTTGAAACTAACGTCCTGAAGACTTATGCTGAGTCTCAGCTCCTGTCACTGTGACAAAATACTGTAGCCAAGCGGCTTAGAAACGTCGGATTTATTCCTGACAGTTCTGGAGACTGGAGGTCTGAGGTCACCAGGTCTCGTGGTCAGGCTGTGGCCAGGGCCTGCCCATTTGCAGACATCCACCCTGAACCCTGCAATGGCAGAGAGAGCCGGCTTTTCCTAGGCTGTTCTGACGAGGGTGCTCATGAGGGCTCTACCCTCCTGACACCATCACATAGGGGTAGATGTTAACTTGAAAGTGGAAAGTGTTAGTTGCTCACTCATTTCCGACTCTTGGCGACCCCATGGAGTGTAGCCCCCCAGAGGCTCCTCTGTCCGTGGAATTCTCCATGCAAGAATATGGGAGTGGGTTGCCATTTCCTTCTCCAGGATCTTCCTGACCCGGAATCAAACCTGGGTCTCCCACATTGCAGGCAGATCTTTACCATCTGAGCCACCATAAAAGGTGGGGTGATGCACCTTCTCCCAGCAGACAGTATCCCTGGCCAGATATAGTGACTCAGACCTGGAGGGTGATAGCTCCAGCCAGGAGAACAGGCTTCTCAAGAGCTCAGGTTCCAACCTGGAGGGCAGGGGTTCCTGGACCTTCCCAGGCGGTGGGGCCTTGCAGGGCAGGTACTGTCCTGACCCCCGCCCCTGTGTGCACACCTGCTGCCCTACAGCCTGCCCTTTCTGGGGTCGTCTAGAGAGAAATGTCTGATCATCAGGACTAGAATGGGCTTTTTCTTTTAACTGTATATTTATTTACACATTTATATGTATTGTAGAATATTGAATAATATTGGTAAAAATAGCAAACAACACTAAATACTAGTACAATTAAGTTTTTCTTTTTGTGTAATTAAAAAATAGAAGTTCTGATGTGCTTTTCCTATACACCCCCTGGGATGGATGCCTGATCAGTCCAGTGAGGACAGTTGGCAGAAGTCATGGCCCATGATTAGGCCAGAGGACTCGAGAATGAGCTTTTAAAAAAAAAATTCTCTTTGCCTGCACCTTCACTTGCATTTCTCCAGCTCAGCTCTGAGCTTCACAAACGAACTGGAGAGTCTGTGTTCCTTCCTTGAGGGATCCTGTGACTTGACCATAAGTCACTGCTGAAGATGGATGAGCCCCACAGTAATATAAAAGCTCACTGTGACAGTGTCTTAAAATGCATGGCCTCCTTGGCCAGGGATGGGCATTTGAAAAGCCTGGTGGGCTACAGTCCATGGAATCACAGAGTCAGACACAACTGAGTAACTAAGTCACCTCAGCTTGGGGACTGGGTTCTACAACAAAGTTGGGAACCAGAGGACCAGAGCCTTGTACTTGAGCTCCCACTGATGGTTGAGGACCTGGGGCTTTCCAAGAACAGGTCAGGACCTGTGGAAGCCTCAAGGCCAAGGAAGAAGTGGTGCTCCCTCTCTGCTCTTCAAACCCTGCGACCTTGGTGTCCACACTGGATGTAAGCCTGGGCCTGACCCAGATCTCTCCAGTGGTGTGATCTTTGCCGAGTCCTGAAACTTTTGCACCTTCACGGCCTCAGATGCATGCATGCAGAGCTGCTGCCAGTCATTTAGGGACAATCTTAGACCTGATAAACATCGTTCATGTAGAGAAGGTGAGCTGCTTTGCACAATAATGTAAAATGCTTAGAGCCTTGTATAACCTGCTAAATGGTCCTAATGAAAGAGGACATTGGTGGCTCAGTGGTAAAAGTTGGACACGACTGAGTGACTGAGCACAACCCAGCCCTACCTCCATCTGTTCCCATCCTTCTCCTCCTCACTTGAATCACTTGCTCCTGCCTTTCTCGGGCAGTACGCCACCCCCACTCCAGTTCGCACCACTTCTTTCTCCCCTACTCTTGGTACATGATGCTCTGCTCCCTATTCCCCCTGTGCTCTGCTGCACTAAGTGGGAACTGCTAGCCTCTCTGACTTCCCTAATTCCTTCCCTCAACCGCTCATCCTTCCTGGACATGGGCTTCCATGTCCTCACTTCACTCCTAGGTCCATCCACTCCCTCCTCCCCATGGAGCCGTGGCTGTCCAGACTCTAGATCCAGGAGTGCTCCCACTGCCCTCGACTCTTTGCTCCTCAGCATCTCCTGATCCAAACTGCGTTCTCACAATTCCACACACAGCCTGTACCTGGCACTCTGCCTCCCTCTGCGACCATTTTTTGTAACTCAAGTGACTCTGCCCATCAGACCCATGTCCCAAGCTCACCTGGTTTCCTCGTCAAAAAGCCTCTCTCGGAGGACCTCAGGTTTATCTGTGCGGGCTGCTAGCCAGCATTTCTGTGTCTCTGTATCAGCTCTTTCCCATCAGACTAGTTTAGGCTGAACAATATGAAATTGCCTTTCTTCCCCACAGGTCAAATGGTTGAATGTTGGCAGTGTCTTAAGGTTCAACCTAAAAACTTTTCTCAAAGTTCTTAGCACTGTGCTCCTTGTATGTCATAGGTTCTTAGCAAATATCTGTTGACTGATTAACAACAGAGAAAGAGAACCTATAAAATACAATGGACATGAGTTTGAGCCAGCTCCGGGAGATAATGAAGGACAGGGAAGCCTGGCATGCTGCAGTCCATGGGATCTCAAAGAGTCAGACAGGACCTAGCTACTGAACAACAAGAATAAAATACAAAGGTCACATCCTTCTCTCTGGTGTAATGAGAGTTAAACCAAACACACCTTAAAAACACTCTAAGGGAGGCCTTGGCACAGTCACTTGCTGGCTAGAGAGTATATTCTTGGTCCCAGGGGTACTTTGATTTCATGCATACTTTGAATGGGACAGACCATCAGGCCCCTGTGTCTCCATCTCTGATAAGATCACATGTCATCTGGGAATGAGCTAGGGTTTCGTTCAGTAGAGCTATTATTTCATATCTGTCTAATCTCCACAGAATCTCTGGAAAATTCTTTAAGTGTATGTTAGTCACTCAGTCGTGTCTGACTCTTTGTGACCCTATGGACTGTCGCCCCCCAGGCTCTGTCCACCGAATTCTCCAGGCAAGAATACTGGAGTGGGTTCTCATTCCTTTCTCTAGGGGATCTTCCCGACCCAGGGATGGAACCCGAATCTCCTGCATTGTGGGCAGATTCTTTGGCATCTGAGCCACCAGGGAAGCCCCCCAAAATCCTTTAAACTAGGCACTAAATGTGGCCTGTGACCATTGTGAGTTTTTTTAAAAATTGTGGTAAAATACTGATAACTTTACCAGCCTCACTATTTTTAAGTGTTTGGCTCAGTGACACTAAATAAATTCACATTGTTGTACAGTCATTCCCACCATCATCTCCAAAACTTCTTTTTCATATAAAATTGAAACTCTCCCCCAGCCCCTGGCCCCTACCATCTACTTTCTGTCTCTTTGTATTTGATTCCCCTGGGGACCTCATAAGAATGAAATCATGCTGTATTTGTCCTTTTGTGAGCTTATTTTGCTCGGCATAATGTCCTCAAAATTCATCGATCTTGTAGCAGGTGTCAGAAATTCCTTCCTTTTTAAGGCTGCATAATAGCATCACCGACTGAATGGACATGAATTTAAGCAAACTCCAGGAGATAGTGAAGGACAGGGAAGCCTGGCGTGCTGCAGTCCATGGGGTCGCAAAGAGTCGGACACGAGTAGCAACAATATTCCACTGTGTGTATATACTGTATTTTATTTGTTTATCAGTTGATGGATACTTGGGTGGCTTCCACCTTTGGTATATTGTGAATAGTGCTGCTATGAACAGGGGTGTGCAGTATCCCACTTTTAATTCTCTGGGGCACATACCCAGATATGAAACTGTCAGATCATGTGGTCAGATAGTTTTCTATTTTTAATTTGGCAGGGAACCTCCATACTATTTCCACAGTGGCTGTACCATTTTATATTCTCATCAGCAGGGGAGAAGTCTTTCTATTTCTCCACATTCTCGTAACACTTGTAGTTTTCTGATAGCAGCCATCCTAATCCATATGGCAGTTGTGACACTTTTATAAGGCTTGGAGAAAATGCCACACCATTAGAACTTGGTCTCACGTCCACAACTGCCTGTGGAAGCTTACATTTCAGTGTCCACATATCCTCATTGGCAATTACAAGAACACTCAGCACTATACTATCTTGAAAGATTAATTTTTATGTATCCTAATCCACTGGTGTAATGCATAGAATACGTTTTTACCAATTATTGCATTCTGGCCCCTGTGCTGGCTTGTGTGCAGATTAGCGCAGAGCTGGTATTTGTGTGGGGAAGTGTGGGGAAGGCCCCCCAGTGGAGACAGGGTGAAGAGAGCAGGGGAGGGGGACTGTACAGTGATGAGGGAACCAGACTCTGTTGGTACCTGAAAAGAGAAGGGAACGGTGGATACAGCTGGTACATAGACTTGGTGACCCAAATAGCGGTAGGATATCTGCATGGTGGCTCCCGTCTCCCTAAGAAGTATGAGGCTCACAGTGGGATATTTTTGTGCTTTTAAGGCTTTTGAATATAGAAAAGAAAGATTATTCAAAAGGAAGTTAGTTCAGTTAAAAAAAATAGTTACCAAATTCTGTTTCTTCCTTAAATTTTAAAATCCAACTTACAAATCTTATTCTATTTTCAAACTCAACATTGAGCAATTCCTTTTAATTACTTTGATTAATGTCTATTTTCATTTAAAAAATTGAATTAAATAAACTTTAAGTATTTAAATTGCATTTATATGTTTATTAATCAAATTTCCTTTTTTAAGTGCTTAAGTTATACAATTAACAAACCTTTCCAAGTACTTAAGTAATCCTTGAAAATCTAATTAACTATGGTTAAGCCCTCCGCTCTCTTAAATGCTGTTTATATATTTACTGACTCCAACCTAAATTCAAAAGTTTAAAATCAATTATACATTTTAAATCAACAGGCCAAATTCTCAAATTTTGTAAATACATTAACCCAATAAATACAGATTTTATTTCAAAAATAGTAATGCTATAATTTAATTCAATTAAACTGCTATATATTTGGGCTTCTCTGGTGGTCTAGTGGTTGGGAGTCAGCCTGCCAATGCAGGAGACACAGGTTCGATCCCTGGTCCAGGGGGATCCCACATGCTGCAGAGTAACTAAGCCCGTGAGTCACAACACTGAGCCTGCTGACCTAGAGCCCATGCTCTGGAACAAAAGTAGCCACCGAAATGAGAAGCCTGTGCACTGCAATGAAGAGCAGTCCCTGCTCACCCAACTAGAGAAAGCTTGTGTGCAGCAATGAAGACTCAGCACAGCCAAAATAAATAAAAATAAACAAATACACATATTTAATTCAAAAATCTTCCTAGGCTTAAGAAAAGAAATTGTTGTCATCCCCAAGAATGCTACCATAACTTTCCTAAGAGGAATCTGGGTTCACCGTTTGGACTGGGGGATTTTTATGATGGGGGAAGTCCCGGCCCAGACATCCACCAACTAGGTTCCAGCTGAGACCGCCTCCGAGGGTGGACGGCTCTAAGCTCCGCCTCTGCCGTGCCGCTGTCCCCTTCCAGGCAGTGCCTATGGACTCCAGGGGCCCTCTGGCTGTTTCTCTGCTCCTGCAGGCCTGCAGTGGCTTCCACCTCATTAGATGCTGCCAGCCTCCAAGGTGGCCCGTTCTGCAGGGCTTCTTTCCCCACGCGTCCTGCCAGGGCCACACCCTTAAATGGGCATCTTGTACCTTGTGCTTGTGTTCAGTCGCACAGTCATGTCCGACTCTTTTTAAGCCTACAGGGCAAATATTCAAAAGGGATAACTAACAAGGACCTACTTACAGCACAGGGAACTCTGGTCCATGTTATGTGGCAGCCTGGATGGGAGCAAAGTGTGGGAGAGAATGGATACATGCGTATGTATGGTTGTGTCCCTTCGCTGTTCACCTGAAACTACCACAGCATTGTTAATTGGCTGTATCCCAATACAAAATTAGAAGTTTAAAAATTGAAAAAAATTAAAACAGAGCAAGACCCTGCAGGGTTTCCCAGGGGCAGTCTCAAGTAGGTCTTTGCACATGACAATGGGGGATAAAAACGGGAAATACATTCAAATTATCCACTAGGTTAAAAATCATTGCAGTATCTTGGGACCTTGCTAACCCCCTCTTAGACTTCAGATTTCAAGGTCCTTTGTCTGAAAACCCAGTTAAAAAGTACAGCCGATACACACCGACTGGATGAGCTTTCCCGGTCACTTTGGACACCCACAGACCAGCCGTCAGACCCACTTCTCTTCCTCCCCGCCTCCCTGCTCTCCATGACCCCGGGTCCTTCCTGAGGACAGATTTACACAAAGGCTTCTCTCACAGCCGTCTCTCTGTCCCTCGAGGTCCCTGGGCTGAGTCCCTGGGTAGCAATGGAAGTCGCAGTTAAAGGCAGCGACACAATCAGTCTATTGTGTGAGCTGTAAGTCATCCAGAGGGCAGTGGGGCCCAGGGCTGAGTCACCAGGCACACCTGCCTGGCCCCTCCCTCAGAGCTTGGGTGGGCGGGGCTTTCTGGATGCCTGGCCTGGGGCCACGTCTCCGCCTCCTGCTGCCGCTTTCCTCCAGACTCTGCCTTCTCTCCACCAGCACTGAGGGGCAGAGTGCAGGCCCTGGAAACAACAGCATCCAGCCCACCCCAGTTCTTGAGCCAGTTGTGACCAGAATTGGGAGGCCCCACACCAGAGTTAGAGGCTGGGCAGAACCTGGTCACCTGCCAGGTCCAGACTCAGGATGTTAGGGCTAAGCCCCGTCCGGCCTTTCCTGAAAACTTCAGGCCACAGCACTTCTAGCCAGATTGAGCAACTGGGCAGCTGTGCAGCAGCCCAGGGTCTGGAGGCTGGGGCAGTGAGGCTGGGGTGTACAGGGAACCCAAGGATGACAATCAGAACCAGACCTGGTAAAGAGACCGACTGGGTGAGCCCTGAGGAACCAGCGCCTTCAAAGGGTTTAAATACAGAGCAAATGCACTGATATAGTTGGTGTCCAAGGCAGGGCTGGCAGGCCCAACTGACAGGGATCTGGGAAGGAGTGATAGTCCAGGAGGGTGGTCAGAGCTGGGGGTAAGTTCCACAAAGACAGGACGGCATTCTGGGGGATCCAGGGCAACTTTGAAGTGAGCCTGCAGCTGACCTGAGCTGCCAATCCCGGCCCGAACTAGCCTTGTGCAGCTTCTGGGCACTGGAAATGTGATGAGTCTACACAGACGTAGTGAATGAACTTATGGTTCCCCGGGGGGATGATGGAGGGAAGGGATAGCTAGGGAGTTTGGGATGGACATGTGCACACTGCTATATTTAAAATGGGTGACAACAAGGACCTACTGTATTCCACAGGGAGCTCTGCTCAATGTCATATAGCAGCCTGGATGGGAGGAGGGTTTGGGGGAGAATGGATACATGTATATGAATGGCCAAGTCCCTTTGCTATACACCTGAAACTATCACAACATTGTTAATCAGCTGTACGCCAACATAAAATAAAAAGTTTAAAACAAAAGAAATGTGGCGAGTCCAGGTGAGCTGAAGTATAAATTTCACACCCAGTAGTGAAGACACACTGAGAAATGGAAAAAAGCTCATTAATATGTTTCTATACTGATAATATATGTTGAAATTCTGTCTAGGTAGTATTATAATATGTTGAAATGAAATGTATTGGATTTAGTGGGTTAAAGAAAATGCTGTGTTGAAGTAAATTCCAACCTCTTTTCTTTTCCCCTTTTAAACTGTGTCTATGAAAGAATTTAAAATGACATAATTGGGTCGCATTGTATCTTATGGGACAGAGTTGCTCTGAGCTGTTTATCTGCCTGAATTCCCCAGGTCCCCCAGCTGGGTCCCTCTGTCTCCTTCCAGCCGCTGCCCCACTCTCACTCCTGAACAATTCTGTCCTCAGAGTGTAGTGTGGCCTTGACAGGGACAGGACACTCCAGAGCAGGAATGGAGAGAAAACAACAAAACTCCTGGAAAGTAAAAAATGAGGCACCCTTATTAATAAATTTATCAGAGGAATTGGGCAGTAGTTTGAGAAAATCTTCTAGAATGGAGAAAAGAGGTAAGAAAACTATAGGATGTATGAGAGGAACTAGCGGTAAGCTATGAAAAGGGGAGAGAAAAGGCCCCAAGTTCAGGGAGGTGGAGGAGAGGGTGCTGGTCTGTTGCCACAGGAAGTTGATAGAAAATGTCAAAAACTGAATACCCAGAATAGAGCAGTCTTACCACTGCTGCTGCTGCTAAGTCACTTCAGTCATGTCCGACTCTGCGTGACCCCTAGACGGCAGCCCACCAGGCCCTGCCGTCCCTGGGATTCTCCAGGCAAGAAGACTGGAGTGGGTTGCCATTTCCTCCTCCAATGCATGAAAGTGAAAAGTGAAAGTGAAGTTGCTCAGTCGTGTCCAACTCTTAGCGACCCCATGGACTGCAGCCTACCAGGCTCCTCCGTCCATGGGATTTTCCAGGCAAGAGTACTGGAGTGGAGTGCCATTTCCTTCTCCCAGTCTTACCACATTTATGTGGATATTAGGTGCAGAAGAGCTGCTAGGTTCTCGTCTGGAGAGAAGATGGAGGGGGCACTGCAAATCCAAGAAGGGGACAGACCAGCCAGCCCACCACCCCAGACCCCTTTTCCTTTCTTGTAACAGGAGATACAATCCCAGGCAAAATAAAGACAAAAATGTGAAAGGCAAAGCTTTTAGAGGATGCCTTAAACTATATTTTTGTGAATTTGAGCTGGAAAAAAATTTGTAAAATGTGGAAATCTTAAGGTAAATAGTAGACAAATGCAACTCCATTAAAAAGGAATTTCCGTTTCTCAAAAGAAGTTTGTCAGCATTTTCCGAGCTGGGTTTTATAACCACATTAATGTAGGTTGTCTCTGTCCCTTTGTCAAGATTATTAATAAGGTGTCTATATATGGTGGGTCTATTCTGAACTCTATTCTGTTTGCTAATGTTTATGCCAGTAACACACTGTCTCTATAATAATTAGTATAGTAATTAGTATGCTGTGCTGTGCTCTGTGCTCAGTCATGTCTAACTCTTTGTGACCCTGCGGACTATAGCCCACCAGGCTCCTCCATCCATGGAATTCTCCAGGCTAGAATACTGGAGTGGGATGCAGTTTCCTCCTCCAGGGGATCTAGTAGCTCTGTAATAATTTTTGACAGCAGGTAGCATTAGTCTGGCTTTCCTGGTAGCTCAGCTGGTAGAGAATCCGCCTGCAGTGCAGGAAACCCCGGTTCGATTCCTGAGTTGGGAAGATCCCCTGGAGAAGGGATAGGCTACCCACTCCATTCTTGGGCTTCCCTGGTGGCTCAGACAGTAAACAATCTGCCTGCAATGCAGGAGACCTGGGTTCGATCCCTGGGTTGGGCATGACAATGCCCTGGAAGAGGGCATGACAATCCACTCCAGTATTCTCACATGGAGAATCCGCATGGACAGAGGAGCCGGGTGGGCTACAGATCATGGGGTCACATGACTGAGTGACTAAGCACAGCGCAGTGGCATTAATTCTCTGTTTGTTCTAAGTTGTTCTGCCTATTCTAGGTCCTTTGTGTTTCCATTCACATTTTAGAAACAGCTGGTTAACTTCTACAAAAATAAAAAAAAGGTTTGTTTGGATTTTGATTGGGTCTGTTTTGGATGTATAGATCAATTGAAAATAATCAAGCCTTCCAGCCTATGAATAAGGTCTATATTTCCATCAATTTAAATCTTCTTTGATTTCCCTCAGCAAAGTTTTGCAGTTTTCAGGGCACGGATCTTTTGCATCTTCAGTCAGATGTATTGGTAAGTACTTAATATAGCTGATGTGATATTAAATGAAATTGATTTTCATTTCAATTTCCAATCGTTTGTTCCTAGGATATAGGTATGTAAGATTTTTGTGTCTGGATTTTGTATGCTGCAGCTTCTCTAAACTCATCAATTCTAACAGCTTTTTTGTGAATCCCATCAGGTTTTTTAGTGAGACAATTCCATTATCTGGGATCTAAGAGGAGGAGGTGTTACAGAACGAGGGGGCTGCGCTCACCTGGCAGGCTTCTAGGAGGTGATGACAGAATGGGTGAAGCTGCTGCTGGAGGCAGGCCTGGGGCTCCTTCCTCTGCCTCCCCCAGTGCCTCCTATTGGCCACATCCGGCCAGAAGCTGGCATCACTTCAGGTCCACCCTCTGATGCAGAGTGGGGAGATTTCATCTGGAACCAGTCATGTGGCCACAACGCCTGCGTGGCTGTGTGAGGAGAGTGGGTGTGTGGACTGGGAGCAGCAGGTGCGGGCTGAGCACAGGCCCTGCAGCCCCACCTGCTCACCGTGGGTGCAGCTGGGTCTGCTGGGCAGCTCTGGAGATCTGCTCCTCCTGGAGTCTGCTCCTGCTCTCCCTAGCATCCTGAAAGCCACCTTACAGCCTGTCATAACCCCCTTTTGCTTCAACCAGCTCATGTGGGCTCTGTCTCGCAGCACACCCTGAGGAATATGACTGCAGCATCGGCATTGTCTTGGAAAGCAAAGGCAGAAGCTGATGTCCAGATGCAGCTGAGTGGTGAGGCTAGACCAGAGGGGCAGTGGGATGCTGACTGCAGAGGTGTCCCAGCTCAGGCCTGGCCTAACCTGGGGTCCTGGTAAACATGGGCCTGGATGGACCAACATTTGGGCAAAAAGCATGAATTAGGCCCCTCTGAGCTGCGTGAAGAGTGAATTCTAGGTGGTTAGGCCTGGCCGGAATCCAGCATCCATCCCCACTTTGCAGCAGAAGAAAGTGGATGGTGCATATATACAACGAAATACTACTCAGCCACTAAAACGAATGAAATAATGCCATTTGTAGTGCCATGGATGAACCTAGAGAGAGTCATACTGAGTGAAGTAAGACAGAAGGAGAAATACCATATGACATCCTTTATATGGGGAATATAAAAAGAAATAATACAAATGAACTTACTTAAAAAACAGATACAGACTCACAGAGAATGAATTTATAGTTGCCATGGGAGAATGATGTGGGGAAGGAATACTTAGGGAGTTTGGGATGGACATGTACACTCTGCTGTATTTAAAATGGATAACCAACAAGGACCTGCTGTATAGCACACAGAACTCTGCTCAGTGTTATGTGGAAGCCTGGATGGGAGGGGCCTTTTGGGGGAGAATCAGTACACATATATTTATGACTGAGTCCCTTTGCTGTCCACCTAAACTATCACAACATTGTAAATCAGTTATGCGTGCATGAGGGCTCAGTTGCTTCAGTCGTGTCCCACTCTTTGCGACCCTATAGACTGTAGCCTACCAGGCTCTTCTGTCCTTGGGATTCTCCAGGCAAGAATACTGGAGTGGGTTGCCATGCCCTCCTCCAGGAGATCTTCGTGACCCAGGGATCAAACCCGTGTTGCTTATGTTTCCTTCATTGGCAGACAGATTCTTTACCACCAGCGCCACCTGGGAAGCCCCATCTGCTATACTCCAGTATAAAATAAACGTTAAAAAGAAAGAAGTAGATGATAGAAAACCTATTTAGAATTACAGGAAGTCACATGTTAAACACTGTGACCAGCTTCTGGTACATATGTGGCTCTTAGTCAATTGTGCCCAGGATGGTGTTACAGAAGAAGAGAGTGGAGTCTGCTATTTTATCCAAATTGGAGACTCATCTTGATGCCCATGTGCACTGGGCCATCACTGGACGTGGCCATCACCTAAAAGCCAGCAAGAAGCAGCAGTTTCTGGAACTTGCAGGGAGGAACAGGCATCAAGAAATCCAAACGAAGGCTCATGACCATTTTCTCTTGTGTTAAACTTACGTAAAAGCAGCTTTCCAAGGACCCTATATATACCAATCCATGAAGTACTTCTCCAAATAAAGCAGGGAGAGGCTGTTTAATTATAACAGGGCAGATAATACACAATACATCAAACATTTGTTTTACATCCAAAAACCCTAGAAACTGAAATCAACAGCTTCATGCAAGAACGCACTCACTTGTGGGGGACCAGCCATGCCAAGCACATCCGCAACAACTCATTTTCCTTCTAATTCATTTCTGGGATGGAAACATGAAAAGTGGTTTCAAGAAGGAAAACGATTGGGTGGAAATCTGACCGGTTTTCGCAAGAACTGAATCACTCTTTTGTTTCCTGCCCTGCAGAGTGAGACTGTCAGCTGAAACTGGGTCTCTGCTGTATCCACACGGCCACAGGCCCGCTCAGAGGCGGAGGAAACTGCGTGTCTGGCCATGGCCCTGCTCTGGGATGGGACACCAAGGAGAAGGAAGGGGAGACCCTCCAAGGCCGGGTGCTGCCATCTCAGGACCATGGGGGAAGATTCCAAAGCAATGTGGTGCTGAAGGCAGATGAGGTCCAGCATGAATTAGGACTGGACTTGCACTCAGTTATCATGAAGATGAAAGAAACAAAAAGGAACAATGAATTCAACCAATGAGGGCTTTTATTAAAAATCCAAATCAACCAATTTTGTCCACATGTGCAGACCCAGAAAAAGCTTGCCTTCCTGGTCCACACTTAGCCCTAAGCCTGGCGCATGTACCTGCTCTTTTATTTTTTTTATTTTTTTTTTTAGGTGAGAAGTGTATTTATAGTGTGGGCCATCTCAGAAGGCAAGTGCAGATTGTGCATGCCAAGTCGCTTCAGTCGTTTCCGACTCTGTGTGACCCCATGGACTGTAGCCCGCCAGGCTCCTCAGTCCATGGGATTTTCCAGGCAAGAATGCTGGAGTGGATGCAGACTGTGCCTGCTCTTTTAATAAATGATTGTTAAGTGATGATGAAACCAAAACTGAGAGTAACAAAGTAAGAGTAACAAAATGCCTGGGGTGGCAAGACCAGCCTATCGGTGGCATTTGTTTTTTGTAAAAACGGGCCAGATATGGAATCCTGATGACAGAAGCTGGGAGCAGAAGCTGTAAGCATCTATGAGCCCAAATGGAGCCTCTAGGAGGGATCTCAGAGTGGTAGGAGGTGCAGAGGGCAGGGACTCGGGTGGAACATCATAGCAGCCACTGTTAGCAAAATGGATGGAAGGAAATGAACTTCTTGGCTCCCTTCCAGCCGAACAGCCCCAGTCCACTGGCAGCCCCCTGCCACCAGCCACAGACCTTATCCTCCCCACCCCCCAACTCTGGAAGGCCCAGAGCCAGGATATGACATAATACAGATGATTACTGAGTAAGATCCTCAATCCAACACTTTGCAAGTCTTAAAGCTGCCTATTGAAAATTGATTTTATTTTCCCTGAGTTAAATGAATTAGGCCTCTTGCTAAAAGGCTCCCTCTCGTACTCCCAGTACACAAATTACACATATTTTTTGAGATCTCCCATGATCATGAACATCTTGGCTGTATATTGTCACCCTGCTTATTCAACTTCTATGCAGAGTACATCATGTGAAATGCCAGGCTGGATGAAGCTCAAGCTGGAATCAAGGTTGCTGAAGAAATATTAACAACCTCAGATACACAGATGACACCACCCTAATGGCAGAAAGAGAAGAGGAACTAAAGAGCCTCTTCATGAAAGTGAAAGAGGAGAGTGAAAAAGTTGGCTTAAAACTCAACATTCAAAAAACAAAGATCATGGCATCCGGTCCCATCACTTCACAGCAAATAGATGGGGAAACACTGACAGACTTTTATTACGATCGAGGTTGGAGGTGACGTGATGAAAATGGATGTCGGGGAACAACAGGAGGGAGCCCTCTCTGTGGATCAGTCTAGAAAAGAGACAATAAGTATTTCCATTCCTAATCCCAGGTGGACATGACAGACTTTTCCATTTTACCAGAGTGCACTGCTGAGGACAGACAGATGCTGAAAAATCTGCCCCCAAACTCTTGAAATGTAAAACTAACTCAGACCTTGTGTCCCAGGCTGTGAGGACAATGGGGCCATTTCTCTGCCGACTCTGATGTCCTGGTGAGCACAGTGACTGTGGCCATGAAATTAAAGGACACTTGGAAGAAAAGCTATGACAAACCTGGGCAGCATTTTAAAAAGCAGAGACACTACTTTGTTAACAAAGGTCCATATAGTCGAAGCTATGGTTTTTCCAGTAGTCATATACGGATGTGAGCGTTGGACCATAAAGGAGGGTGAGCACTGAAGAATTGATGCTTTCAAACTGTGGTGCTGGAGAAGACTCTTGAGAGTCCCTCAGAGAGCAAGGAGATCAAACCAGTCAGTCCTAAAGGAAATCAACCCTGGATATTCACTGGACGGACTGATGCTGAAGCTGAAGCTCTAACACTTTGGCCACCTGATGTGAAGAGCGGACTCATTGGAAAAGACCCTGATGCTGGGAAAGATTGAAGGCAGGAGGAGAAGGGAGTGACAGAGGATGAGATAGTTGGATGGCATCACGGATTCAATGGACATGAGTTTGAGCAAACTCAGATACTGAAGGACAGGGGAGCCTGCTGTGTTGTGGTCCATAGGGTCACAAAGAATTGGACAAAACTCAAAGACTGAACAACAATAACAGTGGATGGACAAAAGCCCTGAGGACTCCTGCACCAGGAAAAGCCCCCTCGGAACTTGCGAGCAAGGTTTTTCAGGATACACCACAGAGTACAAGGAGAACCAGGCACTGGAAGGCAGGCTTGGGGCTTTGTGAGGGGGCCTTATCCAAGGCCCTTCTGAGAAGGCCCCTTGTGGGAGGCACATTTTTGAGTCGAGGAGCACCTGCTTGGGTGTCTCTGACTCTGGACAACCAGGAGGACCTGACATTTCCAGTGGAAACTCTGGAAGCCCCCCAGGGCCTTTCCTTGCTGGAGTCTTAGATTCAAAAAAGGTGTGAATGGGGATCTTCAGTTTCCTTCTAGATCAGGGCCAGTTCAATAGACAACAGTGCAATTCACAGATGTCATATTAAATTTCCCAGTAGCCATGTGCATTTGACATTAATTTTAACAATATATTTAACACAATAGACCAATATAATTTTATCTCAACATGTAGTCAAAAATTATTATTGAAATATTTTCTTTTTTAAAACCTAGTTTCTTTATGGGAGAAGGCAATGGCACCCCACTCCAGTACTGTTGCCCAGAAAATCCCATGCATGGAGGAGCCTGGTAGGCCGCAGTCCATGGGGTCGCTAAGAGTCAGACATGACTGAGCGACTTCACTTTCACTTTCCACTTTCATGCATTGGAGAAGGAAATGGCAACCCACTCCAGTGTTCTTGCCTGGAGAATCCCATGGACGGAGAAGCTTGGTAGGCTGCAGTCCATGGGTTCGAACAGAGTCGGACACAACTGAAGAGACTTAGCAGCAGCAGCAGCAGTTTCTTTTTATTTTTTAAATTAATTTATTTCTTTATTTTACTTTTTGGCAGCATGTGGAATCTTAGTTCTCTGACCAGGGATCGAACTCACAATCCCTACATTGGAAGCAAAGAGTCTTAACCATTGGACCACCAAGGAAATCCTCGATATTTTCTTGTTTTGAAATTTTCTAAATAAAAATTATCTTCATAATCCAGGGTATATTTGACCCTCAAACACACCTCAGGTCAGACCAGACTCGCTCCAAGAGCTCCATGGTCTTGGGTGGTGATGGTTCTGGATGAGACAGCCCAGCCCTGGATTGCCAAGCTCAGCCCTTGCAAGAGAAAGGAAGCCGGGCTCCAGGCTTACCCTGACCTGCGGAAATATTGAGTTCAATTTTGATTTCCTCTCTTAGATGGTTAATTTTGTTTCAATTTGACTGGGTTGGGGGAAGCCTCCTTAGCTGGTCAAACATCATTTCTGGGTGTGTCTGTGAGGGTGTTTCCAGAATATGTTAAAATCTAAATCTGTAAAGTCAAAACTACAGTGAGCTACCATCGCACTCTGGTCAGAATGGCCATCATCAAAAAAATCTACAGACAATAAATGCTGGAGAGGCTGTGAAGAAAAGGGAATCCTCTTATCCTGTTAGTGGGAGTGTAAATTGGTGCAGCCACTAGGGAGAACAGGAAGGAGGTTCCTTAAGAAACTGAAACCAGAGCTACCATGTGATCCAGCAGTCCTTCTCCTGGGCACATATCTGGGAAAGACAAAGCTCTAATTTAAAGAGATACATGCTCCTCGGTGTTTATAGCAGCATTCTTTACAATAGTCAAGGATGGAAGCAGCATATCAACAGACGAATGGACAAGAAGATGTGGTACATGTATACAATGGAATACCACTCAGCCATAGAAAGTAATGAAATAATGCCATTTACAGCAACACAGATGGACCTAGAGATGATCATACTAAGTGAAGTAAATCAGACAGAGGAAGACAAATACCATATGATATCATATATATGTGGGATCTTAAAAAAATGATACAAATGAACTTACTTACAAAAATAGAAACACAAAGAGCGAATTTATGGTTACCAAAGGGGATCAGGGGAGGGATAAATTAGGTTGGGATTAACAGATGTACACTACTATATATGAAATAAATAACCAACAAGGACCTGCTGTACAGCACAGGGAACCATACTCAATATCTTGTAATAACCTATAAAAGAAAAGAATCAGAGCTGCCCTCACGCCTCTTTCTGTATTTCTGCCTTCTTCCCACTCACTGTCTCCTCCCAGGGGCTGGAGGTCTTAGGAGCCAGGGGATGGTCACCCAGCCACACTCCTCATTCCCCACCCACTGCTCTTTGTCATTTTCACTGGGACACCCCCTCCCCCAAGACCCTACAAGACCAAGCTGCTGATCAATTTATCTTGATTTCCTTTTGCAGCAGAAGTTCCCAACCTTCCAGGGCTGTCTGGAGAAAAACGTGTGAAGATCCAGAAGAAGTCACTTCAGGGCAGTGTGGGACGGTAGGTATCAGGCCAGGCCTGATGGCAGGTATCATGACCTGAGCAGTGAGGTCCCAGCTGCAAGACCTCCAAGGAGCCCTTCCTGCTCTGTGTTCCAGAATGAAAGCCCCATGTGCGCATGCTCAGTCGTGTCTGACTCTCCCACCCCCTGAACTATAGCCTGCCACGCTCCTCTGTCCATGGGATTTTCCAAGCAAGAATACTGGAGTGGGTTACCATGCCTTCCTCCAGGGGATCTTCCCAACCCAAGAATGGAACCTGCGTCTCCTGGGTCTCCTGCACTGGCATGCGGACTTTTTACCACAGTGCCACCTTGGAAGCCCTAAAGTGCCATGGGATGGCCTTAAAGGTGTTCCCTTTACAAGGCCAGCTGTCCAAGCAGCTGGAGAAGCCCAACCAGGCACCTACGGTTCTGAGCTCCCACAAGTCTGAGCTCGACTTGCTAAGTGATCTGGTTCCCCACCAAGGCACCAGGATCCACCACTGTCCAGGGACTTCAAAGCACCGAGAACATTTGCAGCTCACGGATGGGTCTCCAGAGCCCTGAGAGCCTGGTCCTCCTGCTTGCTTTGCCCCAGGCATACGAGCCCCAGGCTGCCCCCTCTGCTCATACCCCGCCTCATTTACCACTTTTCCTTATTCTGTTGGGTTTTTTTTTGAGCCTTCTCAAAGGAGTCTGAGGAAAAGGAGGCAAGGGCGACCCAGCATCACGGCTGCCATCTGACAGGCTTAAAGAGATTGCTAGGTGACAAGTCTCAAATTAACATCTGAAAAAAAAAAAAAAAAAAAACACCTGTATTTCAGCGGAAGTGGACTTAGATGAGTCAAAGTCTTGCTGGACCCTGGAAGGGGGCTCCGTGCCTTTTTGGAGGACAGCCTGCTGGTGACTGGTGAGAGGCTGAGTGGAGTGGGGAGATGGCAGCTGAGGCCCCCACCCTCCACTATCTGTCTTATCTTCTCATCAAACACTCATGCTTTCGATATGACAGGTTGCTATTTCCATGGGGGTTTTTAAACACAATATCCAGCATTCTGTGACTTCCTGTCTTCTGAGAGCGTGGGGTTGAGGAGCTGCCCCCTCACCTTAATGAGCACCGACTCTGCCTGGTTGGGTCAAGGCCTGGATCCATAGCTAAGCTGCACAAACCTCGGGTTGAGCAAGGATCCTCAGGCCCCCTCTCCACTCTTACTTCGAGGATTCACAGGGGCCCTTGTCTCTGCAAACAGAGCCTTGCTGGGTGCAGGTAGGGAGGCTCAGAGGGGAGACCCAGCCACCTGCTCACTGCAGGGAGGGAAAGCCTGTGACTCCCCATACGAGGGGCCAGACTGGCTCCTGCATCTTTCAGTCCTCATCCCAGAGCATCACCTCCCTTCCCTCCCCTGACTTTACATCCTGGAGGAGCACGTGGCCCGAAAAGTGGGTCTCATCCTTTCCCCTTCCTCCTGCTCCAAGCTAGCTGTGTCCATCTCTGTGCTCCTTCCTGCTTCCCCGGGGCTGACATGGTGTCAGCATGTCCCAGGTTCCCACAGACCCAGGCACCTGCTGATGTCGCCACAGGACCGTGTGATCGCAAGCTCCCAATCTAAGCTTTATGGGAATGTTGCTGGAAAGCAAGGGTAAGGTCAAGAACGCTTTAAAAACAAAACAAAACAAACAAACAAACAAAAATGGAAGGAACAAGGCCGGGTATTCTGGAAGACAGAATGGAAACACCCTGAGCAGGAAGTACAAGATGCCAAGGGCGACCAGCCCCTGGATCTGATGAGCAAGGTCAAGGTTGGAGAGACTGCAGGAGAACAAGAAGGGCTTTTCCAGATCCTGATTTGTCCCGAAGAAACTAGGAAACCCCGAGTTGTGGGCTTTGACTGGACCCAGCCTCAGGGACTCCAGGGGGCTCACTTTCCAGAGTTGCCAGATGTGCCCATCCTCACCTTGAGGATGGAGGTGACTCAGATGAGGAGCAGAAGGATAGACGGATTTATCTGGTGACAATGGAAATACGGAAGTTGTTCTTTATTTCCTGGACTTGGAGATGTGCTAAGGAGCTCAGGAAAGACGCCTGGATGGAGCAGTAGTGGGGGAAGGGGTGGCAGGTCATCTGAACACTACTCTAGAATGTTGACTGAATACCTGGCCAGGCTGAGCACTGGGACTCAGAACATGACGTGGACAGGGCTAGACTCCAGACCTCCTTCCCTTTGACACTTATGCTCTGGGAAGGGAGATGAGGAACAGCACCAACCTCCCGCTCTGGTCTGCAGGGAGTGGCCTGGGGACAGACATCCCAGAACTTGTGAAGCTGGGAGGACAATGGGGGTCTCCATCACCCCACAAGGAGAAGATGCCGGATGTAGCGATTCTAGGCTGTGCGTGGCTGGTGCCTGGTTTTGGGTGAACACTCGGGGCGAGCGAGGGGCACAGAGGAACACAGAACAGCCCCACCTCTCCATTCACATCTGCTGGCCTGTCTATGAGGTGCAATGTGCTCACAGATTCATCTGCTTTAACAATTCTAGACAAATTCTGGAATGCTGGATCCATAAGAAGGAACTAAGAAAATTAGAGGTTCCAGGAGAGGCCTTTTTTCTTAAATTTTTTTGATGTGGACCATTTTTCAAGTCTTGTTTGAATTTGTTATGATATTACTTCTGTTTTTTTATGTTTTGGTTTTTTGGCCTTGAGGCATTCGGATCTTAGCTCCCCCACAAGGGATCAGACCTGCACCCCGTGCACTGGAAGGGGAAGTCTTAACCACTGGACCACCGGGAAATCCCAGGATAGTTTTTAAATTGTCTAGTTTGTGGGGGGGGGGGGGGGGGGGGGGAGGCGCGCGCGCCTGTGTGGGAGGGGGCGGGTGGGGAAAGACAGCCGGCGAGATCCCGAGGCGAGGCTCGCGCCCCTGCCCCCACCCTGGCCCCCAGCTCCCACCCAGTCCGCCCGGCTCAGCCACGATCAAGGCGATCCTCATCTTTAACAACCACGGGAAGCCGCGGCTCTCCAAGTTCTACCAGCCCTACAGTGAAGATACACAACAGCAAATCATCAGGGAGACATTCCATTTGGTATCTAAGAGAGATGAAAATGTTTGTAATTTCCTAGAAGGAGGATTATTAATTGGAGGATCCGACAACAAACTGATTTATAGACATTATGCAACATTATATTTTGTCTTCTGTGTGGATTCTTCAGAAAGTGAACTTGGCATTTTAGATTTAATTCAAGTATTTGTGGAAACATTAGACAAGTGTTTTGAAAACGTCTGTGAACTGGATTTAATTTTCCATGTAGACAAGGTTCACAATATTCTTGCAGAAATGGTGATGGGGTGAATGGTACTGGAGACCAACATGAATGAGATTGTTACACAAATTGATGCACAGAATAAACTGGAGAAATCTGAGGCTGGCTTAGCAGGAGCTCCAGCCCGTGCTGTATCAGCTGTAAAGAATATGAATCTTCCTGAGATCCCAAGAAATATTAACATTGGTGACATCAGTATAAAAGTGCCAAACCTACCCTCTTTTAAATAAAAAATTAAAAAGGCCACTCCCAGGTAAAATCCAGGGGAAAAAGTCATCTAAGTTTACCATGCAGTTGTTTACCAAAAATAAAGGAGGAGAGTCTTAACTTTTACTCTTGGATTTAAGTCAAGGTACTGTATAGACATTATATAAAATCAGTATGGAAGTTCAATGTTGCTTTTCTTGCTCAGTGGTTTTGAAGAAATTAAGTAGTTCCAGTGTGATTTTTTTTTTCTTCATTTTTTAAACTGCATTCCTGTGGCCACCTAAGGCATGCCTGTATGTATTGGCTATTACAGTATTTCAAAAGTGTTCAGGACATTTCTTTAAATTGTGTACAACCCAAAATGTTGGTGTTTTGTATGGATCACAAGTGCAACATTCCTTAATAATTTCTGTTATTTGTCACAATTGTTATTTAAAGAATGAAGTATGTATTGCATGAAAACATTATGACCTATTTCTCTTAGTTTAAATAAACTCCAAGGTAACCGGAAAAAAAAATAAATAAATTGTCTAGTTTGTTCAGTTCAGTTCAGTTCAGTCGCTCAGTCTTGTCCAACTCTTTGTGACCCCATTTAACAATATTGGTCTTATATCCTGAGATGTGAAAAATGCCTAATCATTTGTTCAATAGTATAAGGATTATTTAGAATCAGAAAGCTAGGAAAATGCTGTCTGCATACAACACTACTCATAGGACACCCCACCAGGCTCCTGCTTCACCTCTGGGGTCCCTGAGTGGAAGTTGGTCTCTGCCTTTCAGGAAAGCACAGGTAGTTTGATCAGGCCCAAGAACATTTGTGGGTACTGGTCAGGCATCAGGATGGACCATCCTCACCTCACACTGACGCTGGGATGAAGGGCCCCCCGAGGCACAGGGTCAAGCAGAGAGACTGTGAGGGCATCTGGCTTTCCCGCTGCCTGGCTGTGTGGGTCTTGCACCTGGAGACTGGACTAGCACCACAGGCTGGCTTTCCAAAGTGAGCTTTCAGAATCCAGAGGGTTTTCCCTGATGACCTTAGAGAAAGGGTAGAAAGTTATTAAGTAGCTAGTGACGCAAATGTGGTGTTTAAAATGCCCTTGGATCTTGGAGTTACTCAGAATCAACTTAGACTGAATCTACCCTGAATCAGCATTTCCTCCTGAGGTCGGTGATCTGTGCATCTCTAACCTGTAAGCAGAGGCTTTAGGTGTCCTCAGGAAATGATGGCTAAGTGATTAACTGCAACTCATAGTAACAGATCTGCTCCTCTCAACCAGTTTCATGTATTTGATAAAAAAATTTTTTTTTCTCCCTCCACCCAAAATTCGTGGCCAGCCTCTGGAAGGTTTCATTTGCGTTTGTCAAACCTTTCAGAATTGCACCTAGGTCTTCTTTTGCCTGTGTCGAGTGTGTGTGCGTGTGTGTGCTCAGATGCTCTGTCATGTCCGACTCTTTGCAACCCCATGGACTATGCCCCACCAGGCTCCTCTATCCATGGGATTTCCCAGGCAAGAATACTGGAATGGGTTGTCATTTCCTTCTCCAGGGGATCTTCCCGACCCAGGAATCGAATCTGAGTCTCTGCTGTCTCCTGCATTGGCAGGCGGATGCTTTACCACTGCGCCACCGAAGGCTTCTCTTGCCTGTGTCAAGGGCACCCACCAAGACTTTGACTGCCAGTTTCCTGTCTTCTGAAATGGTGCGAATCATGCCCCCTAGACCTCACCCTACCGCCCTGTGTGCTCACCAGGACATCAGAGTCGGCAGAGAAATGGCCCCATTGTCTTCACAGCCTAGGACACAAGGTCTGAGTTAGTTTTACATTTCAAGAGTTTGGGGGCAGGTTTTTCAGCATCTGTCTGTCCTCCGCAACGCAGTCTGGTAAAATGGAAAAGTCTGTCATGTCCACCTGGGATTAGGAATGGAAATGCTTATTGTCTCTTTTCTAGACAGATCCACAGAGAGGGCTCCCTCCTGTTGTTCCCTGACATCCATTTTCATCACGTCACCTCCAACCTCAATCGTCTTTATGACATAAACGCTCCCTCCCAGAGCCCTGGCTCCCTAGACATTCTCTGAGTAAAGAGTCTCTCAGATCCTGGTGACAGAGGAAGAGCTCTGGGGTGAGTGTTCAGGACATGAGGAGTGCCCTCGGCTGGCCCTTCTGAAACTAGCAGCTGGGCAGAGGAGCCCTGGGCATCTGTGCCTCCTGTGTCCCCGACTCTTCCTGTTGTGACCAGACCCGGACAGCAAGGGACGTGGGGCCCCCCAGACATACCCTGGCCACAGAACTTGGCATCTTGAAAGGAGCCCAGCCTGACTGGTACTCTGTTCCAGTGTGTCTGGTTTTGATGAGAGCTCCTTGCCACAGGAGATGAACCACAGGAATGTTGCTCTAATTATCTGGCCCCACACCTGGATCCAGAGCCAGTATCAGGAGGGGCCTTGCTGTTTGCTTTTGAGCTCATGCCAGGGGCTTACCTCCAGCTGCCAGAAAACAAAGCCATCCAAATAGCCTCTGACATCAGCAGGCCTTGCATCATGGAAGAATCACATGCACAGAAGAAGTTACACCTTTTTTTTTTTCTCTTGGAGGAGAGAGTAGGGTTTACTGTTTGTTGTTGTTCAGTCGTTCAGTTTTGTCCAACTCTCTGCAATCCCATGGACTGTAGCATGCCAGGCTTCCCTATCCTTTACCATCTCCTGGAGTTGGCTCAAACTCATGTCCATTGAGTCACTGATGCCATCTAACCATCTCCTCCTCTGCTGCCCCCTTCTCCTTTTGCCTTCAACAGTCAGAAGCTGGTTTTGCCATGTAATGAAGGTTCTGAGGATGAGAATCTATGGAGAGAATCTGAGAGTTTGCACCTAAGTAGGGAAGGCACTCTTGGCTGATGGTAGCTCCAGAGAGTGCCCTGAAAGGAGCAGGAACGTGGGCCTTTCTTTCATGTCCCCTGGGGTCTGGCTGCATCCTGCTGGGGTCCTCACTGAGGTGCTGACCAATCTCATTTGAATGCTACCTGATTGCTGCTGCCTCTCTGGGAAGACCGAGTTGTTCTTGGCTGTTTCTCCATGGCTGGATTTGGAGGGTGCACTGCTCTGTCCTGTCTCTGTCCTGTCTGTCCTCAGTCACTCAGTCGTGTCTGACTGTTTGGGACTCTATGGACTGTAGCCTGCCAGGCTCCTCTGTACATGGGATTTCCCAGGCAAGGATACTGGAGTGGGTTGCCATGCCCTCCTGCAGGGAATCTTCCTGACCCAGAGATTGAACCCAAGTCTCTTTTGTCTCCTACACTGGCAAGTGGATTCTTTACCACTGGTGCCACAATTCTTCAGCCCTTCTATGCCTGAATCTTTGCCATGTGAATTTACAGTTTCCTCCCAAGAAGAATACATTTCCCTCCCTAACTGTTGGCCATGTAACCTGCTTTGGCCAGTGAATTGAAGTGATGCTATGCCGACCCTGAGATCAAGCCTGAGAGTGCCTTGCTGTTTCTATTTGCTCTCTGGAGCCTCTGCCTGTACTGTACACATGAAATAATTAAAATGCTAAATCTCATCTTGTGTAGATGATGTATATCTTACCATGATTTTTTAAGTATCTAAAATTTCTAAACATAAATAAAAAACATGTTTTAAAGTGAATTTTAAACACTTTAAAATAACACACAGTGAAATGAGAAGTTACCTATGTAGTAGAAAACCTTGATGTTCAACCAATTTTCTTTCAAACAATTCAGTTGGCTCTGAAACCAAAAATTTTAAACTCATGAAAACATTGCCAAATAAGCAACATAGGCATAATTAGCCAAAAATAGTTGTGGTTGAGGGGAGCCAACCAAGGACAGAAGCTCTGTGTGTCATTGGGTGAGGCACTTGACCTCTCTGGTCATCAGTGTCCTCCACAAACCAAGGGGATCAGCCCCGCCAAACCAGGACTCTGCTCCTCTTTGGTCAAAAGAGTTGGGTTAGATGAGGTCCTTCTAAGCTTTACTGCACGGTCAGGGCCAGTGCTGCCCCGAGGGCAAGAGGACTGCCTTCTCACAGCATGATGTCCTCTTGCAGAGGAAGAGCATTGAGACCAGTTTTCTTTTCCTCTTCCGCCATCACTCTGGGCTCCACAATTACTCTGCTGCTCATCGTCTTCCCTCGGCTATGACCTGCCCCATCAATAAATGCTGAGTTTTGGGAAAAGGAAGAGTAACCCTAAAACCACCCTCATCAGCTTCACAGATTGCTTCACAGAGATGGACACTCACTTAGGAATCACTTTCTTGAGAAAAAGGAAGAAAGAGTATCTGTTGGGTTTGATGCCAAGGTGTCCAGTGAGCCTCGACTTTCTCTCCTGTTGGGAAAGAGATGTGAGTGTTTGAGAATCCACCTGCAGTGTAGGAGACCTCGGTTTGATCCCTGGGTTGGGAAGATCCCCTGGAAAAGGGCGTGGCAACCCACTCCAGTATTCTTACCTGGAAAATCCCATGGACAGAGGAGCATGGTGGATTACAGTCCATGGGGTCACAAAAGAGTCAGACACTACTGAAATGACTCAGCACACACACAGGAGGACACAACTACCTCCTCCGTACCAGCTGCAGGCATCCCCTGGGTGCATCTCTACTCGGCGGACTGGGGAGTGCTGGGAGGCAGGAAGAGCCTCAGTTCCCAGAAGGACAGCTCAGCAGAGCGGGCAGGGACTCTTGTGTGGAGGCCTGTGCAGAAGCTGAGTTGATTCAAGGGCTCGGCATTCAGAGACCAAACGTTACCAGGGCCCAGGGAAGATTTTCAAGGGGAAACCAAAAGCTCGAGATGCCAAGAGGATTTGCAAGGGGCAACCCAAAAACAGGGTCAAGATACATGGTTGTTCCTGAATGTGCGCGGATGCTCAGGTCCCTGATATAAACCAGTGTTGTGTTTGCAACCATGTGGGCACATCTCAGTATGCATCCCACTAGCTGAACTAAAAGGCGGGCTAAACTAAGCATGGTGTGTTGAGGGTGCCTCCGGCTGCTCACGTTTTGGAAAGGAGGGAAGGCAGGGAGAAGCTGTCTTCAGAAGCACAGGGATTGTTGTAGGAGGGAGATGGGAGCCCTGATGATCCTGATCTGGAGGGAACACAAAACCCAGATACTACTGTGATCTTGATCATTCTGACGTGCTCAGTCTAATGAACAAAGAAACCATCTCTGGCCAGATAGGCAGCTGGTTTGCAGCTCCGAGGAGATAGGTTGTCAGAGACCAGCCTCTGCTATGGGCAGCCCCTCTTCTGAAGTCTCATCCTGCTTTCAACCCAGCCTTCCTCCCTCTGACCCCCTCTCCCCAAGTCTCTGCCTCCCCTTTTTGTTTCCTTGCCTTTTCTCTACAATTAGCTTTATTTCCAGCCTTCAAACATCAAAAGGCCCCTTGGTTCCTTGGTAGGATTGTCCTCAGACAAAAGCCTGGGTCCCTGGCCCTGGTGTCAGTTACAGCAAAGGCCCTCCTCCCTGACCTGAGCAGCGCTTGTTACTGTTGTTATCCAGACCCTGATTCTATAAGACTCCACACGGTTTCCATGGGTGCAGATTACAACTAGGTCAGGAGCTTGTGTTCAGCAGATCAGAAGCTTCCAGGGACCCTGCAGATCAGGGACAGTGGGGTGTCTTGTCGTCCCGGAGGCAACATCTTTTGGAACCAACTCAGGTTTTCTTGGTGTCACTGGAAGCAAGTTGGAGATACTGAACCTCTGTCACCTGGAGAGGACGACTGTGTCTACATCACAGCCCCTCTGCCGAGCCACTTGTGGACAGAGTTAGGCTTTCAGTCTCTCCAGAAAAAGGAATTTTAACAAGAGGCGTTTCCAAGTGGGAGAGGGCCGCCGTTCCTTCCACGGGAAAGTCGAGTTGTTGAGAGAAAGCCTTTTGCTCAGGTCCACATACGGAGACCCAGGGGCACCTGCAGTTCATGTTCTGGCCCCAGGAGCCAACACGTGTGTGCAGTGTGAGCTGGGTTGAAGTTGGGGTCCTGGTTCTCATTGCTGTCACCCATTTTTGGATAGACTCAGTCAGGCAAGATGCCTTGGGTCTGTGAAATGAAAGGGGTGGTCTCTGCTCCTTCCTTCTGGCTGGGAAGCCTGGCATGCTGCAGTCCATAGGGTCGCAGAGTCAGACACGACTTAGTGACTAAACAACAACAACGCAGAACAGCTGGGGACCACTGTGCTCTGACTGGTTGATTGATCCAGATCCTGGCTGATAGGAGGGATGCTGAGCCTGAATGGGTTAGGGGCCAGTGTTGGGGGCTCTTGGGACCGCTGAGCACAACTCTTCTTTCTGGGCTATATAAGGCCCTCCCCATGCCCTGGAAGAATGATCTCAGCTCCAGGGAGCAATTTGCTCAGCTCATCCGAAGGCTCAGACCCACAAGGCCTTTATAATCCTCCATGCCTCAGGATGGAAGTGTCGGCGGTATTCGTCCCTGCTGTAGCAATGCCACATGAATATTGATATTGTTTTAAATTGCCTATTAAAGGGAACGGCCAACTCCACGAAACCATTTTAAATAAATGCAGATCGCCCAGCTCCTTGGCCTTGGTTTTTATCCTCTAATACCTTAGGGCTTTTGCCTTAAAATGAGCTCCAGCCGACAGCAAAGCTGGCAATTTGCTGAAAGCCGTGCTCAGCTCCATGTCTGTGGGAGGCGCCGCTGCCTGATTTCCCTAAGAAAGGGGTTGGGGGCCAAGAAACGGAAACAGAAAAGGATGAGTGGGGATGAGAGGGTCTAGGGATTTAAAAAGTAAAAGAAAGAAAAGAAAGACAAAGAGACACAAGTAAGAGAGATGGAATTAAATATCCCAAAGCACAAGGAGATGATGGCCCTGCCTCTCCCCACTGCCTAGGCTCTTTGGACACCCCTGCTTTCTTAAAGGTTCCCAAAGTTTCCAGTCTTGTCCAGTTATGCAAAGATGCTTGCATAACTCAATGAAGCTATGAGCCATGCTGTGCAGGGTCACTCAAGATGGACAGGTCATGGTGGAGAATTCTGACAAAATGTGGTCCACTGGAGAAGGGAATGGCAAACCACTTCAGCATTCTTGCCACAAGAACTCCATGAACAGTATGAAAGGGCGAAAAGATAGGACACCAAAAGATGAGCCCACCAGGTTGTAAGTGTCCAATATGTTACTGGGGAAGTTCAGTTCAATCACTCAGTCATGTCCAAATCTTTGCGACCCCATGGACTGCAGCACGCCAGGCTTTCTTGTCCATCACCAACTCCCAGAGATTGTTCAAACTCATGTCCATTGAATCAGTGATGCCATCCAACCATCTCATCCTCTGTCGTCCCCTTCTCCTCCTGCCTTCAATCTTTCCCAGCATCAGGGTCTTTTCCAATGAGTCTGTTCTTCGCATTAGGTGGCCAAAGTATTGGAGCTTCAACTTCAGCATCAGTCCTTCCAATAAATATTCAGGCTGATTTCCTTTGGGATTGACTGGTTTAATCTCCTTGCTTTCTGAGGGACTCTCAAGAGTCTTCTCCAACACCACAGTTTAAAACATCAATTCTTTGGTGCTCAGCTTTCTTTATAGTCCAACTCTCACATCCATACATGACTATTGGAAAAACAATAGCTTTGACTAGATGGACCTGTGTTGGCAAAGTAATGTCTCTGTTTTTTAATATGCTGTCTAGGTTGGTCATAGCTTTTCTTCTAAGGAGCAAACATCTTTTAATTTCATGGCTGTAGTCACCATCTGCATTGATTTTGGAGACCAAGAAAATAAAGCCTGTCACTGTTTCCCCATCTATTTCCCATGAAGTGATGGGACCAGATGCCATGATCTTTGTTTTTTGAATGTTGAGTTTTAAGCCAACTTTTTCACTCTCCTCTTTCACTTTCATCAAGAGGCTCTTCAGTTCCTTTTTGCTTTCTGCCATAAGGGTGGTGTCATCTGCATATCTGAGGTTGTTGATATTTCTCGCAGCGATCTTGATTCCAGCTTGTGTTTCATCCAGCCTGGTATTTTGCATGATGACCTCTGCATAGAAGTTAAATAAGCAGGGTGACAATATACAGCCTTGACGTATTCCTTTCCCAATCTGGAACCAGTCTATTTTTCATGTCCGGTTCTAACTATTGCTTCTTGACCAGCATACAGGTTTCTCAGGAAGCCCGTATGGTGGTCTGATATTCCCATCTGTTTAAGAATTTAGCAGAGGGCAATTACTAATAGCTCCAGAAAGAATGAAGTATCTGAGCCAAAGCAGAAACAGCAGCCAGTTGTGGGTGTGTCTGGTGGTAACAGTAAAATCTGATGCTGTAAAGAACAGTATTGCATAGAGACCTGGAATGTTTTGACTCTTTGGAAAAGAACCTGATGCTGGGAAAGATTGAAGGGAACAGGAGAAGGGGCAGCAGAGGATGAGATGGTTGGATGACAACACCAAGTCAATGGACATGAATTTGAGCAAACTCCGGGAGATAGTGGAGGATGGGGAAGCCTGGCAAGTTGCAGTCCATGAGGTCGCAAAAAGTTGGACACGACTGAGCAACTGAACAACAACAATAAAGTTTCTGGCCCTAAGTCATTATTCTCTTCTGATTTCCTGCTGTTATTCTTGCACATCTTTGACAGCATAGAGGGTAACTTCAAAAAATCAAAACTACAGTGTCATCTTAATCTTGAATAAATATGGGTCAAAGATCTATTAGATCATTGATACAAGAATACATGTAATAAAAAAGGTGGTTCAGAAAGCAATCGAAGGAGTCGGGTATCTATAGACATTTTGAAGAACAGAACACAGAATAAGATTGTCCATCCTGTCTGTAAACAGCGGTTAATGCTCCACAGGATGAGGGAATCACAGCTTCTCCAGTGAAGAGAAGTGGAAAGGTGACATCCCAGCCTGGGCCCACACCAGTGGCCAGCAACATCAGGCAGGTTTATTCTCCTAGAGATTCAAAACCCCCTTGGGCAGGCTTGTTAATGCCACCATATGACACTGAAAGGACCAGCTGTCCCCGACTCCTTATTTCCAAGTTTTAGGTAGTTTTTCTTAAGATACGTGTGCACTGAATATTTAGGGGGTGACCACAAGAACAACATCACGTCCTATAAGTAAACAAATCTCTTCTGATTCCCATGACCTGTTGTTCACTGTAGCTTTGGGACCTCTTCCTGGGCTGTGGACATTTGAAGGATGCAGGCCTTCATATCCTCTATGCTGTGTTGATGTGAGAATGGCTTTTCACACTGTCTACTTAACATTTTTTTCATCTAGTCCCAGGTCATGAGTGCAGCCTGAAAAGGCACAGAATTTGATGAAGCTGCATGGTATGTGGATATTGTATTGGTGAAAATCAGTGTCTTTCCTGTCATCTCATGGAGGCCTAGGCTTTCCTCCCTGCTGGATCTCCCGGTTTCCTGTTTCATTTTTTCATTTATTTATTTGTTTTAATATGAGTGTGCTGGGTCTTTTCTGCATAGGCTTTTCTCTAGTGGCAGGGTGCGGGGGCTACTCTCTAGTTATGGTGTGCTGGCTTCTCATTGCAGTCGCTTCTCTTGTTGCAGAGCACAGGCTCTAGGGCACATGGGCTTCAGTAGTTGCAGCTCCCAGTCTCTAGAGCACAGGTTCAGTAGTTGTGGTGAATGGGCTTAGTTGCTCCAAAACATGTGGATTCTTCCTGGATCAAGGCTCAAACCCATGCCTCCTGCATCGGCAAGCAGATTCTTATCCACTGCGCCACCAGGGAAGGCCAACACAATGGTTTTACATGGCTTCTTGTGTGTGAGTTGAACTTCAAGCTGGGACGAAGAGAGCAGAGACTCAGAACTTGGGGATCTCTCGTGTAGCAGAAGCTTGGGGCTGCCCAGGGGGCGGCAAGGAGGTGAGTGTGGGCAGGGAGGGTAGAAGGAGACAGGAAATAGGAGTCAGAAAGGGTCTCAGATGCAGAGCTGAAGGCGTGGCTTTTGATGTGGAGGTCAAGCAGGTCACTTGCGGGGAGAATCATCACCTGTCTTAACTGTTTTGTGTACCTGGACTTTTCTACATTAACTTTGTGGCAGACAAAAGTGGCCATTCTTCCCTTCTCTCAAAATAACAGAATCTGCATTCCTGCAACCAAAAGACATCCCAGCCTGCCCTGCAGCTACAGAGGCTGCAGATGGATGTTCTAGGTAATGAGGTGCCATCAGACCTGCCTGAGGGACTCGCAGGAAATTGCTTTCCATGAGGCCGGCACTCTCTCTCTTCCTAGATGTTGGCTGAAGTGGCTCAAGTGGCTGAAGTGTCCACCTCTGGACCAGGAGGATGGGACCCACCTGACATGACAGAGCAGATCCTGACACATTCATGGAGCCACCAAGTGTCCCTGCACCTGACTTCTTTATGCATCTGGTGTCCTCGGGCTGCCCTCCCTCAGGGCTCTTAGTTCTGCACATCTTCTCTGCCCATCAGCTCCTACTTAGTCTGAATTCATCTCCTAAAATAATTTCCTAGGTTTTAGGTTGCTCAACTCTACCTTTAAACAGTCTCAGCTTACTTTATTCACTTTTAATTTTTCCTCTACACAGACAGTCCTCAGTGAATCGGATGAGTGAAGGAGCAGATGTCCTTTGGAACTTTTGATCCTATTTTCCCTCATAACAGAGTCTACAAACAGGGGATGTTAGACTTGGAAGAGGTTGCAAGGCTCATGACTTCACTCTCCGCCTCGCTGACAAGCACCTCCTGTCCCCTGACAGCACTGCCCATTCATCCCTGTCTCTACTCGCGCTCCAGTGAGAACTTCTTTCACACCACCTGGAAAAATTTGTTCCAAACGAGCTGCATCCTCCCAAAGAGTGAGGGCTTCCAGACAACCTGCCCTTGGGCTGTAATTCACAGCAAGGCCCATGCTCTGTACACATCCCATACACTGGGTTTACAGTCTGGTGTGAGGCTGTGTCTCTGCTGCCACTACTTCCCAGCCTTCTGAACATGGGCAGTAAGTGTGGAGATTTTCCCTGGAGCACCTGGTACAAGTGGGTGGAGGGGGTGGGGAGACACAGGGAGACGGCAGGGGGGTCTCCACCCTCTGAGGGGCCAGGAAGAACCCACTTGGATCCCCATGGCAGCCACTGTTGTCCCTGGCAAAACTGAAAGTATCTGGATAAAACTTGCCATCCAGCTCCAGCTTTTCTTCCTCTCTGAGGGATGCTAATCAAATTCTTACCAGATGGTCACCAGCTCTCCCTTCTGTATGGTTAGGCCTGCCACTGGCCCTGCCCAGTTAGGCTCAGGTGTTTTGAGGTCTGAAGGAATAAAAGCAGGAGGGTGATATTCCCGTGGACTGAGCAGGGCTGAGAAACGGGACAGCTTCTCTGTCCACTGTGTGCAGTTGGGCTTGGGACAGCACAGACAGGCACTTTGGGAAGACCTTGCATCCCCCCCAACTTGGATTCAAGTTGGGCAGGGCCAAGCAGCATCCTCCATTACCCCAGGGAAGTAAATATATAGTTGAATATTATTTTGCCTTAAAAAAGGAAAAGATCCTGCCATTTGTGATAACACGGATGAACCTGGAAAACACTATTGTTGTCCTGTCACTACATCATGTCCGACTCTTTGTGACCCCATGGACCACAGTAAGCCAGGCTTCCCTGTCCTTCACTATCTTCTGGAGTTTGCTCAAACTCATGTCCATTGAGCTGGTGATGCCATCCAACTATTCCATCCTCTGTTGCCCTCAATCTTCTCCCACCCTCAATCTTTCCCAGCATCTGGGTCTTTTCCAGTGAGAGTATTAAACCAAGTAAAATAAGTCAGACACAGAAAGACAAATACTGCATGACCATGGAGTCTGAAAAAGTCAACTCTTAGGGATCAAACTCAAGTCTGCCTGTGTCTCCTGCATTGCAGGCAGGTTCTTTACCCACTGAGTCACCTGGGAAGCCCCAAAACATGTGAATACTTATGTCCAAACTCATCAAGCTTTATACATTAAATACAAGTAGACTTATGCATGCCAATCATAACTTAATAAAGTGGTTTTTCAGAAAGTCTTTTCTACAGCAAAAAAAAAAAAAGATGTTATCAGGGCTTCCAGAATCCTGCCTCCTGCCCACCACTCCCAGTCACCACACTCCCAAGTGGGACCCCTCTCCCAACCTCTGACACCATGGATTCCTTTTGCCTGTGTTTGCACTTTATGTAAATGCAACCATGCAGGGTGTATTTTTTTGTGCCTAGCTTCTTTTACTGACTATTCTGTTTATAGACACATCGATTCATATTGTTGACAGACACATCAATTCATACTGTTGCCTGTGGCTGGAGAACATTTCTTCTCAGATCACAGAACTTCACTATGTACAAAGACCACAGCTGGTTTATCAGAGACTTGGTGTTAACACGCTCCTTATTAGTGTCATTTTCTAGGTTGGGTGTGTTAAAGGGAAGAAGCTTTGTATTCTGTTGCAAGTTAATCACTTTAAAAGCGTCAGCCTAAATTCTACACAATGGCCCATCTCTGGGACCGCTGTTTCCGAGGTAATGAGCATTAAGCTAAAATGCCTTTGTTTAGATCCCAGGAGACCTCCTGACCAGGCCCACCTGTGAGTGGAGGTAGACAGTAACACACTCCCTTCAGAGGCTGCTGGGAAATGCTTGGCTTTATATACTCCCTCCCTTTCAGTATAGAAGGAGCCTGAATTCTAAGTCAGACAAGATGGTTCTTTGAGGGGTATGAGTGCACCATATTCTTGGTCAGCTGGCTTTCTGGATAAAGTCACTATTCTTTACCCTAACAATTCATCTCAATTTATTATCCTGTGGTGTGGCAAGCAATGTGAGCTTGGACTTGCTAATGAATTTGGTGCAACAAACCAGGAGCCTTGCTGCTCGTGACCAGGTGGCCCTGATTGGAGAAATTTTCTGGAAAGGCCCTGCTGCTGCTGCTGCTAAGTCGTTTCAGTCGTGTCCGACTCTGTGTGACCCCATAGACGGCAGCCCACTAGGCTCCCCCGTCCTTGGGATTCTCCAGGCAAGAACACTGGAGTGGGTTGCCATTTCCTTCTCCAATGCATGAAAGTGAAAAGTGACAGTGAAGTCACTCAGTCGTGTCCGACTCTTAGCGACCTCATGGACTGCAGCCTACCAGGCTCCTCCGTCCATTGAGTTTTCCAGGAGTACTGGAGTGGGGTGCCATTGCCTTCTCCGGGTAAGGCCCTAGCAGCCCCCAAGACCACTTGTCCTGAGGGTCTGCCCTTCAAAGTTCCCTGAAGTGATACCAGCCACCCCAATGGCAGTTGGAGCAAGAAATCTACACTTGGGAGCCGAGGGGCCCACAGAATAAGTCTCCCCGGCATTTAACAGCTGGGAATTTACTTCCTCTCCATTTGGGGTCTTTTCTCTGGAATAAATCAATGTGTTTGGGGTGCCCCCCCCAATATAAAGAGTTGCATTTCTCTCCATTTGGGTCTTCTTCACTAGAATAAGTCAATTTTTTAAATCTCTGAATGGGGCACACTGTTGGAGAGAAGAAAGAGTTGTTGGACTTTCACCTGATTTGGGAAGTGGTTCACTTGCTTCTTTGGCTGCTAGCACTGCTGTGGGCAGCTTGCTTCATTTGTCTTGAGTTTGTCTTTAGAAACAGGGAATGTTACAACTATCCCTAAAGAAAGTTCCCTGAGGCTTATTTTGGATATGTAGTCTGCTTACAGCCATAAACCTGTGAGTGAGGGGAGATGGTGTCTTATTGTGACAATGTGTGGACACAGTCCTGAAAGGGTCTCCACTGGGGGTTTAGGCAGGCAGCGTCATCCTGGGGTCCTGTGCACCACGTGCTGTTCCGCTTGTTTTAATTATGTCATGTATGGTCTCCTGCTTTGTGTTCTTGGTATATGTACAACCCCAAAACAAACTTGAGGGTTTACTTAGGATTCTATTTGTCCCCTGGGTTTTTTGTTTGTTTGTTTCATTATGCTTGGTACTGTTTCTCCATTTACAGCCAAGTCAACCTGGTGATATTTAAAACTTTTCCTGATGTCCCATGAAAGAAAGGAACCAAAAGAAAAAATCCTGTCTATTCTTGTCCAAGAGCAGGATGTTCTCTTCCCGAGGACAAGAGAAAGGTTCCACTTGGTTCCTACAATCTCCAAAAACCCTACAATTCAGCCCGGTTGGTTGATGCCAAAGCGGAAAGTCGTCATTTTAATGGTTAGAGATGATCCCTTGGTACCTGTGGTTTTACAGCGTTGTGTTCGTTTTTTTTAAAGAAATCATTTATTTTTAATTGAATAATTGCTTTACAATATTGTGTTGGTTTCTGCCATACATCAGCATGAATCAGCCACATGTATACTTATGTCCCTTCTCTCTTGAACCTCCCTCCTACCTCCCACCCCTTCCCACCCCTCTAGATTGTTACAGAGCACCGGTTTGAGTTCCCTGAGTCATACTTTCCAGATGGCACTAGTGGTAAAATACCTGCCTGCCATTGCAGGAAACACAGGAGACCCAGGTTCGATCCCTGGGTCAGGAAGATCCCATGGAGCAGGAAATGGCAACCCACTCCAGTATTCCTGGGGAGAATCCCATGGACAGAGGAGCCTGACAGGCTCCATGAGGTTGCAGAGTTGGTCATGACTGAGCAACGACTGAGCACACACACATCAGTGTATCTCAGCATGATTTTGGAAAGGGAACCAAAGCAAAAGGGTTTGAACAGAATTCCAGGAGGTCAGCAAAAAAAAAAAAAAAAAAAAGCCCAGAAGTGAAGAACCTGCTGAATTTTTGGAAAGGATTTATCAGACATTGTACTAATGCAGATCCCAAGGCCCCTGCACATATTCTAGTGGTAAACTTGGTTTTGGGGGTAAAGTGCCTTAGATAAATAGGTGATAAATTGTAAAAATTAGATGGTGCATTTGGAATGAACACTTCTCAATTGATAGATGGTGTTTTTAAAGTATTCAACAGAGAACAACAGGAGAAACCTCCTGGCCAGGCCCAGCTCTGAGTAGCTACAGGTGGAAGAAGTTCACACATTCCCTCTAGAGGCTGACAGGGACCCAAAAATGCTGTAGTCCCTCCCCTCTAAGATAAAAGGAGCCTGAATCCTAACTCAGGCAAGATGGTCCTTTGGGGCACAGGTCCACCATCTTCTTTGTCTACTGGATTTCAGAATAAAGTCACTGTTCCTTGCCCCAACAATTCATCTCTCAAATTTTTGGCCTGTGGTGAGCAGAATAAACTTGGACTCAGTAAAAGATGGAAACCATCTTGTACACTGCAGCCACCTCTTCCAAGATGGGAGTGCTCCATAAATTCCATTTCATCCAACTAATGTTTAGGAGCAGCTTGCCCCTCCTGCATTAGTCTGTTTTGTTGATACATTAGCAGAGCAGTTTAGGCTGTGACTGGTCTTCAGGGAGTGTCCCCAGAGAGGTGACAGACCAGGCTGAAAAGGAGCAGCTTCAAGAGCCTCTGGGTCCATGGTGGAATAACCATCACATGGTGAGCCAGTCAGATGACCTGGAGTTGTAACATCCACCCAGCTCCTCCAGAAGCTGCTGAGGATCAAGTAAGATAAAGCAGATATGACACAACTTGACACATATGGTAACAACTTCAGAAAGAGTCGTGCATGTTATATCCAGGCAAAACTAAAAACAAGCAAAGTGAAAAAAAAAAACAAAAAAAAACACACCCTCCTGTAAGCTTGGGCAGTTTATTTTTTTTTTTAATCTATTTATTAGGTCTTTGCTCCTGTGCGCAGGCTTTCTCTAGTTATGGTACACGGGGTTCTCATTGGGGTGGTTTCTCTTGTGGAGCACGGGCTCTCGAGCACAGGTTCAGTAGTTGCAGCACACACATGGGCTTAGTTGCCCCAAGGCATGTGGGATCTGCCTGGATCAGGGGTCAACCCTGTGCCCTGCATTGCAAGGCAGATTCTCAACCACTGGACCACGGGGGAAGTCCTACATTTTTAAAAATCCGTATATTCTGCACAGAACATGCAGGTAATAAGAATATATTACAAAAGTCAAGTACTATTCATAGAGCGCTTGAATCTATGAATAACAAAGAAAGGGAGTCGTATGTTGCTGTATTGACTCAGAAGAAATAACTCTGCTGCATTCTGTCACTAAAAATAGAAAGTTTTATACAGTAATCTAATTTGGCTACCAAAGAACAAACAGCCTCTGCTGAAAGGTTGAAAGAAAAAAGTGCTTCGTGGTTTAGGCCACTAAGAGATAAGGCGCACCCAGGTTCCTCAAGTTACTTTTCTTAAACAGACAGGTGGTTGTGGGACCCAAGGAGGGGGAGTGAGAGCCCCATTTTCCCACTTTGTGTGTGGTCCTAGGTCATCGGGCATCATCATAAGGAGACAGAAAAGGTTTCCCAAGGAAGCAGTGTGTCAACAAGGCTCAAGCCCTGGATTGAAGCATGTATAGTTGAGAGTAGGTAAAAAAACCTCTGCTCCCACCTCCAGTAAAATATGGTAACTCTAGGGCTTCCCTAGCAATCCAGTGGTCAATACGCTGCGATTCCAGTGCAGAGGGTGCGGGTTCTATCTCTGGTCAGGAAACTAAGATCCTTCATGCCACGGCCGGGAAAAAAAATAAAATTGGGCAACTCGAAACAAAGAATAATCTCACCATTGGGGGCTGGGCAAAGCAATGCCTGCACTTGTTACTTGAAATCCAAGTGGAATCTGGAGATTTTGTTGATTTTTTTTTTTTTTTTTGGGTATGCTTTGGCATTCGAGGTCAGTTTTGAATATAAGCACTTTATATCTGAAGGGCTTGTTTTCTTATAATCCATCACTGAACAGCGTGGCTTACAGAACAGCAGGATCAACATCACCTGGGAGCTTGTTAGAAACTAATACGTTAGGCCATGCTTGCAGCTTGGCCCTGCCAACTGAATCAGAATCTGTACTTTAGTAAGGTCACCAGTGATGCACACTGGTGCAATATTTGAAAGTCCTTCACAAGAAGGAAAGTCTGGAAAATAGAGGAAAATGGACAGGAACGATTTTAGTATGTTGGCCTCCCATCCCCCCAACCATCCTCCCCCACTTCTGGTGCATTGATCTCTTTCCACAGTTATCATCCAGTTGAACAGTTTTGTATTAATATCTTGCTTTCATTCAACCTCATTGTTATTGAAAGTGGAGTCCAGCTGCTGGTCGCTCAAAAGCCAATAAAGAGTCCAAGTTGGTAGAAAAGAAAATTTGCTTTATTTTGGATGCTGGCAACCCGAGGGTATGGGGAGGTGGGAGGGGGAGGGTGGACATCTGTCCAAAGGCCAACTCTCCTCCCCAACTGATAAGCAAGGGGCAAGAGCTTTCATAGGTGGAGGGAGGGGGCTCCAGGCAGAAACAGCACCGTCAGCTCTGACTGTCATCTTGAAACTGGTCGTTGGTGGTCTGATCAATGTCACCTTGAATGCTTTAGGTACAGTTAGTCTTCAATTCCAAGCTGCTTGTTTCCATTTCCTTGAGGCCAGCTCTCAGAATTGCGGCAGCTTATGTCATGGATGCAATCTGGCCTTCATGTGATTAACTTCTCCCATCTGGTCAGGGTTTCAGTATCTGTAAGACAACTCACAGGACATGGCTCAGAATATTATCTATAACCCTTGAGGAGGAACTAAAGGTCCTTGACTATGTTTAAGGACTAAACTATTATTATTTTGTCCTGCTTGCTGGTTTATTTTGCTCCTGTATTTTCTTCTCTGATGAAACTTATGCTTTGGCTAAAGTTTTTCTACAGAAAAAAGGCAGGAAGAGGATATGGGAGGGAAGGACCATAGGCTCCTGCTCCTTTTCAGCAGCAGACACCTGCTTGTCATCACATCCTTTTTCATAAACAGTGCATATGGTTGCACCATATCCATTAAGCAAATGTACTCCAGTTAAATCAATTCAATTATGTCAAGTTGGACATGTAAGTGGTTTAAATTTGTTTATAAATAATTTAACAGGAAATATTTTTGTGCCTAGCAATTTACATATTGAGTTTTTTTCTGGGATTCCCAGAAACAGATTTAAAAGTAAAACCTTTCTCTTTATAACAAGACAAATACATTTTTCATTATAAAAAGTTTTTAAAACAAGAGAACACAATTCTGTGTGATGAATTTGCATAGAAACACACACACAAGGGCATGTGTTAGAGAATGGTGAAATCTTCTAAGATCTGTAGTTAACTTTCTGGTTTTGGTGACTGTAACTATGGTTATGATGTAAGATGTAACTGTTGGGGGAAGCTGGGTGAAGGATACACTGTATTATTTTTCCAATTTCTTGTGAATCTAATTCAAAATAAAAAGTTGAAAATATGAGAGATAAACTATTAAAAATCCCATCACTCAGGCACAAATCCTGTTAACATTTTGGTATATTTCTCTTCAATATTCCTCTAAGCAGTGATTTAAAATAGTAATGCAAGATATCAAAGAGATAAAGGGCTTTTAAAATATTTCTGTGCTGTATGTGGCTGGGCATAGCTTTGGTGAGAAACCATAATAACCAGCAAACAGTATTGGGCTCTGAGTGGCTGGTCCAAGCTGTACTGATTCCAGTGCTCAGAAGTGACCCCTACCAAGGAAAACATACATTGTCATCAACTTGTAAGCTTTACTTCCCACACAGCCCTTTCCTGCACTTTCTTGGCTGCTTCCATTTCCAGCTCTGTCTTATCTATGCCCCAACCCCAGTGTTTAACTTGATGACTATGAGGAAACTAGGAATGCAGGTCTTGTGGACAAGAATCGTAAGTGGCTTTCAGGGGGTGCACACAGAAGGGAAAAGCCTGTGAAGCACTCAGCCCTGCCTTCCGGCTGCCTTTGCACAAAGGGTGCCAAGAAAGTGACTAGGTGTTTTCAATTAATTAATGCTCTAATTCCTAATGGAAAACACTTAAATAAATGGCACTGCAGGACACGAACTCCCCTCCAATTCCACACATGTGCCCTCTCAGCCCCCAAACTCATCTCCATGGCAACCCAGGAACCTTTATTCAAACTCAGCTCGAATGGCACGTGTGATGAGATGCCAGGTCCAGTGAGCCTCGGGGCACAGTGATGGGCCTGTTCCATCCTCAGCACACTTGGCCTGCAGCTCAGGTTCTGCCCTCTAGGCCTGCAGGGAGATGTGGAGGCATGCTCTGGCTCCAGCAGCTCCATGACCTTGGTCCAGGCCTTTAGCAACAGGGCTGTTCCTAAACCAGAAATGAGACGGATGGACATGGCTTCCTGCTCCTCTGCTCTAAGATTTGGGGCTGTCTCATTAGGCAGGTGGGGTCAGAATCCCAGAGGCAGGATGATGATGGAGTTAGTGATGCTTTATTCTGCCAGATTTTTTTCAGGCTGACCTTGGCTGACTGTGTTCTGTGGGGACCAGAGGAAACTGGTCTCTTGGTCACCCATTCAGTGAGTAGGCATTCCTTCCGCAGTGGTTGGAAGTGAGTGTCTTTCTTGGCTTTTCTCTGGAAAAGCTGGAACATTAGGAAAACACTGTAGCCTTAGTTCCCCTGAGAAAGTCCACTTCCTGGCAGGACTGACTAACCCATTGGACACAGATGGCACTGTGCGTGGGCCCACGACACTTGTTGTTGTTGTTCAGTCACTCAATCGTGTCCAACTCTTTGCAACCCCATGGACTGCAGCACACAAGGTTTCCCTGTCCTTTACTATCTCCCAGAGTTTACTCAGACTCGTGTCCATTGAGTCAGTGATACCATCCAACCATCTCATCTTCTGTCATCCCCTTCACTTCTTGCCTTCAATCTTTCCCAGCATCAGAGTCTTTTCCAGTGAGTTGACTCTTCACATTAAGTGGCCTAAGTATTGGAGCTTCAGCATCAGTCCTTCCAATGAATATTCAGCATTGATTTCCTTTAGGATTGACTGATTTGATCTCCTTGCACTTCCAGGGACCTACAAACATTTTTTCAAAATGAACTTTTAGATCATAGGAAAGCTTTTAACCTGAAACATTAACATATTTGTCTTTATACCAACACAGTTGTAAAAATATGATTTTCAATAATTTTTATGAAGGCAGGGCCCACAAAAATCATAATGTGGCCGTGGTGCGGGTCCCTATGGCATCAGACATAGAAATCTTCCCAGGTGATTCTGCTGTGTAGCCAGGGTGGAAAACCAATGGTTTTATGGGAGCCCAAGTGCCCTCTACCCTTCAGTACCCCCATCTAGCCCCCCCCACACACACCTTAACAGACATTTCAGCTTTAGAGAAACTGAAGTTGATAAAAGGTTTTCAATTTCATGGAAAATTTGTTTCTGGGAGTCTTCATTCAAATACTTTACAATTACTGGAGACAAATAGGCCGTGGAAAGGTACATTGTTAGTGTGTAGATGGAGGAAGGAGAGATTCTAGTGGTGTCTCTGGGGTGGGAGGGGCTGGGGTGGGAGAGCTGCCAATGAGATGGACCTCAGGGCCGTCTGGACGGCCAGTGACCCTTGGACCATTTACCAGGTCATCATGGCAGGCACAGCTCCAGGTAACCATCAGCAGTTACCAGCTGGGGCCTCCCCCCGCGGCCAGCTGTGCCCTGCAGGCTTAGGAATTTTGGTAACTTCCAACCCTGCATTCCAGTCAAAAAGAAAGCTACTGTCAATCATTGAAGGGGAAATGAAAGTGTTTTCTTGATCTCTACTAGCTGTGGAGGCTGCCTTTGAGAACTGCTGTTATTTCCACCATGCAGTGAAGCAGAGCATCCTTTCCTGATGTGCACAGGTAGAGGGGTGACCAGTGTCCTCTGTCCTCCCTGTGGGAACAAGCTCTGACTGCAGCCCAGGCCCCATCCCGAGCACGGGACCACAGCACCACCTGTCGGCTTCCTGAGGACAACTCTGGGATCTCCTTGGGGTGCTCAGGGTGTAGACACTGACTGCTGCCCCCAAAACAAGAGGAGAAGAAAGCAAGGTGCTGACCAGCCTGATCAACGGTCTTGGTCCTCCCTCCTGGAAAGATTACATGGTATGACGGCATCTGCCAGCATGGAAACTGCTACAGCAGAGTGGGGAAAAAAGAACTTCTTTTTCCAAGTGTATGGATGAACATTAAACACTAAGATATGAGTGCTAAGCCTGATGTTATTCTCAAGATCTGAGGTCCTCGTTAAAACAAAACAAGTATGTTTTGATGTACATCTGTTTAGAGAGGAATACATCAGAGTTCATTAGGAGGAACCAAATGTATGAGTTTAGCCTGGAGAGATCTTACTTTCTCCAGCTCTAAAATAGTGCTCTTCATCTGATGTAGGACACAATTTTTATTATTTAAAGTGTCTGAGTATATCGCTCCATTATACGTATGTGAATGTACTCTACATAGATATCTTCTGCACACCATAAAAAAACTACCAAACCAAAATGAAAAAATGAGATAAAAGTAAATGTTCTCATCTTTCACATGGGCCAGTGAGATATTTGGCTTGTCCCCCAGGGTATATTCCTCAAGTAGAAATCACAGTTCAGACAAGGGGGCTGATTGGGATCAATCATTTAAGGAATCATGCCTATGTAATGAAATCAGAATAAATACTCTGGACAAGCTTCGTTCAGCTTCTTAATTGGTGACCATTCATCAGTGTGCCAGGAGGGTTGTTTATTATTGTTCAGTTGCTGAGTTGTGTCTGACTCTTTGGATCCCCATGGACTACAGCATGCCAGTTTTCCTGTTCCTTCACCATCTCCCAGAGTTTTCTCAAACTCATGTCCATTGAGTCGGTGATGCCATCCAACCATCTCATCCTCTGTTGTCCCCTTCTCCTCCTGCCTTCAATCTTTCCCAGCATCAGGGTCTTTTCCAAAAAGAGTTGGCTTTTTGCATCAGATGGCCAAGGTATTGGAGCTTCAGTTTTAGCATTAGTTCTTCCAGTGAATATTCAGGTTTTATTTCCTTTAGGATTGACTGGTTTGATCTCCTTGCAGTCCAAGGAACTCTCAAAAATCTTCTCCAGCACCACAATTTGAAAGCATCAGTTCTTTGGTGCTCAGCCTTCTTTATGGTCCAACTCTCACATCCGTACCTGACTACTGGAAAAACCATAGCTTTGACTAGACTGACCTATGTCAGCAAAGTGATGTCTCTGCTTTTTAATATGCTTGTCCAGGTTTGTCAGAGCTTTTCTTCCAAGGAGCAAGTGTCTTTTAACTTCGTGGCTACTTTCAGTGAAAATGAAACAGTGAAGTTGCTCAGTCGTGTCCGACTCTGAGGCCCCATGGACTGTAGCCCACCAGGCTCCTCCATCCAAGGAATTCTCCAGGCAAGAGTACTGGAGTGGGTTGCCATTTCCTTCTCCAGGGGGTCTTCCTGATCCAGGGATTGAACCTGGGTCTCCAGCATTGAGGCAGACGCTTTTACCGTCTGAGCCACCAGGGAAGCCTACTACTTTCAGTAGTGTACCTTAATTCTACAAAGCTCCTTGACTGGAACCTTCCCAGACCTCACCCCAGGGGTCCCTTGCTGTGGCGGGTTCTGATTTGTGCTCTTGATAGTAATCAGGCATCACGGGTATCATGTTTTCCCAAATTTTGTGAGTTGTGCCAGGGAGTTATTGAACCTGAGAGGGCTGTGAGTCTTTGTAGCCTGTTGGTCAGAAGCGCGGGGGGCCTGGGAGCACGGGAACTTGTGGCTGGTGTCTGAAGTGGAGAGTCTTCTTAAGTCTGAAGTCTGTGCTCACTCTGCCTGTTCAGTGTGAGCACTGCATTGCGGTGTTGCACACCTTCTAAACGTGGCTGTTTCCATCAAACTTCCCTTAGTGGGGTACATATAAGCTATTTTGTTAAAAAAAAAAAAGCATGCATACGCTATTTTAAATATGTGTATAAGCTATTTTTAAATGGATTAGTTCAAAGAAAAAGATGCTTATAGTAAATTTATCAGTGAATCCCAGGTTTCTAAAATGGAGGGCTATAGAAATTCAGCCATTGTCACATTTTAGATAAAGATGTAGACAGACCAAAATTAATGACACATGATTATATATACATATTGGGATATTAAAAATTCTAGCTAATTTAGAGTTCTAGTAAACTGGTTTGTGCATAGAGGAACAAGGTGGCAGAGGATGAGGTGGTTAGATATTATCACTGACTGAATGGACATGAATGTGAGCAAACTCCAGATCGTAAAGGACAGGGAAGCCTGGCATGCTGTAGTCCATGCGGTCACAAAGTCAGACACAACTGAGTGACTGAACAAACAAAAATTATACAGGATTTGAATCCTTACGCAAAAATGACTTTTTCCAGTTTGTGTACCTATTTATTTGCTTTTATATCATTTCATCCTATTAAAAAAAAATCTAAGAGGTTTTCAAGCTTAAAAATCATTCCAAAAAAAGGATGAATTAGTCATGATCCCTGATAGGATGTTATCCTTGGAGATTTGGAAATCCTTCACTCTATATTATTAGTGCCGTAGTCTGCTAGTGTGTGGTTTGATTTTCCCAGACTGGACAGGGCAGGGAACCCCTACAGAAAAGGCTTGTCTCAGAGACAGGGCCCCCCATTAGCCCAGGGGAGCCTGGTTTCAGGAGAGATTTGGCCTTCTCACGGGTCCATGGCTCCCAGCTGGATGACCCCCCCAGCCTCACAGGGAAGACACAGGAGGAATCCAGCCTCGGTGCCCTGTTCCTTGAGACTACAGTGCTGCCAGACCAAGCCCCGAGCCCACAGTTCATCTGTCTGTGTTAGCCAAGAACCGTTTCACATGGAAAGGGCCCAGAGGACCGAAATGCCGAGCATCATCTGACCCACGAGGTACACTGCAGAGCTGTGGATCTGCCCTTATTTTCAGTTGTATGGCAAAGAACAGAAGGAACTTCTTCAAAGCGCTGGGCAAAGAGCCCTTCAGCTTCGTGAATCATTCGTCCATGAAACTACAGATGGGAAAGATCTATTGTGTCTCGCTTGAGTGCTTTGGAAATTGAGAATGTCTGTGTGTAGGGATTCTGAACTCTCTAGGAGAATAGGGTGGCAGGGAGGCTGGGGGAGCGGGGGGCAGGAATATCTCACTTCCAAGGCCCTTTACAGCAGAAAGTGCAATTTCTGTGTGCCCTCCATCACCCCTCCCCCTGGCTCTCTGCATCCCACCCTGCTATGCCCCTATCACCAGAGGATGCTGGTCGCAGGTGGGTCTTGGTGGGTGCTGAGCACCTGCCCAGGCTCTGCCTCTTCTGTGAAGAACTCCAGGTCCCTCATGGTCAGGTGTGCGTGTTGAGTACGTTTCAGTGTCCTTTCTCCCAGTTGCTTTATCCGTCACCCAGGCAACACGTACATCCCCACTTCTTCCTCTTGGCCTGGTGGAGCATTCGTGCAGACAGAGTGGGATCCTACCCCTGGTGGAAATCCCCTGCTTTCATAAATCACTGTCTACCCCTGAGAGGAACCCATCTGGGGCAAAGCCCTTGAGAGAGAACAATTTTCTCAAGCTCAGTGGTTTATTTACTCAGAGAAATACTGATTCATAGCTGTATTTTTGTAAACATAGTACTGTAATTCAAACAAACATAGTATTCGTTTGTTAAGAAAATTGTTTTTGTTATTATTTTTTGAGGGTCTCCTCTCTGCTGGCCACAGAGTCTGTGAAGATGAGTGCTTTGTCACCAGGCCCTTGTGGTCTGATTAGGGGACGGGTTGCTGGAGAGGCAGAGACAGTGGAGGGCGGAGTCCTGAAAGCGGGGTGCTGTGGATGTGGGGGAAAAGTGAAGTTCTGTCATGTAGGTAGGGACTGGCGGGGAGAAAGGGTTGGGGACATGGAGGACACCTCAGCCAACTTCAAGGAAACTCTAACAGCTTGAAGAAGGAACCTCTCAGCAGGACGGGGCCACCGTGAGCAGGATCAGACACCTGGCAGCAGCCTTGGCTGCCGTGCCAGCCAGGTATACAATGGAGTGTTTCCCAAACAGCGCGTGCTCCAGCAGCCCCGGGCCTCTCCGCACGTGCTGTGGGATGGGTGCCTCCTCCTTCCTTTCAGCACCCGCTCCCCTCTTTTCTCGCTTTGCCTCCTCTCCTGAGAGACACTTGTTTCCCTTATTTCCTCCGACGGGTTGCCAGCACCCCAGCCCACTTGCGGACCCCACACCTACACCATCGCTGCACAGCTGGGTCTGCTTACCTGCCTCCACAACAAACTTGTGGGCCATGTCTTTGTGTCTTCAAAAACGAATTCTCAGGAGTTGTGAGCTGTCACGTGAGAAACCAGTCAACTAATCCACACTACGATAGTAAAAACCATGTGACTTCAGTGTACTCACTATCTTGCGTGAATTTACATTTTCACAGTAGGAAAAGTGTTCAACTAAAAGATGAATTTCTAGGGATGAAATTTCAAGAAAATGTGGCACATGTCCACTCCTCTCCAAACCTAAGGATCACTTCTATTCATCCTGGACACATCCCAGAAGGTTTCTTTTTTTTTTTTTATGAAATCTCTTTTTTTTAAATTCCTCCCACAGTCCTTTTGGTTATTACAATCTACTTTTACCAGCAATGTGTATACTCTGTCGCTAAGTCATGTCTAACTCTTTGTGACCCCATGGACTTTTCACATGCCAAGCTCCACTGTCCATGGGATTCTCTAGGCAAGAATACTGGAGTGGGTTGCCATTTCCTTCTCCTGGGGATCTTCCTGACCAAGGGACGTAACTCAAGTCTCCTGTGTTGGCAGGCAGATTCTTTACCACTAAGCCTTATCAGATATAGTTGGCAGGAAAAGTCCATTTTGTTTTCTAAAGTCCCAATTAGTGTCTTGGTGGTAGCTATACCAAGAGTTACGTTGCCTGTGCTCATTGTATAGAAAGTGCTGTGTGAGTCTCAGTACAGAAACATATAATGAGAGACCTGCAGTCAGCTCCGACTCTCTGCAACCCCACAGACTGTAGCCCACCAGGCTCCTCTGTTCATGGGATTGTCCTGGCAAGAATACTGGAATGGATTGCCATTTCCTTCTTCAGGGCATCTTCCTGACCCAGGGACCGAAACTGCGTTTCCTGCATTGGCAGGCAGGTTTTTTTTTTGTTTTTTTTTTTTTTTTTACCATTTGAGCTACTTGGGAAGTGCTAAAGGGAGGCATCTCTTCCTAAAGAACCTTGCAGTTGTATGAGAAGAAGGCATGAGTGTTGAAAGAGGTTTTGTTGAAGACCTAGTCAAGGCTCCTAGATGAGAGAAGCGGGGAGCAGTTAGGTAAACAGGGAACAGATCAGAGGGAACCATCTTCCAAGCTGACACAGAAAGAGCAATTGATGGAGATTAGACCCATGGTTTGGCCCCTGCTGTGGCCACAGCCTGTTGGCACATTTGTGAGCAGCTGTGTTTTCAGTGGCCGGTGAGTTCAGGTCAGGCTGGCGCATTTACGATCTAGATCAGCAGCCTGCCGAGGAGAATGGGAACCGCTCCAAGCCAATGGTAATTTATGGTCAATGCAATCTGGAAAATGCATAAAGCAACCCAGAATATCCAAGCCAAAATACTCCCTGGGGAGTTGAAAAATCCTCCACACCTGGACACATAGGTCTTGCTCATTACAGGTTCCCTGTGGTACGTGGGTTCTAGCACCTGGAAACCTCGGCTTCATGTAGTTCATACAATTAAGTTCAGAGGGCAGAAGAATTCTGAAATGTCTTCATCAATCAGTGAACAGACAAGAGATAGAATGAAGCACGAGGAAAGCATGGGATTTGTTCTGTTTTAAATTCTCTATTTTGAAACTTGTCCACGGTCAATTTGATTGCCTGCCTGTCGTGTGCTAAGCCCGGCTCTGGGCTCTTCGAAGGACAAGGCTGTCTATCTGTCCTTATCTCCTAGTGCACTGTATGGACATCTGGAGCTCAGTAGTTAGACCCTATACCACCGATTAGAGTGTGAAATGTACACCACATCTAGGTACTCACTTGGCTTTTCTTTTTAACAATGCAATAATTTTTAGTGCATTTAGAGTTGTGCGACAATCATCACAATCACTTTTAGGATGTCTTCCTGCGTATGTGCTCAGTTGTGTCTGACTCTTTGTGAGCCCATGGACTGTAGCCCGCCAGGCTCCTCAGTCCATGGGATTTCTCCAGGCAAGAATACTGATTGCCATTTCCTTCTCCACAAGATCTTCTCGACCCAGGGATCAAACCCATGTCTCCTGTGTCTCCTGCATTGGCAGGCAGACTCTTCACCACTGAGCCACCTGGGGAGCCCCCCAATGTCTTCTTTACCCCCCACCCAAAAATGCAGCCCCACTGAGAATCACTCCCTATTCCAGCCCAGTTCCCCCTTCCCCAGCCCAGGCAATCACTACATGCCTTCTCTCTTTGGATTTGCCTGCTGTGAACATTTCATACCCAGGAAATAATACCACATGTGGTCATCTATAACTGGTTTCTTTCACTGAGCATGTTTTCAAATTTCACCCATGCTATAGTGCTTTTTATTGCTAAATAGTATTCTTTTTATTGTTAAATAATATTCTCCTTTGTAGATGCCACATGTTGTACTTAACCACTCCTCAGTTTGAGTCATCTTCACTGTTATGATTCTGCTATGAGTATTTATGTATACATTTTTGTGTGGAGATATGTTTTCATTCCTTTAGGGTCGATCTGAGGTGGGAACAATTTGGGCAGTAGAATTGCTGGGCCATGTGGTAATTCCATGTTCAAACTTTTGCGAAACTGTTTTCCAGACTATTTTCTACCGTGGCTGCACCATTCTACATTCTCATCAACAGTGTATGAGGGCTCCCATCTCTGACGTCCTTGTCAGCACTTGTTAGAACTGTCTTTTTAATTATGCCATTCTAACAAGTGTGAAGTGGTATCTTGGTGTGATTTTGAGTTGAGTTTCTCTGATGGCAAATGGTGTTGAGCATCTTTTCTTATGCTTATTTGCCATTTCTAGAAAAGACCCTGATGCTCGGAAAGCAGGAGAAGAAGGAGGCGACAGGATGAGATTGTTAAATGGCATCACTGACTCAGTGGACGTGAGTTTGAGCCAACTCAGGGAGATAGTGAAGGACAGGGAAGCCTGGTGTGTTGCAATCCACGGGGTAGCAAAGAGTTGGACACAACTTAGCGAATAAACAACAGCAATAAATTCTTTGGAGAAATTCTTATCATGATCTTTTGGCCATTTTTAAAGTTACATTTTTTCTAATTTTTCTTTCATAGTCTCTATTCTATTTCTGTCTTTTCACTTTTTTCAGGGTGTTCATTGAAGCATACAAGTTTTAGAATTTGAGAAAGTCCAATTTATTTATTTGTTTTTTTATCATGCATTTTTTCTTTTTTGGTGTCATATATGAGAAGGCTTTACCTAAAAAAAGATCAATGTTATGATTACTGCTTTATGGAGTCCTATATTTGCCCACATGTTTACCATTTCTGGTATTTTCTATGCATTCCTATGTATCGATCTCCTTTCATCCTGAAGGATTGTTTAAAAATATCCTGTAGATTGGGGCTAAGCTTTTGTTTATTTGAGAATATCTTAATTTCATCTTTATTTGTGAAGAATTTCATTGCACAAAGAATTCTTGGTCCACAGCTGACCTTTGCACTTTGGATATGCAATTCCAAGGCCTTTGGCTTGCATTGTCTGAGAATACAGATGTTAATCTTAACAATGGTTCATTATATGTTGTCTTCTTTTGCTGCTTTCAAATTTTCTCTTTTTCCTTTGCCTACAGTGGTAAGTCTGAAGATCTACTTGGGGATTTCTTTGTTTTTCTTGTTTGAGGGTTATTGAGCAGCTTGAATGTACAGGTTGTTTCTAAGTAATTTCTGAAGTTTTCAGCAATTATTTTTTCTCCCTCTTCTCTCCTAGTGTACTTGATTTTGCCTTATAGATTGCTAAAATTCTGTTCATTTTTTTCAACCTCTTTTATTCTATTCTTCATATTGGGTAGTTTCTATTAAGCAATCTTTGAATTCATCGATTCTTTGAACTGATGAATCTTTGATTCATCTTTTGGCTGTCTGAAATCTACTGCTGGGCCCACCTGGTGATTTCTTTCGTTTTTAAAATATTTTCAACTTTAGGATTAATTTTTAATGTTTTCATAGTTTCTACTTCATTATTGAGATTCTTTGATTCTTTGTTATATTTTCCTTTAATTCTTTGAACATATTTATAAAAGGGGCTTTGAAGTCTTTGTCTGCCAAACCCCAAATCTGGGCCCGTTCAGAGACAGCTTATATTCCCTTTTTTTTTTAATTTCCCTGAGTATGAGTCATACTTTCCTATTTTCTTTTCAGTCTCTTAAAGTTTTACACTGAATCTGGACATTTTAGGCAATGCGTTATAACAATTCTAGATTCTGTTCTACTTTTCTTCAGATTGTGATTCTTCTTCCTCCTCATCTGGACTGAAACCCTGGAATTGCCTCCTCTGTGATACTCAGTCGATGTCGCTACTAAGGTTTTTTTTTTTTTGTCTGCCTGTCCTAATCACAGCTCCTGTGTCTACACAGCTCTGCGGTCACTGACACGTCAGACCTCGTGTCTGTGAGACTCAAGTCCTCTCTGAAGGACAGGTGTGTGGGCTGGAGAATGCATTACGAGTTACAGCTATGTCTCAAGTTTCACTTTTCATCAGGCTCACTGGAGTCTTTTCTGCACCGAACAGTTTTCCAGTCACTCAAGAGTATGTAGAGGCTCACCTCAGCCCTTCTATAGCTCTCTCATTTCTGGAATTTCCTTGTTAAATTTCTCACAAGTCTGCTGCTTGCCCTAACTGAGGTCTCTGATTTCAGGCTATTAAAGCTGCAGGCTGTCCTTTGCTAAAGAAACCAGAGCTGGACAGGAGTCAAAGTGGTAAAAATAGATTTTATTCAGGAGCTATTGCAATGGTGAGGTGGGTGGGGGGAGGAGCCCTTGATATAGAACTGGGCTCGATTCCAAAAACAGCAAGGACAGGCGGGGCTTTATGAGAAAGGGGCAGGCATGGGGCTCAGTGGCTGGAAAATTACTGAGAGACCAGGGTGGGGGGAATTTTTGCTGAACTGACTTAACAGATTTCTTGCTGAAGATAAACCAGAGTGATCAGCTATCACCACAGACATGGTAGGGAATGAGGAGTTTGATCAGATACTGGGGGTGATCAGATAAGGGAGGTGGGGGGTATGTGCCAACCTGACATGGAAGGCTTCTTGCTAAAATTGGGCTCTGCAGGCCTGAGATAGGGACAAGACCTGAGGATGAGGCCGCATTAGGAGAAGAGTTGGGGGAAGCTGTCTGGAGTCTGGTCAAGGACAGTCTCTACCCTCCTCATTCATCTCCTGCCAAGCCCTCAGCTTCCCACTAGCAGTCACAGGGGTCCCCCAGCCCACAAAGTGTGTACATTCCCCCCAGTAGTCACAGGAGTCCCCCCAACCCCCCCAGAGATTGTACATCCTGACAACAGAGCGGCTGTCCTTGAGAGTCAGAGAGCAGCCCACCCCTGGGTGACAAGACCACAGACGCTTTCTCAAAACTCTAGCACTTTTTTCAAGGACGCATCTAAACTTGTTGTCTGCCTTTGGTTTCTGGTACCCTGAAATGGATATTTCAGACACTTCTGTGCGGCTTTACAGATGTTCTTCCCTAGAGGACCTATGGGCATCTTCAAGTTCCCATAACTGGGACTCCCTCTAAAGGCTTTTGATCATGGTCCTTATACATCCGAGTGTTTTGTGAATAACCAAGTGTGAAAGGCAGAATTCAGTGTTCTTCAGCCTCTTTGGCAGTGGAAACCCCCTCTTTTTCTCAGGAACACCTTGAAATATATATTTCATATTATATATTCTATGTACTATGTTATTTATATAATATGTATATATTTATATATAATTATATATATAATATGGGCTTCCAAGCTGATGCTAGTGGTAAAGAATCTTCCTGCCAATGCAAGAGATGCAAGAGTCATGGGTTCAATCCCTGGGTTGGGAAGATCCCCTGGAGAAGGGAATGGCAACCCACTCCAGTATTCTTGCCTGGGAAATCCCATGCACAGAGGAGCCTCGTAGGTGGCAGTCCAGGTAGTAAAGAGTCGGACACAACTGGGCAACTGAGCACTGAACATATAATAATATGTCAAGGTCTCAGATTTTCTCAGCAAAGACATTTTCTTCTTACAACGTCTAAAGCAGCTGATACAGAAGAGATGGTATCCAAGTCTGTTTCCACACCCTACCTGATGATAACACAGAAAAGTACACCTCTCAGCATCTTATAGTCTGATGGGGCCCCATGTCTAGATCTGGTCACAGATTCATACCCAGAAGTGATGGGCAGTGGAAAGCTCATCTGTTCTTCAATCTCTTGCCTCCCAGGGAGGGGCTGGGAGTGGCCTGTATGAAGATAGATTGCAATTCTGATAAAGTCTTGATCCCTCAACCTCACTTCAACAACACCTGCCTTTGGACAGTAAAAGACTTTGAATGAACCAGAAATGAACTCTGAAGTTCGAAGCCACTGAAATTTAGACTTGTTTATTTTCATGTCATGAACCTCAGTTCAATTCAGTTGCTCAGTCATGTCTGACTCTTTGGGACTCCGTGGCCCACGGCACATCAGGCCTCCCTATCCATCACCAACTCCCGGAGTTTACCCAAACTCATGTGCATTGAGTTGATGATCATCCTCTGTCATGCCCTTCTCCTCCCACCTTCAATCTTTCCCAGCATCAGGGCCTTTTCAAATAAGTCAGCTCTTCACATCAGGTGGCCAAAGTATTGGAGTCTCAGCTTTACCATCAGTCTTCCAATGAATATTCAGGACTGATCTCCTTTAGGATGTACTGGGTGGATCTCCTTGCAGTCCAAGGGACTCTCAAAAGTCTTCTCCAACACCACAGTTCAAAAGCATCAATTCTTCAGCACTCAGCTTTCTTTATAGTCCAACTCTCACATCTATACATGACTACTGGAAAAACCGTAGCCTTGACTAGATGACCTTTGTTGGCAAAATAATGTCTCTGCTTTTTAATTTGCTGTCTAGGTTGGTCATAACTTTCCTTCCAAGAAGTAAGCGTCTTTTAATTTCATGGCTGCAATCACCATCTGCAGTGATTTTGGAGCCCCCCAAAATAAAGTCTGACACTGCTTCCACTGTTTCTCCATCTATCTGCCATAGAGTGATGGGACCGGATGCCATGATCTTAGTTTTCTGAATGTTGAGCTTTAAACCAGCTTTTCACTCTTCTCTTATACTTTCATCAAGAGGCTCTTTAGTTCTCCTCATTTTCTGCCATAAGGGTGGTGTCATCTACATATCTGAGGTTATTGATATTTCTCCCAGCAATCTTGATTCCAGTTTGTGCTTCATCCAGCCCAGCATTTCTCATGATGTACTCTGCATATAAGTTAAATAATCAGGGTGACAATATACAGCTTTGACGTACTCCTTTTCCTATTTGGAACCAGTCTGTTGTTCCATGTCCAGTTCTATCTGTTGCTTCCTGACCTGCATATAGATTTCTCAAGAGGCAGGTCAGGTGGTCTGGTAATCCCATCTCGTTCAGAATTTTCCACAGTTTATTGTGATCCAAACATTTTGGCATAGTCAATAAAGCACAAATAGATGTTTTTCTGGAACTCTCTTGCTTTTTTGATGATCCAAAGGATGTTGGCAATTTGATCTCTGGTTCCTCTGCCTTTTCTAAAACCAGCTTGAACATCTGGAAGTTCACGGTTCACATATTGCTGAAGCCTGGCTTGGAGAATTTTGAGCATTACTTTACTAGAGTGTGAGATGAGTGCAATTGTGTGGTATTTTGAGCATTCTTTGGCATTGCCTTTCTTTGGGATTGGAATGAAAACTGACCTTTTCCAGTCCTGTGGCCACTGCTGAGTTTTCCAAAGTTGCTGGCATATTGAGTGCAGTACTTTCACAGCATCATCTTTCAGGATTTGAAATAGCTCAACTGAAATTCCATCACCTCCACTAGCTTTGTTCATAGTGATGCTTCCTAAGGTCCACTTGACTTCACATTCTAGGATGTCTGGCTCTAGGTGAGTGATCACACCATCATGATTATCTGGGTCGTGAAGATCTTTTTTGTACAGTTCTTCTGTGTATTACTGCCAGCTCTTTTTAATATCTTCTGCTTCTGTTAGGTCCCTACCATTTCTGTCCTTTATCGGGCCCATCTTTGCATGAAATGTTCCCTTGGTATCTCTAATTTTCTTGAAGAGATCTCTAGTCTTTCCCATTCTATTGTTTTCCTCTATTTCTTTGCACTGATCACTGAGGAAGGCTTCCTTATCTCTCCTTGCTATTCTTCAGAACTCTGCATTCAAATGGGTCTATCTCCCCTTTTCTCCTTTGCTTTTCACTTCTCTTCCTTTCACAGCTATTTGTAAGGCCTCCTCAGAGAGCCTTTGTTTTTTTGCATTTCTTTGTCTTGGGGATGGTCTTGATCCCTGTCTTTTGTACAATGTCACGAACCTCCACCTATAGCTCATCAGGCACTCTATCAGATCTAGTCCCTTAAATATATTTCTCACTTCCACTGTTTAATCGTAAGGGATTTGATTTGGGTCATACCTGAATGGTCTAGTGGTTTTCCCTACTTTCTTCAATTTCAATCTGAATTTGGCAATAAGGAGTTCATGATGTGAGCCACAGTCAACTCTCAGTCTTGTTTTTGCTGACCATATAGAGCTTCTCCATCTTTGGCTGCAAAGAATACAATCAATCTGATTTCAGTGTTGGCCATCTGGTGATGTCCATGTGTAGAGTCTTCCCTTGTGTTGTTGGAAGAAAGTGTTTGCTATGACCAGTGCGTTCTCTTGGCAAAACTCTATTAGCCTTTGCCCTGATTCATTCCATATTCCAAGGCCAAATTTGCCTGTTACTCCAGGTATTTCTTGACTTCCTACTTTTTCATTCCAGTCCCCAATAATGAAAAGGACATCTTTTGGGGGTGTTAGTTCTAAAAGGTCTTGTAGGTCTTCATAGAACCGTTCAGCTTCAGCTTCTTCAGTGTTACTGGTCAGGGCATAGACTTGGATTACAGTGATATTGAATGGCTTGCCTTGGAAACGAACAGAGATCATTCTGTCATTTTTGAGATTGCATCCAAGTACTGCATTTCGGACTCTATTTTTGACTATAATGGCTACTTCATTTCTTCTAAGGGATTCTTGCCCACAGTAGTAGATATAATGGTCATCTGAGTTAAATTCATCCATTCCAGTCCATTTTAGTTCATGGATTCCTAAAATGTCGACGTTCACTCTTGCCATCTCCTGTTTGACCACTTCCAATTTGCCTTGATTCATGGACCTAACATTCCAGAGGGTTAAGGTTAGGGTTAGGGTTAGGACCTTGCTTCTATTACCAGTCACATCCACAACTGGGTATTGTTTTTACTTTGGTTCCATCTCTTCATTGTTTCTGGAGTTATTTCTCCATGTATCTCCAGTAGCATATTAGGCACCTACCAACCTGGGGAGTTCATCTTTCAGTATCCTATCTTTTTGCCTTTTCATACTGTTCATGGGGTTCTCAAGGCAAGAATACTGAAGTGGTTTGCCATTCCCTTCTCCAGTGGACCACATTTTGTCAGAACTCTCCACCATGACCCGTCCATCTTGGGTGGCCCTAAACAGCATGGCTTAGTTTCATTGAGTTAGACAAGGCTGTAATTCATGTGATTAGATTGGTTAGTTTTCTGTGATTGTGGTTTCAGTCTGTCTGCCCTTTGATGCCCTCTCCCAGTGCCTACCATCTTACTGGGGTTTTTCTTACCTTGGAAGTGGGGTATCTCTTCACAGCTGCTCCAGCTAAGTGCAGCTTCTGCTCCTTACCTTGGGTGTGGAGTATCTCCTCATGGCCACCTCTACTCACTTTGGACGAGGGGTATCTCCTTTTGGCCACTCGCCACTCCTACTAGGCTAGGCTAATTTAGGTGTACAGGAAGGGCAACAGTGAAATTACCTTCTGAAGCAGCACAAAGTTTTGATGAAAGAAAATGCTATTCGCAGGAGGCCTACACTTTCAGAAATGAGTGACTGGCAAACTTGTGCATCATTTGATCCAGCTTCTTGGACAATAAAGAAATATTCACATTCCACATGCCTTTCCTGTCCTTGTTAAGATCTGACCTTTTAAATGAAAAAGTGTCTTAGACCTAATCTAAAGGACAGATATAATAAAGTGTCAATTAACCAGAGCTCATCCACCCAGAACCTTCACTTGTAAAAATATTCTCAACCCTAAAGGTGAAAACAAGAGTCTTTGATTTTAATCTTCAGTGAGCCAGCATATTTCATCAACTGGAAACCACGGCCTAAACCCTGAGCCTTGTCATTATTTGAGGTTTTACCTTTTATGCAGTGCTTTTAACAATACCCAAATACTACACAGGAAGAAAATAAATGGCATGCTTCATAATGGAAAAAGAACAAACAAAACTAGTAAAATTGCTTTCAGCAGCGAAATATTTAAAGCTCTCTTATATCTAGGGGAAACAGTAGCTTAATTAAATATTGCTGGTTACATTTTATCTTTAAACATTGACTAATAGCCTTAACAGCTTCATCAAGCGTGTGTCCCTGCCCCTGCCTCTGCCATCCTCACCATCACTCCCTGCACCAGAAAAGAGGATGTGGTCCCAGTGTGTTCCATCATTGCATTGAGGATGGAGACATTGGAGAGCATGTTGGCTTTGTTGTAGCTCAGTCGTGTCTGACTTTTTGCTGCCCCATGGACTGTAGCCCTGCAGGCTCCTCTGTCCATGGGATTTTCCAGGCAAGAATACTGGAGTGGATTGCCATTTCCTCCTCCAGGGGATCATCCCATCCCAGGGATCAATGGAAATGCAGCAGCAGCAGCATAGAAAATAGTGTGAGCCCATGTGGTGAGGATGACAGATATACCATGAAAGTGAAATTGTCACCCTCTCCTGCTTCTCCTTTATTAACTTTGACATTTGCATGAAGATGGCATCCTGGTTTCCTGGGGCTTCATCTGCTCCTGCAGCTTCCTCCTTACCTGCGGGCTTCTTCCTCTGTTGGTGACATGATAATCGGGTCTCCATCGAGCAGTTATGATGTCACAAAAAGGCAGTGCTCACTTTAGGTGATGGACTGAAATCTTCAATATTATCTTAATGCAATTTTTCCTTGTAAAGACATAACTTCACAGCAAGAAATGACTGTAAACCTAGAAAGCAAACCCACAGGGAAGTGGTAAAATTGTGCATTCTGTACCCTGGGCCAAATATTAGCTGGGTGCCTTAAACCCTTCTTTAACAGAACTCAGGTTAACATCCATCTCCTCTGATGTCCACTGCAGGGGATGGTTTGCTGACCCCATGGGGATCCGTCTGTTGGACTTAAATGCTGCTCCTCTTTCAAGGCAAAGTGAACAAAATTCCTCTAATAGGAAAGTGCTCAGTCACTCAGTCGTGTCTGACTCTTTGCAATCCCATGGACTATAGCCCCACCAATCTCCTCTGTCCACAGATTTTTTCCAGGCAAGAATAATGGAGTGGATTGCCAGTTTCTCCTCCAGGTCTAATGAGAATAATGTCATTAAATAATACCATTTATTAGGAAAAAAATTTCACTAAATAAAAAATTAGACAATATATATGTTAATAAAAAGAAGGCATGGGACTTCCCCCGTGGTCCTGTGGTTAAGACTTCACCTTCCAATGCAGGGGGTACAGGTTCAATTTCTAGTCGGGGAGCTAAGAGCCCACATGCCTCATGGCCAAAAAGTCAAAACAAAAGCAGTACTGTAGCAGGCTCAATAATAACTTTTAAAAATGGTCCACATTTAAAAAAAAAAAAGGAAGAAAAATCATCTAGAGTTCCACCCCTCCACTGAAAACGCCACTATTTTGGTTCCAGTAGTATAATTGGGGGTGGTGGGGTGTGACTGTGTGTGTAGTTTCTTCTGCAGGAATTAACTCACAAAGCACACTCTGGTTAGCTTGGCTCTTATGTTTGAGCATGTGGGTGCCTTTGTCGTGCAGTATTACATTCAAATAAGGGAAAGAAATATCATATATTAAGGTGTATATATGGAATCTAGAAAGATGATATGGATGAGCCTATTTACAGGGCAGCATTGGAGACACAGACAGACAGAGGGGACTTGAGGACACAGTGAGGGAAGGAGAAGGTGGGATGATCGGAAGAGTAGCCTGACATATATACACTGCAGTGTGTAGAACAGATAGCCCGTGGTGGAAAGCTGCTGTATAGCACAGGGAGCTCAGCTTGGTGCTCTGTGATGACCTAGAGGGATGGGGTGGGGTTAGGATTTGGGTTCCCCTGGTGGCTCAGATGGTAAAGAATCCGCCTGCAATAAGGGAGACCTGGGTTCAATCCTGAGGTCCAGAAGATCCCCTGGAGAAGGGAATGGCAACCCACTCCAGTATTCTTGCCTGGAAAATTCCATGGACAGAGGAGCCTGGCAGGCTACAGTCCATGGGGTCGCAAAGAGTCCAACACGACTGAGCGGTTTTCACTCACTCAGTGGGAAGCTGCTGTTTAGCACAGGGAGCTCAGTTCAGTGCTCTGTGATGACCTAGAGGAGTGGGATGGGGTTAGGATAGAGGGGAGAAGCAAGAGGGAGGGGACATATATATAGAGGGGACATACATAGAGCTGATGTGGCACAGCAGAAACTAACGCAACATCATAAGGCAATTATGCTCCAATTTTTAAAAATGTGTCTGTAATTCTACATTTAAAGCCACTTTTTTGAAAGTTAAAATAAAGGGGAGGGGGGAGAGCTGAGAGCCTGATTCTAGGAAGGACTCTGGACAAGCCAGTGTCTGATTTGGCTAAAGAGACAACGTTTGGTTCTGGTCAACCATGGAGCTTAGTGTGCTCGTGGGTCACCTGGCTGAAGACAGGGCCATTGATCAAGACCATGTCCAGCAGTGACCACCCACCAAGTGGGACAGACCTGCATTCCAGGCTGAGGACACCTGGAACATGAGATCATGCAGGCCCAGGTAAGTATGCTCACCAGATCCCATGGACTTGATCCTTCAGTACATGATCACGATGTTTTCATTGTCAACACAGACATGTGAGGGCCTTGAAATCTCCAGTCACCCCACATACACACACAACTATGTGATATCAAATCTCTTCCTCCAGCTGGGTTATGCCTCCATCAATGACAACCTGAGAAATGTCACTTCCTGTTGTAATAATAGTTCAGTCCCCAGGGAACACTACAATCTCATACCTGATACAAAATGTTCCTCCTCCGGAGCAGGTCTGACCTGTGTCTCCAGGGCTCAGCAAGGGGGTTGGAGGTGGGGAGAGCTCAGCTTTGTCCTCTCCCTTTCTGGTCTGGGTAGGGTGGGAGCAGCCTGGCTCTGTTCTGGGTGGTCTGGTGTGGATGACGTGGATGGCATGAAGTTGCCCCCAGGACACCCCATGGCTCTCTCTGCTGCCTGCCCTGTCTCTTTGACCTCCAACACAGCCATGCACATGGCCTGGCCTCTTGTGGTCACTCTTGTGACCCTGGGGGAGCCTCACCCTCATTACTGAAAAGCCCAGAGTACCCCTCCGGATTCTGGGGATGGTTGTGAGGATCAAAAACTAGCTGGGCAACAGAGGTTTGATGAGATACCATCACACAGAAGCAGAGAGAGGAGGTAAGAGTGTAATCCTCTTAACTCCTTGAAGAACAATTCTAAAAACAAGACGATCCATTCCCCAACTGCCAGGGCTGCAGGCACGTCCTAAATTACTCCAGTTGTATATAGAAGGCTTCCCCAGTGGCTCAGCAGTAAAGAATCCGCCTGCCAATGCAGAAGATGTGGGTTCCATCCCTGGGTTGGCAAGATCCCCTAGAGAAGGGAATGGCAATCCACTCCAGTATTCTTGCCTGGAGAATTCTATGGACAGAGGAGCCTGGTGAGCTGCAGTCCATGGGGTCTCAAAGAGTCAGTCACAACTTAGTGACTAAACAATAAGGACTTAGCGACTAAACAACAATGTGCAGGTAAAACAATTTGCAAATGCAAATTTGCAACAGAAGTTTTATGGAACAAAATGCTGTTTTTTCTGCAGTGCTGTTCAGAGAGCATCCTTTGAGTGGGACCCTCAACTATGCATGATCTTCCCCCTTTAAATGGCCCATGTGTTTCTCACATGTGAGAAGTGCTGTCTGGAAGAGGGTGAGAAGTACGACAGGGGCCATTTCTGCAGGGCTGTCTTGGGCCTCCATGCTGCAGGGGAGGGAAACTGCCTGTGGGGTCCTTGCCAGGCCTTGGGGGATAGGAACAGCCCTCCTCAGTGTTGATTCAGCTGCTCAGTGATGCAGAGGACCCAGAAAGAGCAGGGAGAAAGTCAGTGGTTTTACTTCACTTCCAAGTCACAGTGTTTGCACAAACTCAGTAAATTAGGAGCTACTGGCAAGGAGCTTCCTGGCCATGAGCTAGCTGTTCATGATCCTGAATCACATCGGACTGAAAACAAAAGCTGTAACCACTGCCTGGAACCCCAGGAAGCCGGCAAGGGCCCCAGAATGCTTACAGCACCTGACAACGGTTGTAGCACAAAGACAGGCAATAAGATGTGAATTAGATGGAGATGAATGTGCCAAGGGAGCAGGAAAAACCCTCAGAGCAGATACACATGGAAAATAATGGTCTGGAGATAAAGTTTGATGTCCATACAGCATCCATGGAAAAGACATTGATGCTGGGAAAGATTGAAGGCAGGAGGAAAGGGGGATGACAGAGGATGAGATGGATGAATGGCATCACCAACTCAATGAACATGAGTTTGAGCATGCTCCAGAAGATGGTAATGGATAGGAAAGCCTGGCATGCTGCCTGCAATCCACAAGACCACAAAGAGTCAGATATGACTGAGCGACAACAACAAAGCACCCATACTGAGGAAAGGACCCTGACCCCCCCTTTATTTTAAGGGGGAGTAGTGTCCTGAGAATATTCTGGAAAATCTTGGGGGATGCGTTTTTGGGTTCTGTGCATTTGATACGTGTAAGGTGCCTCCAGCCCATGTCAGGAATGCAATTCAATTTGCACTGCCAAAAGCATTTCTATCACAGGTTCAGCATTCATTGGAAAAAGTGTGTTTTCCATTCCTGCTCCTTGTGCTCCCCTCACCACCAGCCCTCTCTCCTCATTGGCTCCTTCCCAGGAGAAGAAGGAGGGAGGGACTCTTGGGACAGGAAGGACAGGCTGCAAAAGGACACATTGCCCCAAGTCAGCTCTGGTCTCAACATTCACGCAAAGTTTTAACAGGGAAGCTTTGCAGGCTTCACAACATAAAAGAAGCTCAGAGCCTAAGCCCAGATCCTCTGGCAGACTGTGACTGGCTTTTTAAAAGCCTTATTTATTGGAGAATTCCTTGGCGGTCCAGTGGTTAGGACTTGGGGCACTCTCACTGCCGGGGGCCCAGGTTGGATCCTTGATCAGGGAACTGAGACCCCAAAAGCCTCATAGTGTGGCCAGAAACAAACAAAAACCTTATTTATCATAAAGGAGAAGATGAGGTGAGGAAGGCTTTGACAAGTGGGAAAAAATTTCAAAATTAAAGATACACCAATATGCAGATTCTGCAGAATGAGAGCTCGCGACAGAGAACACAGGAAGTGAGATGAACAGGATGGCCAGCTTTGGTGTCAGTTCCTGGAGGGGCTCACATGCTAACTGAGAAACTCCTGCAAGTAGCTGCTGAACTGAGAGGCTTCCAGGCTCATCTCACGTTTTCCCTGCTCCAGGCCCAAATCAGCTGCTTTGCCAAGGAATCAAGGTTTTAATGGAGAGGGATTCTTGGACTAGTGGCTCAGACGGCAAGGGATCTGCCTGCAGTGCAGGTAGACCTGGTTTGATCCCTGAGTCGGGAAGATCTCCTGGAGAAGGAAATGGCAACCCACTCCAGTATTCTTGCCAGGAGATTTCCATGGACAGAGGAGCCTGGTAGGCCACAGTCCATAGGGTTGTAAAGAGTCGGACATGACTGAGCGACTAACACTTTCATTCTTAGACTAAAATCTGGGCACTAACTGTGCTTATTGCTTCAGGGGCATCATTACTTCCCATCCTTTCTGTGGAGAGAGAGAAGTAACACGTTTTTCTAAATCATGGCTGACCACTGATACCTTCAGTTCGAATAAATTCCACACCTCAGAGCTGCAGTAAAACCAGTGTGCTGACACTGACTGTGGTGAAGTAAAGCGTGGTGTTTATTTCAGGCTCCAAGCAAGGAATCCGGGGAGCTAGTGCTGAAATGAAAGGTTTTTAAAGCCGAGGTGGGGGCGGGGATTGTATCTGATCAGCTCGTGAATATTCTTCTGACCGGCTGGTGGTGAGGTCACCAGGAATCAACATCATGACTCTTTTGGTTCCAACTGGTCTGGGGTCTCCATGCTGGTAGGCAGAATAGAGTTAACTTCTCCCACCTGGTGGGGGTTTCAGTATGTGAAAAACAGCTCAAAGGGCATAGCTCAGGATGTTATCTGTAGTCCTTGATAACATACTAAAGGTCCTTGACTTTGTTTAACGGCTAAACTATTATATTATTATTTTGTCTTGCTTGTTTTCCTTTCTACATTTTCTCACTTCTCTAATTAAATGTATTCTTTGTCTAAAATTTTTCTACAGACAAAACTCAGGCATGGACGTGGAGTGGAGGCTCTGTTCTGGGAAGGTCCCACAGCGTCCTGCTCTATTACAATACAACATAGTATTTTGAGAATCAGCCAAATCATTGTCGATGGACTTGAAAAACTGGAATTGATCATTTAGGAATGGAAAAATATTGCTGTCTTTTAAAATTAGATACAGGGCATAGACCAGAGAACAGTGAGATTTTCTAGATCAGCAGAGAGTCCAGCGAGGTCTCCTCTGGGATCAGCAATCTTGGCATCAGCTGTGGGGTGTGATTCCAGGACTTTCAAAGATTCCGTCAAGGATCAGAGTGAGGGGAGGAGGGAGGAGGGGAGGGAAGATGGGAGGAGAAGGCGCTGGCTCCAGGCGGGAGTCTGATGTTCCAGTATTTTCTGGCTGTGAAGTCCCCTCTGAGACAAGCAGAATTGCATAAACAGATCTGTGCTAAATGTGAGGCAGGAGCAGGGAGCCAAGGAGGCAGAGATACTGGAAAAACAGAAAGATTTGGGCTGAGATAGAAGTGCTCATGCTTTCAGTGCGGGGCTCCTGGGGAAGTCATCAGGCATGAGAGTCAGACCCAGTGCAAACAGTAGCATGCCCGGTGCTGACCGGTCACACACCTGTGGGGTTAGCCTCCCTTTTCCTGGCCCTGCGTGCACACAGTTGTGAGCAGTGGGGACACACTGAGAACTCCACTCTCAACCAGCACCTCCTAAGCTGATACATTTTTACCTCTTTAGCTATTTATTTAACTGTACATATTTTGATGGGGTATTTAAAGCCATTCTTCTGCCTGACCAGAGCTGCCACTCTGGTTCCACTCCACTGCGGTCGCTTTCTTTTCTTTTTCTTTTTTTGGAATGTAGCCATCAATACTTTGAGGAGGGGGTAATTTTTTCATTTTTATTTCTAATTGGAGGATAATTACCTTACCTGGTTGTGTTCTGTTTTCCCCCGATCTCTCCCCAGATCCCCGTTACACGAGTCGATGCTTCTGTTGACATACAAACTCCACAGGTTCAGCTGAGGAACTGAGGGCTGCCGCTTCCCACTAAGCCCTCTGGCCTTGACGCAACACAGATTTTTAAAAATCAACACAAAATCCAAGGCCAGGGAAAAACTGCTCCATGTTCCAAATTGGGCATGCTCCAATGTGGATTGGAAAAAAAAAGAATGAAATACTGGTACACAATTTTGTTGTTGTTGTTCAGTTGCTAAGTTGTGTCCAACTCTTTGTGACCCCATGAACTGCAGCAGGCCAGGCTTCCCTGTCCTTCACCATCTCCTGCAGTTTGCTCAAACTCATGTCCATTGAGTCAGTGATGCCATCCAACAACCTCATCCTCTGTCACCCCCTTCTTCTCCTGCCCTCAATCTTTCCCAGCATCAGGGTCCAGAACACCGACAGTAGCAACTTCTGGGGAGGATATGGAGCAGCAGGAATTCTCGCTCATGGCTTGGGGGTGGCAGGTGGGCCGGAGGCAAAATGGTGCAGCCACGTTAGGAGACAGTGACAGTTTCTACAAAGCTAGACAAACTCAGTACATTATCCTGCAGTAACGCCTAGGTATCTACCCTGCTGATTTGAAAACTTAACTCAAAACCTGTGCGCACACGTTTATAGCAACTTTATTCATACAACCTGGTGGACAAGCAAGATGCTCTTTAGTAGGAGATGGATAAAGAGAGCGTGGTCCATGCAGACAGTGGAATAGCATTCAGAGATTGAAAGAGAAGACACTCAAACCACACCACATGGAGGAGGAATCTTAAATGTGTTATGCTCAGAGAACTGTCCCTGAACATTGGAGGGTTATTCACGGTTTTCAGTGTTCTGGCCTGTCACACACACACAGACACACACACACTCACACACCACAGTAAGGTGTTGGCACTTCGAGAAGCCAGTTAGAATTATTTGGGGTTTTCTTCCTCCATCCCGCCTATTTTTGTGTATTTTTAAAATATTCTTTAAATATTTAAAATATTTTTAAAATAATTATATATTTAAAAATATATTGTTATATATTTAAAAATAATTATATATTTTAAACATGTATTTTATATATTTTAAATAGTCTTAAAATATTTTATTTATTTATTTATTTGACTGTGCCAGGTCTTAGTTGTGGCACACAGGACCTCCGATTTTCATTGTGGTATGTGGGATCTAGTTCCCTGACCAGGAATCGAACCCAAGCCCCCTGCACTGGGAATGTGGAATCTTAGCCATTAGACCACCAGGAAAGTCTCCATCCCATCCATTAAAAATATATATTTATTTACTTTATTTATTTGGCTACTCTGGGTCTTAGTTGCAGCAGGTGAAATCTATTTCCCTGACCAGGGATCAAACCCAGGCCCCCTGCATTGGAAGTGCAGTCTTAGCCACTAGACCACCAGGGAAGTCCTCCACTTGTTTCCAATGTCCTTCTCCCTTCTCTTCCCCCTTAAACTCCATTGCCACCCCATTTCTTTCATCTTCTTTAAGTCACATTTACCACAATTTTGATTGTTAAGTTCAAGTGGCATTGCCCAAAAAAGGGGAGAGGGAATTATCTCATAAATTTACTTCTAATGCTTCTAGACTCAGTAGTCTTAACTAGGGCTGGGAGTGTATTTGGGGTGCTCTCACACATTGGTGCAGAGATCCTCCAAGTGGGGTCCTGACCAGCACTGTGGGCATTGCCTGGGAACTTGTCAGAAATGCACATAGCCAGGTCTGCCTAGACCTGCTGGCCCAGCCCTGGGAGGAAGGGGGGCCAGAATCTGAGTCCCAACAAGCCCACCAGTGATTCTGACCCTCCTCAAGTTTGAGAAGCCCTGATTTAGAAGCCCTGATTCCTCCTTACAAGGCTAAGTTTCGTGGTAGGGTCCCAGCACTAGGAGTGGGTGCCCTTCAGAATCACTTGGGAACTTAACCCCTTACCAGAACCTCCCCCTCGGGTTCTGATCTGTTGTTGCTGTTCAGTTGCTCAGTTGTGTCCAACAGATAGGAACCCCCATGGACTGCAGCACGCCAGACTTCCTTGTCCTTCACTATCTCCCAGAGTTTGCTCAAACTCATGTCGGCTGAATCAGTGATGCCATCCAACCATCTCATCTTCTACCACCTCCTTCTCCAGCCCTCAATTTTTCCCAGCACCAGGGTCTTTTCCAGTGCGATGGCTCTTCCCATCAGGTGGCCAAAGTATTGGAGCTTTAGCTTCAGCATTAGTCCTTCCAATGAATATTCAGGACTGATTTCCTTTAGGATTGACTGGTTTGATCTCCTTGCAGACCAAGGGACTCTCAAGAATCTTCTCCAACACCACAACGTGAAAGCATGAATTCTTCGGCGCTCAGCCTCCTTTATGGTCCAAGTCTTACATTCGTACATGACTATTGGAAAAACCATAGCTTTGAGTAGACAAGCCTTTTTTGGCAAAGTGATGTATCTGCTTTTTAATACACTGTCTAGGTTTGTCATAGCTTTCCTTCCAAGAAGCAAGCATCTTTTAATTTCATGACTGCAATCACCGTCCGCAGTGATTTTAGAGACGAAAAAATAAAGTCTGTCATCGTCTCCATCTTTTCCCCGTCTATTTGCCATGAAATGACAGGACTGGATGTCATGATCTTAGTATGTTACCTGCTTAAAACTCTGAGTGGTTTTGCTGAAAAGCTGGCCACCCTCCTCCTTCTGGACCCCACTCAGACCTGAGCTACCAAGAGCCTTCATCCGAACTTTCAGCAGGACTCGTAAAACACCTCAGAGCTTCTGTCTTAGGAGCCTGGGGTGGGGTCAAAATGGTACATTCCTAACGAGTTCCCCCACACTGATACTGCAGTTCCCGGGACCACCCTCGGAGCACCACTGGTCTCACATTCAGACGGGAACATGGGACGCAAAGGGGCCTGGGGACATCGGGCTGGATTTGACCTGAGATGTGGCCAGTCCCCCGCCCGCACCCCGGAAGGCACATGTGGTATGTTTGCCTGAATAATGGTCCTGAAGATGCCCATGTCCTAAGCTCTGCATCCTCTGAATGTTCTCTTATTTGGTAAAAGAGACAGTGCTATGTGATTAACTCAGGGTTCTTGAGATGGGGGCGAGGCCTGCTGTCCTGAATCCCCGGTGTGGGCCCGGTATGATTTCAAGGGTCCTTCCAAGAGGGGCTCAGACGGAAGATCACACAGAGATGTGACCGCAGAGTGAGATGCTATGTTAATGGATTAGATGATGGAACATTGAGCCTGGAGCCAAGGAATCCAAGGCATGAAGCTCGGGGCACTGTGAAAGGCTGGGAACCGGGCTCTCCCCGCAGCCTCTGCGGGGAGCACGTTCCTGCCCACACTTTGATATTGAACCAGTGAGACTAACTGAAGACTTCTGGCCCCCAGAACTGTAAGAGAGCAAGTGTGTGTTAAATTAAGCCAGTGAGTTGTGGTAATTTGTTACAGCAGGCCTAGGGGGACACACACACACACACACACACACACACACACACACACACACACACACACACACACACACTATACACAGCACTGAGAGGATCAGAGCTCACAGGTAGGATTTTCCCATATCCCCCTTTCTCTCCACAGCCCTGGGGTGAGCGGGTGGGCATTGGGAGGGCCCCCACACCACAGATGAGCAAAGTGTTGGCCGCTGTTCCACTGTGAGTAGCAGACAACTGGGACTTCTCCTTCCAGCCCTTTCAAGGGTCTTTCTTCATTTTAGTGATTGCTGTGTTCATGCCTTTTCCTCTCAGGAAAAAGAACAGTTGATATTTCACTTTATACTAAAGGGATGAGAATTTAATAACTGATCCTTTCTGGGAGTACTTAAATGTTTAGAAATAGCCAAACCCTCTCCACCTCCATTGCATTTCTAGGTTTCTCTTTGGTTTGCTGTTCAGTTGCTAACTTATATCCAACTCTTTGTGACCCCATGGCCTAGCAGGCCAGGCTCCCCTGTCCTTCACTATCTCCCGGAGTTTGCTCAAACTCATGTCCATTGAGTTTGTGATGCCATCCAACCACCTCATCCTCTATCATCCCTCTTTTCCTCCTGCTCTCAATCTTTCCCCGCATCAGGGTCTCTTCCAGTGAGTCAGCCCTTTGCGTCAGCTGGCTAAAGCATTGGAGCTTCAGCTTCAGCATCAGTCCTTCCACTGAATATTCAGGGTTGATTTCCTTTCAAACCTTTGACTGGTTTGATCTTGCCATCCAAGGAACTCTCAGGAGTCTTCTACAGGACCACAGTGCCCTTAAATGTCAGTTTCTTTGTAGGTTCTCTCTTAGGCACTCACCTTCCCACTTTAGGCCACCTCCCTGGGTAAATCTCTCCAGTTATGTGGAGTCAGAGACCCCTGTATACTGACAGCCCCTGAACCATCTCCAGTCTGCTCTTTCTCGAGATCCACACCTGCCATGGAGATCTGTCTACCCACTGGGCACTACTGCTGGGTGAGTCAAAGGTCTTTCAACTTCAGCACATCCACCCTCTTGCCCCTCCCTCCATCCCAACCTCCACAACCCATCACCAACTCTTGTCCATTCTCCATCCGGTATTCTGAGGTCTGTGTACATCTCTCTGTCCCTCCCAACACTACCCTCGTCTACCTCCCTCATGTCTCACCTGAAACAGCTCAGGGCTTCATGATCAGACTCCTGTGTCTTCATCAGGAGATTCAAGACACAAAAGCCTCTGTGTGCTTATTCACTCAGTCTTGTCCAACTCTTTTTGACCCCGTGGACAGTAGCCCATCAGGCTCCTCTGTCCATGGGATTCTCCAGGCAAGAATACTGGAGTGGGTTGCCATGCCCTCCTCCAGGGAATCTTCCCAACACAGGGATCAAATCCAGGTGTCCTGTATTGCAGGTAGATTCTTTACCATCTGAGCCACCAGGGAAGCTGCAGTGATTCTTAAAACTTACTTTCTATTTATTTATTCCTTTTTACAATAGTGGATAAGTTGTGATGTGCACAACCAAACTTGAAAATGTGCAGAATGACATCTCAGAACATGACAATTGCTTTAAATTCCTTAAAAGACTTATGAGGGGCACTTCCCTGGTGGCTCAGTGGTTAGGACTCCATGCTTCCAATGCAGAGAGCACAGGCTCAATCCTTGGTCAGGGAACTAAGATCCCACATGCTGTGTGGCACAGCCAAAAAATAAAAATAAATAAAATGACAATAAGAATAATATAATAATTTTTCTAAAGAAATACTTTTTTTAAGACTCCTTTTTTTAATAACCTTTTTAAAACACCTTTTTTTAATACCTTTTAAGACTCATGGGAAGAGCATCTCTCACAGGCCATGTCCACTTGCTAGCACAGTCTGTAGGTTTCATTTCCATCCCATAAAGAGGTCTCTTGTTGAGATTTTTGTTGTTGTTTTGGGCTTTTTGGCTGTGTGTGTGTTTGTAGTAGAATCTTCATGGTGGAAGTGCACTACAGTTTCTACAGTAAGTCCCGGTAATAACAAGAGCCTGGCTGAAGCCCCCCCTCCACCCTCACCCTCCCACCCTCACCCACCACATTTGGGCTCTGTTGGCAGTGGTGAAGGTCGCCGTGTTTGCAGCACTGCTTTGGTTCACTCCCAGCTGGAGCTTTGATGACCCTGCCACCCATGTTTATTTACTGATTATAGTCCTGTCCCCACTTTTCTCCTCTTGAGTCTCTGCTTTGGTTGTTTTTGTGGGTTTTTGTCTCTTGGCTCCCAACCACTACCTTGATGACAAGATTCAAGGTTGGCTGAGTTTATTTATTCACTGATCTTCACCATGAGTCCTCTTGTGTTTTTCTCCCCTGAGCTGGTCCTGGAGAAGAGGAGTATGTGGAACCCCACCCACACATCCAAGCTCTCCTCCCATGACACCCTTTGTTTCTTGACCTCCGCCCTGCTGGATACCAGAATAAGCTCCCCAGCCTGGTGGGATCAGCCCTCCTAATATAGCTCCTAACAAGTCCCGCCAGGTCCTTTCTGCACAGACTTCCCAGCTCCTGGCAGCCAAGCTCAACTACTCTCCAGCCAATTCCTTCAAACTCTGATCGCACCATGGACAACCAGTGGTCCTAAAGAGGGATGACCAAGAGTGACCGAGCCTGTGGCCCTCCAGCTGTTTCATCACAGGACAGGAAGGGTCAGTGGACAAGAAGCCCAAGGAAATGAGTCTGGTCAACGTTTCGGCACTGGAAGGGGCAAAATAGTTGTTTAAGGGACTAATCTTCACCAGACGGTCTCTTTCTCCTCCTTCATCTCTGCCTTTTTCATCCTGGTAACGGATTCAGAGGACAGTCAGCTCCATGGCATTTACCAAAAGACACGTGACTTCCTTGAATGAGAGTGGTCTCTTTAACAGTACATTTAAGAGCTTAAAAGAGTAGTCCTGGGGGACTTCCCTGGTGGTGCAGTGGTTAAGACCCCACACTCCCAATGCAAGGGACGCAGGCCCTGGTCTGAGAACTAAGACCCCATATCCCTCAGCCAAAAAAAAAAAAAACAGAGTAACATTCAAACAACAACAGAAAAAGAGTAGTCCTGGAAGTGACTGTTTTACATTCTAAAGAATTTGTCATTCTTTTTTGATCTGGAGTTGATTCTATCAATGAACAAACTTTAAATCCTCCTGCTTCTACAGGCAGGAAGATGGCTTATCTGCAAAGCATAGCCTGCATACCTTTAATCATTGATGTTTAAGTAATCTCCTGAGTGTTTGAGCATCTAATGGGCTTGAGGAAGGGAGAGGGGTTGCCTTATTGGAAGCAATGAGACATGCAGAGCAGAGTATGAATGACTGAATCTTCTTTATGGGTATCTTCGCATTTTTGCCATCATAGGAATTTTGATGAAGGAAAAAGAGCTGACCCAGAAAAAAATGCGCATCTAAGCTTTGTAAAGATAATTAGTTTCACTTGAATTCCATTGTCAGTAGTATTTAATTGAAGTCCTTTTCACCAAAATATTTGATAATATATCTTGTGTCAACTAAATATCTAGTTGGTTTAGGTATTAGATTTCATGGTATTGAAGCAGGTTCTTTTAAACAGAGCAATTTGGGGCCAATGTGTTTTTCTCTGAAATTTCACCAAAGTTATTTAAGTCACCCTCCATACCAGAGGCAGACATGTCCCCCCACACCTTGATGATTTAGTTGTGAAATCATGTGTCTGACTCTTTCGAGACTCCGACTATAGCCCGCCAGCCTCCTCTGTCCATGGGATTCTCCAGGCAAGAATACTGGAGTGGGTTGCCATTTCCTCCTCCAGGGGATCTTTCTGACCCAGGGATCAAACCAGGGTCTCCCACATTGCAGGCGAATTCTTTACTGACTTAGCCACCAGGGAAGCCCACCCCCTGAAAGAGCTTCAAACTATGACCTCGAAACTATGTACAGTTTTACCTATACATTCTTTGAGCTGCTTGGAGCTGTAAGGAAACATTTAACCCCTAGAATTTTATTTTCTTGCAGAGTATTGGAATACTTCTGGCCCTCTTTCACGCTGTGCAAAATATGACTTGATCTGTATAAAAACCAACTAATATAAGAAATCAAAATGCTTGGTATAATCACCACTGCTGCATGTCCTTGGGAGCTTAGAAGAGATGGAACCAATCATTATAGCCAAATCCAATTTTTTAAAAAAATTTATTGGAGTAAAGTTGATTTGCAATGTTGTGTTAGTTTTGAGGGTGTAAGTCCAATCTTGGAAACAGGGGTCTGGGGGTATGTGAGGGGCAGGAAAACAGTTACTAGAAAGATGTCCCCCTTCCCGGAGAGGCACAAAATGCTTTAATGTTCAAATTACATGAAGGCCCCACCATTCAGTGAGGAGCCTGGTTGTCTCTCACTAATGAGACAGGCTCCATTCCCTGGCTGGCAGCCTCAGCCCTGTCGGCTGCCTGGAGTCAGAGCATCGGAATCCTCAGTTGCTAGCCTTGTGGGGGTGAGAGAGGAAGTGCAGAGTGGTTTTGGCCCAAGTGTAACTACGTGAACCCTGAGGGAGAACGCTCTGTGGGAGGGTTCCGTGTTGAATCAGGAGCAGCCTGTCTCTGGAAATTTCTGTGCATTGTGCCACTTTGGGTCTTAAGCCCTAACTCAGCCAGGGCTTGGACTGGTGCAGTATCGCACAAGCCCAGGAGGGTCATGGACCCAGCTGAGCTGTGGGGGCCTGTGTGTCACCCCTGTCTCCCTTCACGGCTGCAGGCACATGCTCCACATGGCTGATGTGGGAATTAAAACTACCTCCCTCAAGTCAAACACGTGTGCTCCCCTCCGAGGTGACCTGCTCTCAGGCCTCAGCTGGTGAACCCAGGAGTGGGCAGCGGGTTAGAGTCTTTTCTAGAGTGATGTGTGCCGGACACACAGCTGCACACATTCCTGAGACCCCTTTGACCTGCACATTAAACAGTGTGCTGTTGCTTTGACTTCAGTTTCGCCCTAGTGCAGTCAGGAGAAAACATGGATGTGATTAGCCTCTGTTTTCAGGCTTAGACAGTCAGGGGAAGCAGGGGAAAGTTGTATGTGAGTAACTCAGAAGGTATTTGTCTTTCTCTGACTTAGTTCACCTAGCGTGATCATCTCTAGGTCCATTCATGATGCTATGGCAGATACACAACTGTGTAAAATAAACAACAGGGTCCTACCGTATAGCACAGGGAACTATATTCAATAGCTTGTAATAAACCAGAATGGAAAAGAATATGAAAAATAATGGATTAGAGGTATGTGCGTAATGGAATCACTTGGCTGTTCACCAGAAATTAACACAACTTTACAAGTCAACTGTACTTTAATGAAAATATTTAAAAATAACTCAGGTTGCATGATAGGGAGTGGGGCTCTAATAAAGACTTTATGTCCACTGACTGGTGCCTGGGGCTACCGGATAGAGGGAAGGTCACAGCATGGTCACACCTGCCATGGTCTTGCAGGGGGTCATCTTATGGCTGTGCCTTGTGAATTTTGTTGTTCCCATGTGGGGCAGGGCCCTTCAAGGAGAAACATGAATAGTGAATAAGGGTAACTGGGGTCCATCCCTGTGACAAGCCCCTTCCCCTCCCCCCAGTCCTGGAGCTGCCCCAGCACTCAGGGCCACCCCACCCCTTCCTGCGCATGCAGGCAGCTCTGCAAGGGCCAGGTCCTGCTGGGCAGTAAACAGTGACTCAGGATACACATCCCCAGCTTGGAGGGTCTGACAAATGAAATACAAAAATGACTTTAAGCTGCCTCCCTCCTAGTCTGCACCACACACACACACACACACAGGGGAGAAAAAATAGAGCAAAGACCAAATCTCCCAAAGGAAATAGCTAAATGAGTTCAAACTAGCATGCCAAGATGATATAAACAGCTTTATACCGACCAAAGGTAAAAGGAAATTTCCTGCGTAAATATCTCAGGTGACAAGATTCTTGAGCAGAATCTTAAGATGGAGGGACAAAATTTGGCAGAAAGACTTGACCCTCACTCCAGACCATGAGTTTAAAATAAAGAACTCCATGTGAAGGTGTTGATAAACCATCAATCACTTAAATAAAGCTTTATCATTCTTGTTCCTAACAATAGTAACCTTGATGGTTTGAGGACCTTAAAATGCCCATTGGGAGATAGCTTTCAAACAGCTGCAAAATCTACCTACAGTCCGCTGCTCCTGACACTTTAGTGTGTGTCCTGCTCCCTTTGCTAGATTGACAGTGTCCTGAGGACTTGAATCTGCCCCTACACATCCCCACGCAGGGCACCCAGCACAGCCTCTTGTCTCTGGGCCGTCTGAGGATGCATAGAGACCAGAGGAGTGTCAGAGCCTGGGCTGAGTCAGCCAATTGACTGACTGGCAAGTCACAGCCTCTGAGACCCAGGTTCCTGAACTGTAAAAGGGGGAAGGGTCACTCCTGCAAGCCCCACAGGTCCTGGGAAGGACTTGGGAATCGGAAAATACCGTTTAGTTGTAGGTTCTGTTTCCAAGGGCAGCCCTTTATGCCTAACAGGTGTCTACACCCTCGGAGGTGACAGAGGCTTGCCTGTGATGGTACCATGGCTACTTCTCCATCTCTGTGAATGGAGGATATCATACTGCTATAACCTAATCAAGAATATTTGTATTTGAGCAGAGCATCTTGAAAGTATGCTGCCTTAGCAGAAGGAATGAATCCCAGATGCTCACATGGGGGCTGGAGGGAGCTGGTTTGAACCACATTTTCAATCTACCCATAAGGCACTAGGGCTTCCCTGATGGCTCAGTGGTGTAGAATCCACCTGCCAATACAGGAGACACAGGAGACACACATTCCATCCCTGGATCAGGAACATCCCCTGACAGAGAAAATGGCAACCCACTCCAGTATTCTTGCCTGGGAAATCTTATCTTCCACAGGGTAACAAAGAGTAGGACACAACTGAGTGACTAAACACACACACATATAAGGCACTTACACGGCTGTCTTAAAATTCTGTGCTCAGTAATTCACAGCATCAACAAACAATGAAATGAAATAACAGCAAGAACAAAAGGAAACTGGAAGAGCCCAAGCGGCCTGGGGGAGCCCTATGGACTATGTGGTGATAATGCTCTAACTGGGCCCCAAAGAGACCCCAGCAGTGCTCAGTCACTGCTGACCCCTGACCACGGGAGCGAGGCCACAACAAGATCTTGTCCCATCGCTCTGGGATTCAGGGTGTCTCTGTTGAAGGTAATAAGACTATTTTGAGTCATTTCTTAAGGAATGTCACACTGGCTGATGGCCCTGTGGGTCCTGTGGCCCCTGCCCCATCTGTGCCCAGTCCCTGGACACCCACTATGAGGCCTGGTATCCCCACGACCAGGTGTAAAGAGCAAATCTCTGGCTGCGGTCTTGGTACCCAAGGCTGGGATCCCCTCCTGCCTGGAGCAGCTCGCCCCCATGATGATGCCCCCACAAGGACACCATCCTTTGCCTCCAGGTCATCGAACCACTGCTCTGGTTTTATACTGAGAACGTGCATGCTCCCTTCTCCACAGGACAAAGGACTTCAGGCAAAGTGCAGGGGGCTTGCTCCACCGTGGGCAGCTGGGCTACACTCCACCTCAGTGATCTGCTCCAGGTTTCTGGGGTCTCCTCAGCTTTGGTTAAAATGCTACAAATTTAACGTAGGAAGAGACTGGAAACTGGCCCCGTTTAATGTGCAAATCTGTTTTAGTATCGTCATCTCTTTTTCACCACAGGCCCCTTAGGGATCTGAAGCCCATTTCTTCAAGATGTTGACTGTCTTTATACCACAGCTGGGGATCTCGGTTCACCTTCACTAAGGACCATGTGGCCCAAGGGGTCCCATCACTAAGGTCCACGTTCGCCTATGTTCATCTTTACTAAGAACCACGTGGCCTGAGTGGCCCCATCACTAAAGATCACATCCTCCTGAGGGGCCCCATTACTAAATACCATGTATGTTTATGAGGCGCCATCATTAAGGTCCATGTCCTCCTGAGGGGCCCCATCACTAAAGACCACGTCTGTCTATGAGGCACCATCATTAAGGTCCATGTCCTCCTGAGGGGCCCTATCGCTATGGACCATGTGGCCTTTGGAGCACCATCACTAAGGACCACGTCCACTGGAGGGGTCCCATCACGAAGGACCATATCCTCCTGAGGGGTCCCATCACTAAGGGCATCCTCCTGAGGGGCCCCATTGAGGGTCTGTCTGTGGGGTCCTTGGCCCCTCCAGAACCCTGCTAAACGAGCCTTCCCGGGAGCTGAATTGTGCATAATAAGGACTCTGTCCTTCTCAGTATTTTTTTAGGCTGAAAAGAAACTTTCCTGCATTCCCTGCCTTTGGCTTCAGTTAGTTATTTGAAATGGCAAAAGTTATTAAAATTCCAATGTGGGAATTTGCTTAATAAACAGGAAGGGAGTTTTGAGGACCCACCACTGAGTATGCAGATTAACCCTGCACTTGCCAGTTCTGGGGTGTTGGCAGTTTCTACGCTGGCCTTGGAGGAGGGTCTCTACTCAGGGGGCTTCCCTTATACTGTTCCTGGGCTGCTATGCGTTTTTGTTATATGTAACATGTACTTTTTTAATAGCAAACTTAAAATAGACAGAAACATATGAAATGATCTCATTTATACAAGACTTGAGTAACTACAGATTCACCTCTCGATGGCAACATTTATTCATTCACCAAATATTTATTGGGTGTCAGTTTTACAGGGAAATAAAGAAAACAAACAACTTGAAGAGGTCAAAGAGAAATAAAGCAGAAGGAAAAAACCTTGAGGGGAAAAATAGGCCTGGAGGAACTCAGAGGGTAGTATACTCCTGGCCCCAAGGGGAAAGCAGGAGAGACTTCCTGGAGGAGGCAGCATCTGGGCTTGGCCTTGAGAAGTGGGGAGGACAGTGGATTAAAGACGGCCACACATTCTTTGACATCCTCCCACTGAGAAATGGCACCTTTGACCCTCCCCAGAATTTCCCCAGGTGGTGGGCTCTGTGACTGCTCCCATCAACAGCATGGTAGCATTGATGCGGGTCAGTTTCCAGGCCAAGCCCTTAAGGTGTCAGCTGCTTCCTCTTCTTGTCTTTTGGAAGAGCTGATCTTAGAATGCTCTCTCTGGGACCCCTGAGCCTCCCTGCTGCCCCTACCCTAAGGCCCCCATGCTGGACAGGCCACATGTATGCATGTCAGTGGAGCAGAGGCTGAAGGTGGCAGGTGGGTTTTGGTGGGGATGGGGACCCATAACGCACCCTGAGCACTGCTTGCATGAGCATCCCCCAGAAAAACAAAGACCCTTGAGCTTCACTCAGGACAAAGTGGATCAGAATCCCAAGGAATGCAGCCCAGGAACCTGCCTTAACAAGCACCTTGGGACTTTTAGACCCAATCTGAGAAACAGTGGAATGAGGACTAGACCAGCTTCAGTAGAGGGAAGAAGGGGATGGTGGATTTAAGTAAATAGGAAGAAAAGGACTTTTCGAAGCGCTTCATTTTATAAGCAAGTGCAGTTGAACAAGTAAACAAACAGAAAGGAAGGTGGATGTTGGAACAGGCACAGCATCTCCAGCTGGGCACTTGAGCTTGGCAGACCCCAGGAAGGTGGTAGTGGGGAGAGGGTTCTGCTGCTGACACAGGGCTGTCTCCCTGTGAATGAACATGGGGGATTTCATCACACATCACACCTGAGCCTCTTACTGAAGCAGCAGTTATGGCTCCTGGGGCCATCAAAGTCATCTTCCCTCCCCTGCCCTCCTCTACAAGGGAACCCTTCTGTGTTTGTGCAGGAGAAAGAGAAAGAGAGAGAGAAAGCCCAGTCAGTAGGACCCAAGCAATCAAAGACCTGGAAACAGACAAAAGATGGAAACAGACAAAAGACAGAGAGAGAGGAGGATGCAGGGCTTTGTGCGCTGTTACTCATGTTGATAAACGGTACTAATAATGTGTAAGGCAGACGTGAACATGGGAGCCAAAGACATGTCACTCTGGAAGACTGTTTATAGGAATGTCCACTGAACATCTTGAGAAACAGATATTGATAAGGATTGAACTGAATTAAATTGGATTCAATTGACAGTAATGAATCTGATCCTCTTAATCCTTTTAATCATTAGTGTCTTCCTACTGGTAACCAAAAGTATTTATTTTGAGGTTGTTGTTGGTTCTTTTCCTCTTTAAGGAAAGGAAAATAAAATACCAATGAAGTGTTTTTAAAAGAGGATTACCTAAGGGACTGCCCTGGCAGTCCAGTGGTTAAGACTTCACCTTTCAATGCAGCGGGGTTCGATCCCTGGTTGGGGAGCTAAGATTTCACATGCATCCATGCCAAAAAACCCAAAACATAACAGGAGCAATACTGTTACAAATTCAGTAAAGACTTTAAATAATCTTCCCCCCTCAAAACAAGAGGATTGCCTCAAACTAAACTGTTAAGCTACATGTTGGGGTGAGAAGCTGGGAGGAACATCAGCTCCTGCAGAAGTGGGAAGGTAGCAACATCTCTATTGTGAAGTTACATATTTGATCTGCACACTTTTCTGTATTATGTTGTTTAGTCCTGTCGGACTCTTTTCGACCCCATGGACTGTAGCCCACTAGGCCCCCTCTGTTCATGGGATTCTCCAGACAAGAATACTGGAACCAGTTGCAATTTCCTTCTCCAGGGGATCTTCCCAACCCAGGGATCGAATCCGCGTCTCTTCCACACTGGCAGGCGGATTCTTTACCTGGTGAGCACAGGCTCAGGGTGCGAAGGTGTTAAAGGAGAAGTAGCCGCAGTGTAGATGGGCTTAGAGGGGTTAGTTCCCAGAAGACGCGCCGCCCGCGGGGTCCTCGTGTGTGCACAGGTCAGGGACAGGGGAGGCCGGCTCCAGCTCCCGTGGCCTCACGCGGGTGCCGGGTGCCCCTTTAGTGTGCGTGGATGGGGCACACGATGGAGACGTGTGAACACTTGCGGGGCTCATTCTCTCCTGATTACTGAAAGGCTCGTCTGTCGGAGTCTCTTGAGCGAGATATTTTCCTGGAATGCAGCTCTGAGCCCAGAGCGTGGAGACTTAAACAGCACGAAGCACAGAGCTGCCAAAGGCATCTTTAGAGCTGCGACGCAAAGCCAGGACATTCCGAAGGCCTGAGCGGGAGGGAGGGAGCGGGCTGGAGGGACCAGGGCGCGCGGTGCGCAGGGGAGGGGACTGTGGTCGGGAGGGCCGGTGGCGGCGAGATCCCGAGGCCTGAGCGGGGACCCTCAGAGCACCCAGCCCTTCCCCCGCTGGATGCCGCGTCCCCTCCCGAGGCAGCCGGACCTCTCTTGCCCTTCGCCCGCGGTCTTTGGCGGCCCAGGCGCCCGCAGCCCCGCAGCCTTGGAGGAGCCGCGGCCGGAGAGAGGGGCGCGGAGACTTGGCACGGACGCTTGGCCCGCGGCCCGTCGGCACAGCGCCCGCCTGCCGGGTCCCGCCCCGGCCCGGACTCGGGGACCGCCCGCGCTTCCAGTACCCTTGAGCGCAGTTCTTTAGGGCGCAGTCCGCCGGCGCCGGGTCCTCCAGAACAAGCGCCTTCCTTATCCTTCCCGCGCAGTGGCCAAGGCGCGCTCATCTCTCTCCAGCGCATCCGCTGCAACCATGGCCACCTCCTCCGCGCGGCCCGCCTTCCTGGTCATGACCGCACTGGCGCTGCTGCTGCTGCTGTGCGTGGGCCCAGGTAAGGAGGCAATTTCACGGCGCTAACGCCGAGAGGAGGGCGCGGAGACCAAGGCGTACATCCCGAGTCCTGGCAAGGGCCAAGAGTTGAAAGCGGTCTTGGGTTCTGCCCTTGCGCGGTGGGAAGTGGCAGAGTTCAGGGTCAAGGGCAGGGTTTCAGGTGTTCGCGGCAACCTTGGGAAAAGAGGCGGAGGAGCCTTGGACAGAACGCTAGAGGCAGGGCGCAGTGGGCGCTGTAGGCAGGTGGCACCCAGAACTCAGAGGAGTCAAAAGGCCTTCATCCCCAGGGTCCCTTCCAGGTGTTCCCTTTCTGGCGCCTCGTCTCAGTTAAGTTCCAGGCCTGCAAATCTGCGCGAGCAGGAGCAGGGCCTCACCTCCTCGCTGGGGAAAAGCTCTGAAAGGAAATTCTTTAACATCTCTACTTCTTGGAGGCCCTCTTGAATGGGTTGGCAATCCCAGTTCTTTCCCTAGAAAATGCGCGCATTCACGCACAGGCTGCAGATGAAGTGGGTGGGGTGTGGACTTCTGAACCCTGGGAGCCCACAGAACCCACCTTAGGGAGGTTTCACCCTGAGTGCTCACTTCCCTCTTGCCATCCTTTATGGCTCAGGAGTGGCCTCCTGCAGGCAGGGGTGCCTTTGCGGGTGTGAGAGGTGGGGTGGTGACCCCAGGTCTACTGGGAAGATTCAAGGGCTGGAAGGTGGGAGGGTGACCTGCTCAAGAACCTGAGACTGAAGTTTCTCACACCACAAAGCAGCCAAGCAAGGTGGGTGGAAAGGCAGGACCCCCTTGGTTGCTGAACGTCTGTGTTTTGTGTGGTCAGCACAAGTTGGGAAGAGCAAACATAGGCCAGAGGAGCAATGGGAGCCCTGGGGGGCATTAGCACAACAGAGGGGCTGGGGTGACTGCTTTTCTAATTTAGGACCACAAGGGAGGCCAGTCAATCACTCCCCATCACCTGATTTATCACCTCCTGCTTGTTCCTCCCATTTTAAGAACCATAACTGAATACAGCAAGTGGACATCAGCTAGAAACCCATTCTTTTCAGGATTTGTATTTTATTTCATTTATACCAAGATTGCAGTGATAGGAGTTGGTTAAAATATTATGGTCACTGAGCTGGAATGTGAAAGTTCTTATGACACCAAATAAAAATCTTTATGTAAAGTCCCCAAGGTGATTTATGACACCCAAAAGCATTTAATGGAGAAAGGACCATTGCCCTTTCTTGATCAGTTTATCATGAGCTTCAAAGGGAGCATTTTAAAATTCCAAACCCGCTGGGAGATCGAATGCCAGGGAGCTAAACTTGATCAACTCAGGAGTGCGTATGAGCACAGCCTAAAAATGGTGACCAGTGATGTTGGGGTAGAAATCCATGATGCTACAAGACAAACCCCACAGCAGCTCATTCGTTCTTTATTCCTTTCTTCAAATAAAGTTAGCGTGGTGTCCACGTTCATGCATTGATATTTACAGTTCAGTGGGCAGTAATTGGCACCATGGCATCGCTGATATTTATCATTTTAGGACTTGTTCACCCTTTTCAATTGTGTAGCTGAATCTGATGAGGCTCACCTTTCTGGGTTAGTAGTGACACAGATTTGCTAGGAGAAATTGCAGCTTTAGCACAAATGCCACTCAGATGGTAAAGAATCTGCTTGCAATGCGGAAGAGCCAGGTTCAATCACTGGGTCAGGAAGATCCCCTGCAGGAGAGCATGGCAACCCATTCCAACATTCTTGCCTGGAGAATTCCATAGACAGGAGCCTGGCAGGCTCCAGTCCAAGGGGATGCAAAGAGTTGGGCATGACTGAGCGACAAACACTTTTCACTTTTCCAATGTCTGTTTCAATTCATCAGTATTAAAGTGCTCTTACAGAATACAGACAGAGAGGTGGTACTTAATTTGGCAGGCTACTCTGAGTCATTGGAGACTCACATATATTAAGATACTAAAATATGCTCAGATTCATGCTCTGTCCATGTTGGCAAATGTAGATTCCTTCGCTGGCTCTTGAGGTTGGGAGGGAAGCACAGACTGAAAGTGGTCCCACCCCTTGTAACTGAACCTCCTGTGCAGCAGCCTCCCCAGTGCTGACTCACAACTGATGCCCTGATACCTCTAGTGACTCTGGATGGGAAGCTTCTCTGTTGATTTGCTCCAGCCGTGGGTGGCTGTCTGGTGCTGGCAGCCTGCTGCCCACCCATAGATTTATGGCACAGTGGCATCTTAGAGCCATCTATCGCTCTGCTCCCAGAAGTTTCTTTCCTCTAGTTTAACATCTATGTGTTTGTGTGTGTGTGTGTGTGTGTTAGTCACTCAGTCATGTCCAACTTTCTACAGGGCTACAGCCTTGTAGCCCACCAGGCTCCTCTGTCCATGGGATTCTCCAGGCAAGAATACTGGGGTGGGTTGCCATGCCCTCCTCCAGGGGATCTTCCCAACCCAAGGATCGAACCTGGGTCTCCTGCATTGGCAGGCAGATTCTTTACCGTCTGAGCCACGAGGGAAGCCCCAGTTAAACATCTAAATTACTTTAATTTGTTATCATACACACACACAGGCCGTTTGTTCCTCCTGGACTTTTTCCTCTTTCTAAACCTTTTTCCTTTTGCCAGAACTCCTGTTTTTCTGTGACCATCTGAAGGTCACATGTTAGTACCTGAACCAAATAGTAAAAGAGGTGGGCTGATCAGAGACAAGCTGAAACACAGGCAGGACAAGTATTTCCTTTCTGCAAGACGCTCTCCTTTTATTTACACAGCCTAAAATTGTACCTGCTTTTTAAACAACTGCATCTCTGTAGACTGACTGGAAGTGTAGATGATAATTCTGAATTCAGACCACTGCCCACTTAGCCCACCGCCCAGAGACACCAGCCCTCCTCTGAAGACATGAGGGTGGCCCCACTGTGTTCTCCTCTTGCAGTGGGATCCCTAGAGTTCCCCCCAGACCTGGCTCCCTATTCTAAAGGCAGGTGGGAGGCACCCAAATTCAAACACCTGTGGGGGGCTTGAGAGGTAAAGTGCTGTTTACAGACCCCGGGGTCTGCCAAGTGACCTGGGTCTGGAAACATTCAAATACTAAATCCATAAACATGGGGCACCTAAGAAAACACACTTGCAGGTCACGTTTAGCGGTGAGCAGCCAATTTGTGACTTTTGGCTACAAATGTGTTTTTTTCCTCCCCAACGACATAATAAATTTTTTAAGCAGAGTTTCTTAGTCTTCTTTGGGCCCCACACACTTCTGAAAGTTTGGCTGGAGCTCTGGCTCCTATTCCCAGAAGACCACACCTTTGCAGTTGCAAATTGGTCCACAGTTGGGGAGGGCAGGACCTGCTGAAGGATGGATACCACCATCTCAGCATCTCCATCCTTGGGCCAGACTGTGGCTCATACACCTAAGGATGCTCTGCTCAGTCTTTACAAGGCTGTGCTCTCTCCCAGAGCCTCTGGTTCCCCCTCCACAGGACAAGCCTCATTCCTGTAAGTAGCACTCAGAGACCAGAGGCTTCCACAGTCTTCGAACCAGCTCACGGGCCAGAGGGTACGTTTCATGAGATCAAACTCATCATTTCCTATTAAACGATTGGGCAGGTTATAAACACTTCTAGATCTGAATACAAACCACAGTAAATGGTACAAATGATGCCTGATTGTAAGACAGTCAGGGCAAGTAACGATACAGGGCTGAACTTTGAGAGCACTGAGGCACGTTCCTTGGCTTGTGGTAGAGAAAACCCACTTCTGCCTTCGTCTTCTCACGACTGCCATCTGTGTGGTGTCACCTCTTCTTGTAAGGACATCAGTCGTTGGATTTAGAGCCCAGCCTAAACCCAGCATCATGTTACCTCCGGACCCTTAACTCATTGCATCTGCAAAGACCTTATTTTCAAATAGGTTCCCACGCTGAGGTTCTGGGTGCTATGAATTTGGGGGGACACTATTTAGTAAAGTCTGCAGGCAGGTACATATGACAGATAGCTGCCTGAATATTATTTAATTTTTTTAAAGTTTTATACTAGAATATGGGCTTCCCAGGTGGCTCAATGATAAAGTTTCAGCCTGCCAATGCAGGATTTGATCCAGGGTTCAATCCCTGGGTGAAGAAGATCTCCTGGAGGAAGAAATGGCAACTCCTCACTCCAGTATTCTTGCCTAGAGAATCGCATGGACAGAGGAGCCTGGTAGGCTACAGTCCATGGGGTCACAAAGAGTCGGACATGACTGAACAACTGAGCACGCATGTATACATAGCCAGTTAACAATGTTGTGATAGTTTCAGGTGAACAACAGAGGGACTCAGCCATTCATGCAATACACATGTATCTCTTCTCCGCCTAACTCCTGGTGACTGCCTGAATACTATGATAGAAGGGCTCAAAGGACAATGTTACTTTTCCTGGAGAACAGTTCAGATGGTCTCCAGTGGCTCAAACCTCAGCCATAATCCTTGTCACCAGTTTGAGCAACGGGCAGCCTGAATGGCCTTTTCTACATAACAGGAAATGCAGCAAGCATTGGATACCAAGTTGCCAAAGCAGGATAGAGGCATGAAGTGAGTTTTTTCCAATGTGGATTTTTGCATGTGAGAAATTTAAGGGTTCAGTACAATCCTGAAATGATTTCTGTCTTCATTCCTTTAGGTGGCATAAGTGGAAACAAACTCAAGTTGCTGCTTCGGAAACGAGAAGGTAAATACAGCCTACATGGATAAGGGGGCATTCTTCAGCGGGTTGCAGGGAAATGGGGATGTTGATGTGTTCACTGGAGGCTTGTGTTTGGAAAATGAAAAGTGTTTACTCCTTAAAAGGTTAACAGATAGAAGGGGTGGTTCTGTGGGGATGTGGTGCGGTATTTCATCAGATAAATATTATTGCCAGTTAATGCTTCTCTGAAAACTGTCAGTGTAGATTCAGAAATAAAAGGAACAGAGCGGCAGTGTTCAGGGAAGGCTGTTTTAGAACCCTGGTGCCCTTTAGAGTACATGCCTGAGTCTGGAGCACACACTGCCTTAGTCCTGGGGCAGCGTAGAGTGGGCTTGTGGGCGTCCTCTGTATCCAGGTGGCCCTTGGGAAAGGGTTAACCAGAAAGACTTGTGTTGCTGACACCTGTTGTGAAGAACATGCCTCAGGGAGTGGTGGTAGCACATGAACCGTCTGGGAACCATGCAGGTGAGTCCTGGCCCCTGCAGTGGGTTCCGTCACCCTGTGGTCCTGTCAACACCATTCTCCCTCGGAACATGTGTCTTCACCTGGAAAACAGGAAGTTATCTGTCCCTTAGAGTGAAGACTAAATTTCTGAGGTGAACTTTTAGCCACTTATTCTTTTCCCTGAGTTAATGGGGCTCCAGGAGGTTGAATTTGAAGTCTGTTCCCCGCTGTGGGGCCCCGGTGCTTATGCAGCTACTTCCCAGGGGGTCTGCAGTGACCCCTCCACCTGACACACACCTGCTGAGCACATGTGGCTCCTCTCGGTATGAAGAGGTACTCCCAGCATCTCCCCAGCTCTTCCAGCCGCTTCTGAGGCCTTCGTCCACCCCTGACCTCCCAGGCCCCTCAGACGGCCCCTTCCCTGGGCTGAGCAGCCATCTCCCAGGGATACCAGGGCTGATGGGAGTTCTGGCAGGGCCACCTGTGCAAGGGATACCAGAGAGAAAGTGACCGAGAAAATCAGGACTCCTCTGTGTATACCTTCAGCGTTTATCCAGCTCAAGACAAGAAACATATACTGAGCACCTACTGTGTGTGAAACAGTGTGACAGGCCCAGAGGGAAATGTCCAGATGAGCAGGTGGAGAGAATACAAACGTCCTGGTATTTACCCATGTGAGCAAGGACACAAGGGCACTTGACTTCCTTTTCCTGTGCAACCTCCATGCCAACCTCAAGGCAAAGACCATCCATCCAGCGTCACAGATGAGGGAACAGGGGCTCAGAGGCAGTCAGCAGGGCCAGCCCAGGACCCAGAGCTTCCCTGAGTGTATCTGCAGGAGTGGGGCCCTTTCAGCACTGAGCCATGAGAGAAGGCATTCAGGGAAGCCGTGGGAAAGGTAGGGTCACCCCATTAAGAGGCAGTCCAATCATCAGTGGTCACACAGTGGGACCCCAGGTGGCACCGCTTGTCCCCACAGCCCCTGCTGGACTTGCCTGGCTGGCCGGCCCAGGGCCCCTTGTTCCACCTCTCTCTCCCCTGGACTCCTAAGCAGCCCCAGAGGGCTCTTGTTTACTTGGATAGTGAACACCCACCAGGCAGCACTGGATACACCGTGGTTTCCTGACAGCAGAGCCCACAAGGAAGCACCAGCCCCTGTCCAGGGCTGGACCTGGGTCTGGGTGTGGCCAGGGGCTGCAGAGGAGGAGCTGAATTCGGTTCCTGCCCCAACCCCAGGCCTGTGATATGGCAGTGCCCAGAGGGCAGGGCTGGCTACCCCAGAGCCCAGGGTGGGACCTAGTGAGGGAGCCCCCACTGTACCCATGTCCTGCAGGAAGGATATGCCAGACAGAGCATCTCCTGCCAGGCAGGGTGGGAGGGGATGTGGAAGAGCAATTCACCCCAGTGAGGAAAGAAATCATCTTTGTACTTGGTGGTGGGGGTACCCCTTGTTTCAGCCCCTGCTCCCACTATGACACCGGTGGCTGTCCAGGAGAGCAGAGCCAAGGAGTTCCTGAGCAGCCTTAGGAGGCCCAAGCGGCAGCTGTGGGACCGCTCGAGGCCAGAGGTGCAGCAATGGTACCAGCACTTCCTGTACCTGGGCTTCGATGAGGCGGTGGGTGTCCCGGCTCCCTCGGCAGGAGGGGTGGGCCTGGGAGAGTGGGGGCTGGTGCAGACGCCTGGCTTCCCCTGGTGGGGATGAGGGTTGGGGGGCAGAGGCCTGGATCCCATGGGGATAGGTGGGACAGAGGGCTGGCTTCCTACAGGGCAGAGTGGAGGTGAGGGGCAGAAGCCTGGGTCTTCCTGAGGGAATGGGGGTTGGGGGGCAGAGGCCTGGATTCCCATGAGGGTTGAGGGTGGAGGGGGGGAAAGGAGGCTGGCTTTCTACAGGGCAGGGTTGGGGGGCAGAGGCCTGGCTCTCCCTGGGGGGATGAGGGTTGGGTGGGGGCGGGGGAGAGGCTGGGATTCCCACCAGATGGTGGGAGAGCATGCAGGGAAACGGGCAGAGAATGAAGTTCTGTTATTTGCCCTGAAGTCAAAGCCAGAGCTGCCAGGCACTGGACTACGTGACCGTCAGGTGTACGGTGTTGGCTGGAATTTTCCACCCCGCTGTGCCCAATGGGATCCCTCCCATCAGGGTTTCGTAGCAGAATTCCAGAGACTTCCCTGCCCGGAGAGGCTGGGACTTAGATTCAGGGAGAGTCTGATTTTCCCAGGAACCCTCTGACCATATCTGTATGGTTTTATCTGAGTGTGAGTAAATGTGAGGATGCAGTAAGGTTCTAACATGCACAGATGGGACTAGAAGGACATGCACCCAGACACCAGTAGGGATTGGGAGTGGAAATAGCCCCTTTCTCTTTGTCTCCCTCCCACCGTGCTTTTGTAAAATGTGAGTCTGCATTATTTCTGTATTTATAAAATATTTTTTAAGTTTTTTGAAAAAAAGTTATTTTAAGGCAAAACCTTAAACAAGATTATAAAATTAGGAAAACCAAAGAATGAGGCTACTACCCTATGTGACAAACTGCAGTGTTGTGAGTCAAGCAAGCCATCTTCTTTTGAAAGCAGAGACTGGTGGGGGTGGTAAGGGTGGTGGAGGTCGCAGCCCCAGGCCAAGCAGATGAAGAAGGTGGAATTGTGCCCACGTAGTGTTTGTGGCCTGAGTTGGTGCACCAGATCTGTTTGAGCATCACTACAGTTGTGAGAGAGTCACCACCAGACACGCCCTGAGGCTGCAGTATGATTCTGTTCACCACCATTTACTAAGCCCATAGCCTGTGCAGCAGCCCAGGCAGGACTGGGGGTCAGCATCTGCCACACTAGACCCCTAGTGCTGGGGGCAGGCCCAGTTGTTACTGCATTGGGCAGATGTCCACTTTCTTTACCAAAAAAGAGAAGAATGCTGAAGTCTGGGGTATATTCAGAACTCGCAGGTAGGGGTTCAGGGGAAGGGGTGTATATGCCTTTGGGGACTAGGCTTTCAGCAGTGCTCTCCTGCTGGTTAGAACTGACCTCTGGCCCAGGGATGCTGTAGGCAGGAGTAATTATTTTTTTAAGTACTATTTATTATTTTTTATTGAAGTACAGTTGAAAAGTACTCTCTTATTGAAGTACGCTTGAAAGTCCCTTGAACTGCAAGGGGATCAAACCAGTCAATCCTAAAGGAAATTAACCTAGAATATTCACTGGAAGGACTGATGCTGAAGCTGAAGCTCCAGTACTTTGACCACCTGATGACTCACTAGAAAAGACCCTGATGCTGGGAAAGATTGAGAGCAGGAGAAGGGGGAAACAGAGGATGAGATGGTTAGACAGTATCACTGACTCAATGGACATGACTTTGAACAAGCTCTAGGAGATAGTGAAGGTCAGGAAAAGCCTGGTGTGCTGCAGTTCACGGGGTCACAAGGAGTTGGACATGACTTAGTGACTGAACAACAGTTGATTGTTGTTAATGTTAGTTTCAGATACACACGCACATATATATATGTTATTTTTCGGGTTCTTTTCCCTTATAGTTACCACAGGATATTGAATATAGTTCCTCCTTGTACTGTACAGTAGGACCTTGTTGCAGGAGTTTCTATTAGGGGTCATTCATTGTTAAAGAAAAACACCAGAGAAACACCACCAGTAAAATGTGCTCTGGGAAGTGGTGTCCTTAATCCCATCCTTTCTCACCCTCTTCTCCAGAAATTTGAGGATGACATCAGCTATTGGCTGAATAGAAATCGGAATGGGCACGACTACTACGATTACTACCAGCGCCACTACGATGAGGACTCGGCCATTGGCCCCCGGAGTGCCCACAGCTTCCGGCACGGAGCCAGCGTGAACTACGACGACTACTGACCACCCCTTCGGGCAGGTTCAGGCCATGGGCTCCGCACAGCTCTTGGGCTGTGTCTGCCATGTCTAGTCTTGGCCCATCTTCCCTACTCGCTTTCTATGGCCAGAAAGGAAGCATTAACACAGAGAATATAAAGGCCTTTCGAGAGTCCATGCAAGTTCCTAACACTGCATTCCATTTAAAACTATAAATAAAAGCATTTTGTTTAAAAGTCTGAGTTTGAAAGTTTGAATGAAACTTAAGCTGGCGAGGGTTTTCCTTCCCTGGATGTTTCTCAACCTCTCAGAGGCACCAAGTGTGACCCCCTCCAAGAGTCCCTACCATCCCAAGCCATGGGACAGAGCAGGGGTCTTCAGTGTGTTAGAATTCAGTCCACACTAAATGCAAACAAACAAGCAAAGCCCAGCAAGAAAATTTATTGGAAATCATTTAAGATCACAGAACACAGTTTGGAGGATCTAATCATTGATGTGGTTTTGCAAGTTTGATTGCTCTTCCATGGCCCGAGCCAGAACTGGACCTATTTAATATTATTAGGCAGGAAAAATGGGTAATATAAAAACCACTAAAGTTCGGTTGACTTCAGAGCTTCACTTACCTTAAGAAATTGAACCTTGTCTAATGAATCCAAGATTTAAGAATATACTTTGCATCGTGTTTAAGCAACCTGAGTGAATGGAAAAGTGGGGGTGGGTGAAGGGAGGGGAGGGAGATGGGGGGGGGTGACACCTGCAGAAGGGATGGGCCCTCAGCATGGCTCTTGTACTCACAGACCCTCTGACAGCCTGCTGGAAGCCTTCTCACAAAACTGCTACGTGATTTGTACATAATCTCTGAGACACCCTGATATTCACAGGCTGCAGGTAATGAACTCCTGGGCTTGGTTGTAGATACCGGCTTCAGGAGAGCAGTGTTTCTGGACAATCCTTTGGAATCCCTACAACTTTTAAAAATTGGTGGTAAAACACACACAATATAAAATCCCCGTTTTGAGCATTTTTTGGTGCATAGTTCAGGTGCATTAAGTTCATTCACATTGTTGTGCAACTGTCACCAATCTCCATCTCCAGAGCTGTCTCATCTTCCCCAAAAAGGTACTCTGTCCATGAAACCGTAAGTCCCCAGCCCTGCTCCACCTTCTTTCTGTCTGCATGGATTGGACTCCTCTAGGGACCTCCTGTAAGTGGAATCATACAGTATTCGTCTTTTGTTACTGACTCAATATTTCACTGAGCATTATGTCCTCAAGCTTCATCCCCCTTGTAGCATACCACGTTTCTTCCCTTTTTAAGGCTGAGGAATATTCTATTTTGTGTGCAGACCACTCTTTGTTTATCTACCAACAGATACTGGGTTCCTTCCACCTCCCAGCTGGTGTGACTAATGTTGTGAACACAGTTTGTAAATACCTCTTTCTGTCCCCACTTTCAGTACTTTGGGGCACATACCCAGAAGTAGAATTATTGGATCATAAAGTAATTTGTTTTGCTTTTTGAGGAACCACCATTTGTTTTCCACATCAGCTGTACTATTTTATATTTTAATATAAAAGAGTTGTAATTTGCTGTTCAGTCGCTCAGTCATGTCCAATTCTTTGTGACCCCACGGACTGCAGCACGCCAGGCTTCCCTATCCATCACCAACTCCCAGAGCTTGCTCAAACTCATGTCCATTGAGTTGGTGATGCTGTCCAACCATCTCATCCTCTGTCATACCCTTTTCCTCTTGCCTTCAATCTTTCCCAGCATTAGGATCTTTTCTAATGAATCAGTTCTTCATATCAGGTGGCCTAACTATTGGAGCTTCAGCATCAGTCCTTCCAATGAATATTCAGGACTGATTTCCTTTAGGATTGACTAGTTTGATCTCCTTGCAGTCCAGGGGACGCTCAAGAGTCTTCTCCAATACCACAGTTCAAAAACATCAATTCTTTGGCACTCAGCTTTCTTTATAGTCCAACTCTCACATCCATATATGTCTGCTGGAAAAACTATAGCCTTGACTAGATGGACCTTTGTTAGCAAAGTAATGTCTCTGCTATTTACCATCAGGGAAGCCCAAGAGTTGTAATAGGAAAGAGCTTTTGTGTTCTGTACAAGTTAGTCACTGAAGGGATGTTGCCTTTAAGCCTATATTATACATAATGGCCCATCTTGGGCACCCCTGCCTCCCAGATAATAAGCATAAAGCTAAAACACCTTTGTTTACCTCCCAGGAAACCTCCTGACTAGGCCCACCTGTAAGTGTCTACAGGAAGATGAAATTCACATGCCCCCTCCAGAGGCTGCTGGTGGGGGAATGGGGAGGTGGAACCGGAAATGCTTGGCTGTAGTCCCTCCCCCTTAATATAAAAGGAGCCTGACTCTAACTCAGGCAAGATGGTGTTCTGGGGGCATGACTCCACCATCTCCTGCGTCTGCTGGCTTTCTGGATAAAGTCGCAGTTCTTTGCCCTGGCAAGTCGTCTCTTGACTTATTGGCCTGTCCTGTAGGTACGAGATTGGACTCTGTAATAGAGTTACATTCAGACTTTTGCTTCTGTTTCTTAACCACTACGGTGCTGCTCAAACCCCAGTGCAGTGTTGGGGAGGGGGCTGGGCAGTGATGGAGAGCATGTCTTAGTTTCATTCCTAATCTTAAATGTTGCTGTGCTTCTCCATAAATTATGTTTGCTGGGCGTTTTTGGTAGATGCCTTTTCTCAAGAAAGTTACTATTCTTTTAAAAATATGCTAAGAAGAGTTTAAAATGTCATATGGGTGCTGAATCCTAGATTATCTGTTGATAAATCATCCTTTAAAATCTGTTAATTAACAATTAAATTAATAGAATTCTAATATTAAGCAATTGAATTGTGACCCTGTGGACTGTAGCTGGCCAGGCTCCTCTCTCTATGGGATTCTTCAGGCAAGAATACTGAAATGGGTTGCTATTCCCTTCTCCAGGGTATCTTCCCAACCCAGGGATTGAACTCAAGTCTCCTACATTGCAGGCAGATTCTTTATTGTCTGAGTCATCAGTAAAGTGGAATAAAACTAACTTGATCATGATTTTTTTCATTGTTGGATCTGGTTGGATAATATTAGTTCAGAATTTTTTCATCCATGTCCATGAGGAAGATTGGCCTGTAGTTTTGTTTCTGGTTCTGTTGTGGTCAGTTTGGGTGTCTGGCTTATGCTGGATTCCTAAAATGAATTATTTTCTGATATTTCTCCATATAAGGATGGAATTCTCTGTCCCAAATGGGAGCATTCTGATAAAGCCATTTGGATGGAGTGTTTTCTTCATGGTATTAATAAAATTTTTGACTATTTGAATGCATTTATTTTACAGGTAAAGCATTATTTTAATTTTGTTTCTCTCCTTGAATTTGTTTTGCAAAATTCTATCTCTCTAGGTAGTGATTGATTATATGAAAGTTTTGAAGTGTGTTGAGAATTGCTCTTAATATCCTTTAATCTTTATTTCTCTGTAGCATCTGTGGTTGTTTTTCATTCCATTTGTACCTTTAAAAACATCTTTTCAAACATTTGTGCCTTTGTTTTTAATGAATCTTTTCAAACATTCGGTTTTTGCCTTGTTGCTGTGCTCTTTTGTACGTTTCTCTATGTCACAAATTTCTGTTCACTCAATTTCCTTTCTTCTGCATCTGTGGGTCTTTGATTTAGCTCAATTTTGAGGCTTATTTTTTTTCCAAAGGCAAATACTTACTATTCTAAGTTTCCTCTTCAAGAACTGTATTCCATGAGTTTGATGTGAAAAGCTAGATGATGAAATCACCTAATTTCAATTATAATTTCTCCTTTGACCCATGAGTTGATTATAAGTGTTATTAAATTTCCAAGTGAATGAATTTTTCTAATTATCTTATTGGCTTTGTTTTCCTACTTAATTGCATTGTGTGTGTGTGTGTTTAATGTAGTCAGATCCTAATTCTTTGAAGTATATCAAGGCCAGCTTTACATCTGAGTGTGTGCCAGCCCAGCAAGGGTTCCCGTGTGCCTGAAGGGAATGTGTGTTTCCCAGACATCAAATGTAGTCAAGCCATTAGCTCAAGCCCAATTGTGACATTGTTCACATACTCTATTTTCTTACTAATTTTTTTGGTCCATTTGATCTACTGATTCTGATAGGTATGTTGAAATCCAACGATGGATTTGACTAGTTTTTTTGTTTAATTTCTGTCAATCTGGCTTCATAGAAAGCTATGGTCTTCCCAGGTGGTTCTAGTGGTAAAGAACCCGTCTTCCAATGCAGGGGACGTAAGAGACGCAGGTTCAATCCCTGGGTCTGGAAGATTCCTTGGAGGAGGGCATGGTGACCCATTCCAGTATTCTTGCCTGGAGAATCCCATGGGCAGAGGACCCTGGTGGGCTACAGTCCATAGGGTCGCAAAGAATTGGACACAAATGAAGTGACTTAACATGTATACACATATTCACATGGGATATGATAAATTTTTCCAGTGAATGGAGTCACTTATTTTTATGCATCACATTGCCTTATTTCTAATAATGCTTTTTGCCTGAATTCTCTTTTGCTATTAATATTTGCCTGCTGTTGACAACTAATTGCCTGTTCTCTCTTTTCCATAGTTTGACTTTTTATCTTCCTGTGTGCTTTAGGTGTGTTTTTTGCAAAGAGTACATCGCTGAAATCTTTTTTGCTTTTTTTAAAATAGAGTATAACTTTTAAGGTCTGAACAGGAGAATTTAGCTCATTGACATGTATTAGGATTAGTGATTTTTGTCTATAACATTACACTTTGAACTTGTCCCATTTTTCCTGTCCTCTCCTCCCTTTTCCTCCTGTCTTGCCATCATTTGGACTCTTTTGTTTTCCTTTACATCTTTCTTTTCCTTTCACTTCCTTTGAAGGTTATATTGGATCTGTTCTATTAGTGTTTGCCCATTTAATCCATATTTAACAAGCTATAGGCAGTCAATAGCCATAGTCATCTCCTGGAAAAATACAAGGACCCCCAAATACTTCATTTTGCGATCTTCTCTCCCAATTTATAAGCTACAATAACTCAGCATTTAAAATCTAGTCTACTGGGCACTTCCCTGGTGGCTCAGTAGTTAAGAATCTGCCTTCCAAAGCAGAGGATATGGATTCAATCCCTTGTCCAGGAAGATCCCCCATGCCATGGGGCAGCTAAGCCCGGCACCACAGATAATGAGTTCACGTGCTGCAGCTACTGAAGGCTGTGTGCCCTAGAGCCTGTGCGCCACAACAAGAGAAGCCACCGCAATGAGAAGCCTGAGTACTGCGATGAAGAGTAGCCCCCGCTTGCCTCAACTAGAGAAAAGCCCATGTGCAGCAACAAAAACCTAGCATGGCCTAAATAAATAAATAAAAATCTTGTCTGCTTTATGTCCCCATGTTAGTTACCTTTGCCTCATTTACAGTCACTAGCTTGATTAGATGTCACATATCATATCCAGCCTGGCTTACTATCTCTCCTTGAGACTCAGACCCTGCATCTGAGCTCCTCTTCATTTGACTTTAATACCATCCTCAAATCCCTTTAGTGCAGGTCCTTCGACGGGCAATTCCCAAAGTCCACACGTTCCCTTGTGTTGCTTGGTTTAGGGTTTTGGTTGAGTTAATCAGCATTTTGGAGACACTATCCTACGTGAAGGGTTTCACCATAACCTGTCATTTTAGTTAGGCAAAAATTCGTATGTGTTCTGAAATATATATATTATACATATTTTTAATATATGTATACAAGAGCTTTTATACTACACTTGTCCTCCCCACTGCCTTATATAACAGATGCACCTCTTTTACTTACTTCTATATCTGCGTTTTTGTATTGCTTGGGGTTATTGGGCTTCATCTCAGGGTTGCTGTTTTTCAACAAATTTGGAAAAATTCTATTCCTTTGAATGTTACTTCTCCCCCATTCCATTATTTCTTGAACTTTATTCAGGTTATAAATTTCACTATGCTCCCTTTTAAAAATATGCTTGAAAGAAGTGAAAGTTTTAGTCACTTAGTCGTGTCTGACTCTTTGCAACCCCTATAGCCTGCCAGGCTGCTCTGTCCATGGGATTTCCTGGCAAGAATACTGGAGTGGGTTGCCATTCCATTCTCCAGGGGTTCTTTCCTACCAAGGGATTGAACCCTGGTCTCCTTCATTGCAGGCAGATTCCAGCCTCTGAAGTCTTTGCAGGTCAATTCTGGCTGCCCCCACTGCTTCTTATTCATAGTGTCTCACCTTCTTGGTGTCATGTGATTTCTTTTTTTTAAATTAAATTTATTCATTTTTAAATGAAACAAAGATGGGTATTTTTAATGATAAAAGGTACAATTCACACATAAACAACTAACAACAACAATAAAAAAGATACATAAAGCAAAAATCAGAAGAAATATAAGGGAAAAGAAAGAAGTATATCATAGTGACATCTTAACATTTCTCTGAGAATATTTTATCAAGTGCAGAAAAAATAAGAATAGGAGCATCTTGAATTATGTCATTAATAATTTAAATATAATAGATTTCTATTTATATTAATCTTATATTCTACACAAATATATTTAAAATTTTATATCTCATACATTGTTAGATATCCATAGGGCATTTAGTAAAACTGGCAAAAGGGTAAACATTACTAAATTTCAAAAAGTAGAATTCTTTATTTTGTGATTCAGTTGTACATATACACATATATTATTTTTGAAATTATTTTCCATTATATATTATTACACTTACAGACTGCAGTTCCCTGTGCTATAGTAAACATTTGTTTGCTAGTTGCATGTCTATTTTTTTAAATTAGAAATCGAGCATTCTATTCATACTAAGTCAAACAAGTGGAAACAAAATATCATAAATGTTTTAGGCAAAAATTCATAAGTTTTTCTAAAATACATATTATTTTTATATATGTATACAAGAGCTTTTGTACTATACTTGACAAAGGCTTAAGAAAGAACATCAAAAAAAGAGATGGAGAAATTGTAAAACAAACTAAACAAAATGGCAGCACTGTATATGAAATAGAAAAAGTGAAACAAACTAGATAAAAGTAAAAGATCCTCATATAATCCAGTTGTTTGTAAATGTGGCTGCTCATTAGAAACATATCTGGAGCTCTGGTGAAATAAAAGTAATACCTAGACATTTGTATTTCTCAAAAAATTCCAAGATAATTCTGATAACATCTGGGTTTTAAAAAGTGATTACAGTTTTTTCTATTAAATGGTAGTTTTGATGATATAGAATTCTGTAATTTTTCTGTTGACCAATCATGATACAATGGTATTAAGTGAGTAATGGTTACATAATCACAATAGTGAAAGATGTTTCTCAGTTTTCATAATCAATAGGCAGACCAAAAATAAAAGATAATTACAATTGCAAGCCATAATGGGAACATGATTAACCTAACAATATAAAATAATTACGTACAATTTGGGGGGTCAAGCAGAGTGATGTGGTAACTAGAAGTGCACACATGCTTCCATCCACAGCCAGTCTATGTCTCATGGTTGGTTCATTTAATCCATTTACATTTAAAATAATTATCAATATGTATAATCTTATTATCATTTTCTTAATCGTTTTGGGTTTATTTTCTGTAGGTAAGTCTTTTCCCTCTCTTGTTTCCTGCCTAGAGAAGTTCCTTTAGCATTTGTTGTAAAGCTGGTTTGGTGGTGGTGCTGAATTCACTTAACTTTTGCTTGCCTGAAAGGCTTCTGATTTCTCCATCAAATCTGAAGGAGAGTCTTGCTGGGTAGAGTATTCTTGGTTGTAGGTTCTTTCCTTTCATCACTTTAAATATATCATGCCATTCCCTTCTGGCTTGTAGAGTTTCTGTTGAGAAATCAGCTGATAGATAGCCTGATGGGAGTTCCCTTTATGTTATTTGTTGTTTTTCCTTGCTGCTTTTAATATTTTATCTCTGACTTTAATCTTTGTTGGTTTGATTACTATGTATCTTGGTGTTTTCCTCCTTGGGTTTATCCTGCCTAGAATTCTCTGTGCTTCCTGGACTTGGTTGGATGTCCTGTGATTTCTACCCATAATGTGCTCATTATTTTTGGAACTTTTTTGTTCATGAATAACTGAAGCCTGAATTAAGTTGGCCTTTTCCAGTCAGCACTTGGATTTCTTGTTGCTTGAGGCCCAGAGTGCAGGTGCCAGGGCTAGAATGTGGGCATCTGCTAACTGGGACCCCTCAGTGTAGATTAACTCCACGTGTGTATCTGCAGACCCTCCCCTTGTGGTTCCTGTTCTCCTGATGCCCTCTCCCCACCCATGCATCCACCGCCTCCCAGAGCATCCTCATTGCACGTTTCAGTATGATGGATTCAATCTCTAAAAAGATTTTTTAAAAATCATATGTGGCATTTATTTGCTCCCGTTGAAGCATTGATAGCCCAGATTATCTAATCTGCCCTACCACTAGAGACTTCCAGTTGATTATCTATTTATTTAAAAAAATTTTTTTTTGATGTTGACTACTTTTAAAGTCCTTATTGAATTTGTTACAATGTTGCTTCTGTTTTATGTTTTTCAGGCATGTGGGATCTTAGCTCCCTAACTAGGGATCAAACAAGCACCCCTGCATTGGAAGGTGAGGTCTTAATAAATAATATTTATTTATTTTTGGTTGCACTGGGTCTTCATTGCTGCATGGGTTTTCTCTAGTTTCAGCAAGTGGGGGTACTCTCTAGTGGTGGTGCATGGGCTTCTTATCGTGGTGGCTTCTCTTCCTGTGGAGCATGGGCTCCAGGTGTATGGGCTTCAGTAATTGCAATGTGTGGGCTCCAGAGTTCTGTCTTAGTAGTTGTGGTGTACTAGCCAAGCTGCTCCAAGCCATGTGGGATCTTTCAGTACCAGGGATTGAACCCGTGTCCTATGCACTGGCAGGCAGATTCTCAACCACTGGACCACTAGGGATGTCCCCTGACCATTTACTTAAAATCCTATGGTCTTCACCATTTTTATGTGTCTGGGAAATCTCTTCTAAAATTAATGCTTTTTAATGCCTAAACTAAAATGTACAAGATTACAGATGAAAACAGTTATATTGAAAGAGTGATTAACACTTTAAAACATGAATTAGTGATATAGTAACAAATGTGCTTCTGAATGATACAAATAACAAGGTCTGCTGACAGGTATGTGCTTAGTCGCTTAGTTGTGTCCAACTCTTTGTGACCCCATGGACTGTAGCCTGCCAGGCTCCTCTGTCCATGGGGATTCTCCAGGCAAGAATACTGGAGTGGGTTGCCATGCCCTCCTCCAGCGAATCTTCCCAACCCAGGGATCAAACCCAGGTGACAGGTATTCAGTTCAGTTCAGTTCAGTCGCTCAGTTGTGTCCGACTCTTTGCGACCCCATGAATCGCAGTACGCCAGGCCTCCCTGTCCATCACGAACTCCCGGAGTTCACTCAGACTCATGTCCATCAAGTCAGTGATGCCATCCAACCATCTCATCCTCTGTCGTTCCCTTCTCCTCCTGCCCCCAATCCCTCCCAGCATCAGAGTCTTTTCCAATGAGTCAACTCTTCGCATGAGGTGGCCAAAGGACTGGAGTTTCAGCTTTAGTGTCATTCCCTCCAAAGAAATCCCAGGGCTGATCTCCTTCAGAATGGACTGGTTGGATCTCCTTGCAGTCCATGGGTCTCTCAAGAGTCTTTTTCAACACCACACTTCAAAAGCATCAATTCTTCGGCGCTCAGCCTTCTTCACAGTCCAACTCTCACATCCATACATGACCACTGGAAAAACCATAGCCTCGACTAGATGGACCTTTGTTGGCAAAGTAATGTCTCTGCTTTTGAATATGCTATCTAGGTTTTGGTCATAACTTTCCTTCCAAGGAGTAAGCGTCTTTTAATTTCATGGCTGCAGTCACCATCTGCAGTGATTTTGGAGCCCAGAAAAATAAAGTCTGACACTGTTTCCACTGTTTCCCCATCTGTTTCCCATGAAGTGATGGGACCGGATGCCATGATCTTTGTTTTCTGAATGTTGAGCTTTAAGCCAACTTTTCACTCTCCACTTTCACTTTCATCAAGAGGCTTTTTAGTTCCTCTTCACTTTCTGCCATAAGGGTGGTGTCATCTGCATATCTGAGGTTATTGATATTTCTCCCGGCAATCTTGATTCCAGCTTGTGTTTCTTCCAGCCCAGCGTTCCTCATGATGTACTCTGCATATAAGTTAAATAAGCAGGGTGACAATATACAGCCTTGACGTACCCCTTTTCTTATTTGGAACCAGTCTGTTGTTCCATGTCCAGTTCTAACTGTTGCTTCCTGACCTGCATACAGATTTCTCAAGAGGCAGGTCAGGTGTTCTGGTATTCCCACAGGTATACTAGGTGACAAACTCCCAGGTAGGAACCAATACTATTGCAGTTTGTTGTCTACCATTATAATGAACAAAAAGCTAAATTTGAGTTGAGGGTTAGTAAAAACAAATAATGGGCTCCCCTGGTGGCTCAGGGGTAAAGAAACCGCCTGCAATGTAGGAGACGCAGGTTCAATCCCTGGGTCAGGAATATTCCCTGGAGGAGGAAATGGCAACCCACTCCAGTATTCTTGCTGGGAAATCCTGTTGACAGAGGAGCCTGGCAGGCTACAGTCCATGGGGTCACAAAGAATCAGACACAACTTAGCAACTGAGCATATACACACAAAAGCAAATAATGCAGTACTTTCCCTGACCTAGAGATGGAACGCTTGTCTCAGGCATCTCCTGCATCGGCAGGCAGGTTCTTTACCATGAGCAGCACCTGGGAAGCCTCATCAATATTATGTATAATAATATGTGAGTGTCAATCTCCAACTCCTAATTTATCCCTCTACCCCCTTCCCCTTTGGTAATCATAGTTTGTTCTCTATGTCTGTGAGTCTGTTTTGTAAATAAGTTCATTTTTTGTCATATTTTAGATTCCACATGTAAGTGATATGGTATTTGTTTTTATCTGACTTACTTCACTTAGTAGGAGCATCTCTGGGTCCATCAATGTTGCGGCAAATGGCATATTTCATTCCTTTTTATGGCTGAGTAATATTTCACTTCTATATATGTACCATATCTTCTTTATCCATTTGTCTGTATACGGACATATAGATTGCTTCCATGTCCTGGCTGTTGTAAATGGAAGAACACTGAGGTTCTTATGTCTTTTCAAATTAGAGTTTTCTCTGATATAGGCCCAGGAGTGAGATTGCTGCATCATGTGGCAACTCTGCTTTTAGTTTCTTAAGGAACTCTGTACTGTTTTTCATAGAGGCTGCACTAATTTACATTCCCATCAATAGTGCAGGAGGGTTCCCTTATCTCCATGCTCTCTCCAGCATTTGTTGTTCATAGATTTTTTAATGGTGGCCATTCTGACTGGAGTAAGGTGATACCTCATGGTAGTTTTGACTTGTATTTCTCTAATTATTAGCAATCTTGAGCTTATTTTCATGTGTCTATTGGCCATTCATTTGTCTTCTTTGGATAAAAGTCTCTTTAGATCATCTGTCCACTTTTTGATTGGGTTGTTTATTTTTTTCTGCAATTGAGCTGTTTATATATTTTGGAAATTAATCCCTTGTTGGTTGCATCATTTGCAAATGATGATTTTGCAAATATTTTCTCACATTCTGTAGTTGTCTTTTCATTTGTTTACAGTTTCCTTTGCTGTGCAAAAGCTTTTATGTTTAATCAGGTCCCATTTGTTTTTCATTTTTATTTTCATTTCTCTAGGAAATGGATCCAAAAAGATATTGATTTTTGTCTTCTCTAAACTACCCAGTCTTACATTTAGGTCTTTAATCCATTCTGAGTTTATTTTTGTGTATGGTGTCAGGAAGTGTTCTAATTTCGTTCTTTTGCATGTCCAGTTTTCCCAGTGCCACTTATTGAAGAGACTTTTTCTCCGTTGTATATTCTTGCCTCCTTTGTCAATCGTAGATTGTGTGAGTTTATTTCTGGGTTTTCTGTCCTGTTCCATTGATCTATATTTCTGGTTCTGTGACAGTACCATACTGTTTTGATTACATTGTAGCTATGTAGTATAGTCTGATCCCTGAAGGGGATGGCTACCCACTCCAGTATCCTTGCCTGGAGAATTCCATGGACAGAGGAGCCTAGTGGGTTACAGTCCACGGGGTCGCAAAGAGTCGAACACAACTGTGTAACTAGCATACATACAGAGTATAGTCTGAAATCAGAGAGCCTGATTCCTCCAGCGCTGTTTTTCTCTCTCAAGATTGCTTTGGCTAGTCAAAGTCTTTTGTGTTTCCACACAAATTAAAATAATTTTGTTCTAGTTCTGTAAAAAAAAAAAAAAGCCATTGTTTATTTGGTAGAGATTGTATTGAATCTGTGCATTGTCTTGGGTAGTATTGTCATTCTGACAGTATTGACAGTACCGATTCTTCCCATCCAGAAACACAGTATGTCTTCCCATCTGTGTCTTCTCTGAGTTCTTTCATCAGCATCTTACAGGTTTCAGAGTACAGATCTTTTGCCTCCTTAGGTAAGTTTATTCCTAGGTAGTTTATTCTTTTTGATGGAATGACAAATGGGATTATCTCTTTGATTTCTCTTTCTGATCTTTTGTCATTAGTGTATAGAAATGCACCAGATTTCTGTGTATTAACTTTGTATTCTGCAAATTTATTGAATTCATTCCTGAGCTCTAGTTGGCATCTGTAGGATTTTCTGTGTATAGTATCATGTCATTTGCAAACAGTGGCAGTTTTACTTCTTTTCCAATTTGGATTAGTTTTATTTCTTTTTCTTTGATTTCTGTAGATAGCACTTTCTAAACTATGTTAAATAGATGTGGTGAGAGTGGACATCCTTGTCTTGTTCTTGATCTTAGAGAAAATGCTTTTAGCTTTTCATTGTTTAGAGTATGATTTTAACTGAGTGTTTGTTACACATGGCCTGTATCACGTTGAGGTAGGTTCCCTCCATACCTGCTATCTAGAGAGCTGATATCATAAACAGATGTTGACTGTTTTTTATCAAAAGTATCGAGATGATCATATGGTTTTTATTCAATTTGTTGATATGGTGTTTCACACTAATTTGTGGATATTGAAAAATTCTTGCATTCCTGTGATAAATCCTACTTGATCATGGTGTATGATCCTTTTAACGTATTGTTGGATTTGAGTTGCTAGTATTTTTTTTGAATATTTTTATATCTATGCTCATCAGTGATGCTGGCCTATAATTTTCTTTTTTTGTGTGTTACCTTTGTCTGGTTTTGATACCAGGGTGATGATGGCCTCATAGAATGAGTTTGGAAGTGTTCCTTCTTCAGCATGTTTTGGGAATAGTTTCAGAATAGGTGTTGACTCTTCTCATATTTTTAAAGCTAAGTCTCTGAGAATATGACACATGAGAGAGGATGACAAGGTCATCCAGGGGACCCCTGCTTGGGATGTCACACCCAGAGTGACCTGGTCACTCATTTACAAACAACTGAAGGCTGTATGGAGAAGGAGTCTTGTTCTTGGAGAGCCCGAGGGCACAACCAGAACCCATGCCTGGATGCTCAGTGAAGCTGAGGTTAGCTCAGAATTCCAAAATTGGAACAGGCTGCTTCACAGAGTGAAAGTGTCCCCAAAAGAGTACGTGAACCTTTGTCAAGATTGTTTATTGAAAATTCTGCACTTGCAAATGAAGATCTCTTACAGTTTGAGGTCACGGGATGGACACCCATTGGCATTCTTCATGGGCAACACACTGTCCTCCACCCCTACAGAGCCTTTGTGAAGGGACCTGGCACCTGATCCCTCTGAAACTGATGAAAAGTTTCTCTGGGATAAAATTGTAACAGTGTTCATACAAAAGGAGCACAGGCAAGACTAGATATTGGAGGAAATGTTAGGGCCAAAGGAATTCACCTCACTCAGGCTGCAAAGCAATGAGTTAAGGTTGAAGAGTCTTGTTTACAACAGGCCAGTGCTTTTCTAAAATTTTCTAATGTTTCTAACTTTTGGGTTGACCCAAAAGTTCGTTTGGGTTTTTTCACAAGATCTTACGGAAAAACTCGAATGAACCTTTGGGCCAACCCAATAGTTTGGTGATTTATCTGCTTCTCAAATCAGGCTGAAGCATTTGTTGGTGGGGAGGAACAGGTGCATAAACCCAGGGAACTGAGATTTATAAAGAGCTGTCTTTTCATGGAATGTACATTTCTTTTTCTCATTAAACAAGCACCTATCACACCTAATATAAGCTGGTCTGGGGAGAGAGCAGAGATACCACTGCTGCCACCACCAGGGGCTTGCTTCCCTGGTGGCTCAGTGATAAAGAACCTGCATGCCAGTACAGGAGACACGGGTTCAATCCCTGATCCAGGAAGATTCCACATACCGTGGACATCTAGGCCCTTGTGCCACAACTATTGAGCCTGTGCTCCAGAGCCTGGGAGCCACAGCAAGAGAAGCCACTGCAGTGAGAAACCCTTGCTCTCTACAACTAGGGAAAAGTCCACATAGCAACAAAGACCCAACACAGCCAAAAATAAATAAATAACATTAAATTAAAAATGAAACCAAGAAGCAGCCCATGTATGAGGCAGATGTTACAGTTAATGTATTTATATATAGCTAATATAATTAGGTATATTTAATATATATTAGAAAAGACCCCAATGCCAATAAAGATTGAAGGCAGGAGAAAAAAGGGGATGACAGAGGATGAGATGCTTGGATGGCATCACTGACTCAATGGACATGAGTTTGAGTAAGCTCCAGGAGATGATAAAAGACAGGGAAGCCTGGCATGCTAAAACAAGTATATAAAATTATATATAGTTAATATAATTATATATGTATTTATATATAATTATATTCTCTATATTTTATATATAATACAATATATAATTATATGTTTTACATATATATAATAGAAGAAGGAAATATAAGTATGCATGAAGTACATGAGGGGTTTGGAGGAATTAGGTTATTTCAACACTGACATAGTACTTAAAAATCTTGACAATGTATTACAAAAAAATTTCAGGGGATAGTTTAAGCAGAATTTCAGCTTTGGTGCTGATGATGGAGCTTTAGCTTCTTCCTTGAGTCTTAGGGAGATTTATTTTTCCCCTTTTTTGATTTACAAGACTGAGGTAATAAATAAACTATGCAGACTCTTCATTTTAGGAGACTTTTTTTCCATGATACTAGTTACTGGTGTTAGTACTAGAATAGGGAAAAATACAGGGTTGATGCTCACTGTCTGATCATAATGATGACCCTGTTCTGCTGCTTGTCCTCCAATTCCTGTTAGTGTTAATAGGTCTGCTATTAGAATTCAGAATAGACATGGGATAAGGGGTCAGGTAAAGAATCCACCTGCAATGCAGAAAACAAAGGAGACGTGGGTTCAGTTCCTGGGTGGGGAAGATCCTCTGGAGGAGGGCATGGCAACCCACTCCAACATTCTTGCCCGGAGAATCCCATGGACAGAAGAGTCTAGCAGGCTACAGTCAATGGGGTCACAAAGAGTCAGACGTGACTGAGCGACTATGCACAAGGGGTCAGAATGTTATGCTTCATTGTTTAGATGTACAAAGCAATGATATTAGTACTGATCAGGATAGAAAAGATAAGGGCTAAAACCCTTCCTAGTTTTTTAAGGATCGATCGAAGGACTGAATATGTGAATAAGAAATACTATTCATGTTTAATATGGTGTAGTGTATTGAGGGTGTTTGCTGGGGTATAGTTATCAGGGTCTCCTAATAAGTCAGGTGAAAATAGGGCTAATATTATTAATATCAGAACTAGTAACAAGGCACCTAAAATAGCTTTAACTGTATAATATGGGTGAAATGGTTTCTTGTCTATGTCAGATGAAATTCCTTTTGAATTATTGGATCCTGTTTCATGGAGGGATAGTTAAGTGGATGGCAGCTAGTGCTGCAATAACAAAGGGAAGAATAAAGTGAAAGGCAAAGGAAGAATTGTGCAAGAGTTGCTTTATCTACTGAAAACTCATCTCAGAGTCCCTCAACAAGAACTGTGCCAATACATGGGATTGCTGAAAGGAGATTAGCAATTACTATTGCTCTTCAGAATGAAATTTGTACTCAAGGTGGTACATAGCCTATAAATGCTGTGACTATGTGACCAGTATTAATAGAATAGCCCCAATGTTTCACGTTTCTAAGAAGGCATAGTATAGGCCGTCTTACCTGGATGAACAGGCAGATAAAGAAAAGGGGAGCCCTGTTTGCATGTATATATCAGATAATTCATCTGTAATTTACGTTTTGGCAAATGTGTGTGATTGATGAGGTGATTATTTTATCTGATGTGTAGCGTATTTCTAGGTACAAGCCTATTAAGATTTATAAAATTAAACAGATATCTAGCAGAGAATAAAAATTCCATCATGATGAGAGATGTTTGATGGAGCTGGGAGGTCAATAAATGTATTATTAATAATTTTTAGTAGTGGGTGTGATTTTCTTTTTTTTATGGTATTTTATTTCCAATTTGTTTTCAAACTGTTCAAGACATTATTATAATTTTATACAACTGATTATAGTTAAATTAGTTCACATATTTGCTGATTTATTTGGTCAACTCTTTTCTTTTTTTTGGTCTCATTTGTTCCTTCTGAGTTGAAATTTCTTCTTTCTGGAGTTTATCCTTTAGTAATTTTTCTACTGAGGTTTGCTGCTGCTGCTAAGTCACTTCAGTCATGTCCGACTCTGTGCGACCCCATAGATGGTAGCCCACCAGGCTCCCCCATCCCTGGGATTCTCCAGGCAAGAACACTGGAGTGGGTTGCCATTTCCTTCTCCAATGCATGAAAGTGAAAAGTGAAAGTGAAGTCGCTCAGTTGTGTCCGACTCTTAGCAACCCCATGGACTGCAGCCCACCAGGCTCCTCCATCCATGGGATTTTCCAGGCAAGAGTACTGGAGTGGGGTGCCATTGCCTTCTCTGAGTGAGGTTTAGTTAGTGGCAAATTCTTTCTCCTTTATATTGTCTAAGTATGCTCTCTCAATTGGATTATTGTTTACCTGAGCTTAGAATTTGGGTCAACAATCATTTTCCTTAATAATTTCGCTATTATTATGCCATTGTCTTCTGCAAGTAAGTAGTGTTAGTTGCTCAGTCATGTCCAACTCTTTGTGACCCCGTGGACTGTAGCTCAGCAGGCTCCTCTGACCATAGGATACTCCAGGCAAGAATATCGGAGTGGGTAGCCATTCCCTTCTGGGGAATCTTCCTGACTCAGGGATTGAACCTGAATCTCCTGCATTGGGAAGCAGATTCTTTACCAAGTGAGCAACTAGGGAAGCCCTTATCTTCTGGTGAGTGTGATCTTTGGATGTTGGTCATCAGTATTCTTGCAGTTGAATAATAATGATGATTTTTCATGTTATTGGTCATAGTTAGATTAATAAGAATAATGATAACATACATTTATTTATTTTAGGTACTATTTTTGTGATTGGTTTTGTGGGTTTCTCTTAAAAACTACCTATTTATGGTGGGCTTGCTTTGGTTGTATGTGGTAGTATTGGTTGTAGTATTGTATTAAATTTTGGCAGGTCATTTTTACATTTAATAGCACTTTAAATTTATTTGGTGGGGATGTTAGTGGTGAGGTTTGGGTCTCCCATAAGACTGTACTGGGGGCATTTCTTCCTGGTTTAACTATGGAATTTTCAATAGTTTTCTATGCCTTAAAGAATGAGGAGGTGGAGATTGTGTATAAATTTAATGATTTAGAGGACTGAGTAATTTATGATATAGGAGATTCTGGATTTTTTAGTGAAGAAGCTATAGGAATGATTGGTGATTGCCACTGGTTAGTCATTGTTAATTGGTGTTGTGATTATGAAAATTACTCATGGAAATAAATTAGAATCGTGCTAAGGAGAAGGGTGATGAAGAATGCAAGGAAATATAATTTAAATTAAAGCCTTTCTGATCTAATACTAACATGGAGATTTTTATTAGAATAAGGAAGGTGGCTTTTGGTAAAATATTTTCTAATCAGATTAAATCTAGAAAGGTGAATGCTGATTTTTGGTTGTTGATAGATTTAGATAGGGTGCAAGGCAGTGAATAATGATGCAGATATATCCTAAGAAATTGAAGAACTCGAATGTATTTGATGGATAACTGATTTTAGGTTTTGTGTGATGCTATTAATTTCAAGTGCTGGAGTGAAACCTAGAATGGTTACAGCAATGGCAATTAATTGTAGGTAGTAAGATATCAGTCAGTTCAGTTTAGTTCAGTCGCTCAGTCGTGTCCGACTCTTTGTGACCCCATGAACTGAAGCACGGCAGGCCTCCCTGTCCGTCACCAACTCCCAGAGTTCACTCAAACCCACGTCCATCGAGTTGGTGATGCCATCCAGCCATCTCATCCTCTGTCGTCCTCTTCTCCTCCCACCCCCAATCCCTCCCAGCATCAGAGTTTTTTCCAATGAGTCAACTCTTCGCATGAGGTGGCCAAAGTACTGGGGTTTCAGCTTTAGCATCAGTCCTTCCAAAGAAATCCCAAGTCTCATCTCCTTCAGAATTGACTGGTTGGATCTCCTTGCAGTCCATGGGACTCTCAAGAGTCTTCTCCAACACCACAGTTCAAAAGCATCAATTCTTCAGTGTTCAGCTTTCTTCACAGTCCAACTCTCACATCCATACATGACCACTGGAAAAACCATAGCCTTGACTAGACGGACCTTTTTTGGCAAAGTAATGTCTCTGCCTTTGGATATGCTGTCTATGTTGGTCATAACTTGCCTTCCAAGGAGTAAGCGTCTTTTAATTTCATGGCTGCAATCACCATCTGCAGTGATTTGGAGCCCCCAAAAACGAAGTCTGCCACTGCTTCCACTGTTTCCCCGTCTATCTGCCATAGAGTGATGGGACTGGATGCCATGATCTTAGTTTTCTGAATGTTGAGCTTTAAACCAACTTTTTCACTCTTCTCTTTTACTTTCATCAAGAGGCTCTTTAGTTCTCCTTCATTTTCTGCCATAAGCGTGGTGTCATCTGCATATCTGAAGTTATTGATATTTCTCCCGGCAATCTTGATTCCAGTTTGTGCTTCATCCAGCCCAGCATTTCTCATGACGTACTCTGCATATAAGTTAAATAAGCAGGGTGACAATATACAGCCTTGATGTACTCCTTTTCCTATTTGGAACCAGTCTGTTGTTCCATGTCCAGTTCTAACTGTTGCTTCGTGACCAGTTTTCCAAATTTGCTGGCATATTGAGTGCAGCACTTTTACAGCATCATCTTTCAGGATTTGAAATAGCTCAACTGGAATGCCATCACTTCCACTAGCTTTGTTTGTAGTGATGCTTTCTAAGGCCCACTTGACTTCACATTCCAAGATGTCTGGCTCTAGGTGAGTGATCACACCATCATGATTATCTTGGTCGTGAAGATCTTTTTTGTACAGTTCCAATCCCAAAAAAGGCAATGCCAAAGAATGCTCAAACTATCACACAATTGTACTCATCTCACACGCTAGTAAAGTAATGCTCAAAATTCTCCAAGCCAGGCTTTAGCAATACGTGAACTGTGAAATTCCAGATATTCAAGCTGGTTTTAGAAAAGGCAGAGGAACCAGAGATCAAATTGCCAACATCCACTGGATCATCGAAAAAGCAAGAGAGTTCCAGAGAAACATCTATTTCTGCTTTATTGACTATGCCAAAGCCTTTGACTGTGTGGATCATAGTAAACTGTGGAAAATTCTGAAAGAGATGGGAATACCAGACCACCTGACCTGCCTTTTGAGAAACCTATATGCAGGTCAGGAAGCAATGGTTAGAACTGGACATGGAACAACAGACTGGTTCCAAATAGGAAAAGGAGTACGTCAAGGCTGTATATTGTCACCCTGCTTATTTAACTTATATGCAGAGTACATCATGAGGAACGCTGGGCTGGAGGAAGCACAAACTGGAATCAAGATTGCCGGGAGAAATATCAATAACTTCAGATATGCAGATGACACCACCCTTATGGCAGAAAGTGAAGAGGAACTAAAAAGCCTCTTGATGAAAGTGAAAGTGCAGAGTGAAAAAGTTGGCTTAAAGCTCAACATCCAGAAAATGAAGATCATGGCATCTGGTCCCATCACTTCATGGGAAATAGATGTGGAAACAGTGGAAACAATGTCAGACTTTATGTTTTTGGGCTCCAAAATCACTGCAGATGGTGACTGCAGCCATGAAATTAAAAGACGCTTGCTCCTTGGAAGGCAAGTTATGACCAACCTAGATAGCATATTCAAAAGCAGAGACATTACTTTGCCAAAAAAGGTCCGTCTAGTCAAGGCTATGGTTTTTCCAGTGGTCATGTATGGATGTGAGAGTTGGACTATGAAGAAAGCTGAACACCAAAGAACTGATGCTTTTGAACTGTAGTGTTGGAGAAGATTCTTGAGAGTCCCTTGGATTGCAAGGAGATCCAACCAGTCCATCCTAAAGGAGATCAGTCCTGGGATTTCTTTGGAAGGACTTATGCTAAAGCTAAAACTCCAGTACTTTGGCCACCTCGTGTGAAGAGTTGACTCATTGGAAAATCCTCTGATGCTGGGAGGGATTGGGGGCAGGAGGAGAAGGGGATGACAGAGGATGAGATGGCTGGAGCATCACCAACTCGATAGACGTGGGTTTGAGTGAACTCTGGGAGTTGGTGATGGACAGGGAGGCCCTGGCGTGCTGCGGTTCATGGGGTTGCAAAGAGTCGGACACGACTGAGCGATTGAACTGAACTGAAGGTATAGTTATTTGGGGAATTGTTGGAGGAATGTTGTTGAGAATAATAAAACCAGTGAAAACACTTCCAATCAGTAGGCATCTAATATAATTAATTAGGAGGGGGTTGTTTTCATTAATGATAGCTAAGGCAGAGAATCAAGGTTGCCCTAGAGGTTCAAAGAGGATAATGCGGGTATTGTAGATGGCCGTGAGGAAGGTAGTGATTAGAGTTATTAAAAGGGGTCAGGCATTAATATAAAACATGCTGGGGGTTTTGATGATTAGGTCTTTGGAATAAAATCCAGTGAGGAAAGGTACTCCTGTTGGTGCTAGGCTGCCAATAATGAGGGCTATTGTGGTAAAAGTGTTAGTCGCTCAGTCATGTCTGACTCTTTGAAATCCCATGGACTATAGCCCAACAGGCTCCTGTTTCCTCTGTCCATGGGATTTCCTAGGCAAGAACACTAGAGTGGGTTACAGTGCCCTCCTCCAGGGGATCTTCCTGACCCAGGGAATTCAACCCAGATCTCCTGCATCATGGTAAATGGTATTGCCTTAAATAGATGTCCTATTTTTCTGATGTCTTATTCATTATTCAGGCTGTGGATGATAGATTCAGAGCTTATGAGTAATATAACTTTAAGAAAAGTATGAGTACAAATGTGAAGAAATGCTAGGTAAAGTTAGTTAATGCCAGTTGTTACTATTATAAGGCCTGAATGACTAGAGGTAAAGAAGGCAACGATTTTTGGATATCATTTTGGTAAGAGTACATATTGCTGTAAATAGTGTGGTAATGGCTCCTAAACATAATATAATTGTTTGAGTAAAGTTGTTATTTTCTGTCAAAGGATAAAAGTGAATGAGTAAAAAAGATGACCTGCTAAGGCAATGGCACCCCACTCCAGTACTCTTGCCTGGAAAATCCCATGGACGGAGGAGCCTGGTAGGCTGCAGTCTGTGGGGTCGCTGAGAGTCGGAAACAACTGAGCGACTTCACTTTCACTTTTCACTTTCATGCATTGGAGGAGGAAATGGCAACCCACTCCAGTGTTCTTGCCTGGAGCATCCCAGGGATGGCGGGGCCTGGTGGGCTGCCATCTGTGGGGTTGCACAGAGTCAGACACAACTGAAGCGACTTAGCAGCAGCAGCAGCTACCACTAGGGTACTGGAGTGGGGTAGGGCTGAGACTGAGGTAGTGCCTTCTACTGATGAAGGTAATGGGTAGAGGCCAAACTGAGTGGATTTTCCAGTTGCAGCTAGCAGAGGTAAACTGGAGTTATTTAAGTCAATCACAAAAACTTATAAATCCCATGAATTTTTGCTGAATAGGCATCATGCTATTGCTCTGACAAATTCAATATCTCCAATAGAGTTATAAAAGATTGCTTGCAGGGCTGCTGTGTTTGCATCTGCTCGTCTTTTTCATCATCTGATAAGTAGGAAAGATAAAATTCCTACTCCTTCTCATCCCATGAAGAGCTGGAAGAGGTTATTAGCAGTAACAGGAATTAATATTGTAATAAGGAGAAGATACTTAAAGAATTGATTGATATTGGAGTCTGAGTGCCTATATCATATTAAGAATTCTGTGATTGATCATGTGACAGTGCAACTGGTATTAATATTATTGAGAAATAATCTTTTTTGAAGCTGAGTGATAATTTAAGAGTTTGGATGGATAGTAATTCAGTGTCAGTTTGAAATAATTATTTCTTGGCCTGTATGAATAAATATTATTGTTAAGATTATGCTAATAATTAAGGCATATGAAATAGTGGTTTTTACATTTGATTGGTATATGTTAGTTTTATAGATATTGCTACTTGTCATTATGATTGGTATAATTAATGTGAATAGAGTGACTAGTGTGAAAGAGGAGAGTAAGTTTATCACTTTTATTTGGAGTTGCACCAATTTTTTGGTTCCTAAGACCAATGGATAACTACTGTCCTTTAAAAGTTTGAAAAAGCCGTGTTATTAGACAAGGAGGCATGAGTTAGCAGTTCTTGCAGACTTTTTCGAAGGGGGATAATCTTGTGTTACTAGATTCACAATCTAGCATTTTTTAAAAACTATGTTTACAGTATAGGGACCTAAAACAATTTTGGGATCTAGTGATAGGAGTAGGAAGGGTAAGACGTGGCGTGATATGAGGTCATTTTCTCATGTAAAGGATGATGAGATATTGTTGGTACGGTGTGTATATTTAACTTGCCGTGTTATGATTAATATGTATAGGGAGTATAAGGCAGTAATTACTATATTGACTCATATTAGAATAATTGTAATGTTTGATCATGAGAAAGATACTACTATAATTAATTATCCAGTTAAATTAATGGTAGAGGGGTAGGTTGCCAGGTTTGATAATAATCACCAGGTTGCTATTAATGAGAGAAATATTTCTAGGTCCTGGGCTAGAATTATTGTTTGGCTGTAAATTTGTTCATAATTTGAATTTGCCAAACAGAATAGTATAGACAATGCAAGGCCGTGGGCAGTTATTAGAGTGGTAACCCCTATATAAGGGCTTCCCTGTGGCTCTGATGGTAAAGAATCTGCCTGCAATGCAAGAAACCCTGGTTTGATTCCTTGGTTGGGAAGATCCTCTGGAGAAGGAAATGGCAACCCACTCCAGTATTCTTAAGTGGAAATCCCATGGATAGATGAGCCTGGGAGGCTACAGTCCATGGGGTAGCAAAGAGTTGGACACAACTGTGATTAATGATTTCATTTTCACCCCGTATATAGCTGCAAGGTATTTAGATAAGGCTAGCTACAATTACTAGTGCTATATGGTTGTCAGAAGAATATGCAATGGGTGATTTTAGGTCTGTTTGACGTAAGCAAATTGAACTAGTAACGATTATACCTCAAGAAGATAATATAATAAAAGGATATCCTATGAAGTCTGTTAGTGAATTTAGTATTATTGTAATTCATAATATGCTGTAGCCTCCAAGTTTTAGTAGCACTGCTGCAAGAACAGTGGAACCTGCAATGGGGCTTCTACACGTGCTTAGGTGATCAAAGATGAAAACAGTGTAGTGGTATTTTTACCATAAAGGCTATGATGCATGCTAATCATACAAAAACGTTGGATCAAGAGTTGGATATTGTTTGCGTTCAGTATTGAAGTATTAAGAAATTCAGGAACCCTGTGGTATTTTGGATAGGGACCAGTGTTACTACAAGGGGGAGGGATCCTACTAGTGTATAAAATAAGAAATAGAAGCCTGAGTTAAGATGTTCTATTTATCTCATCGAGCAATAATAAAAAGTGCTGGGACTAGTGTTGCTTCAAATAAGATGTAGAAGAGAATTAATTCTGTAGCAATAAATTTTGTGCATAGTTATGATTAGAAATAATTGTAGGTATAACTAATATGGTATTAACTAGAATTAATGTAATATATAATTTGGGGGGTTAATGCTTCTTTTAATAGGTGATATTGGCTAGCTATTATTATCAGAGGCAATAATTATGTTGTTAAAATTTGTAGTGGTATAGATAAAGAGTCAGAGGAAAAAACTAATGAAATATTAAGAGTATTATTGAATTGCTTAAGAAGTAGGGTTGTAAGACTAATTAATAAGTTGTGAGTAGTAGTATTTTTTTTAATTTAATTTTTATTTTTAAACTTTACAATATTGTATTGGTTTTGCCAAACATCGAAATGAATCCGCCACAGGTATACATGTGTTCCCCATCCTGAACTCTCCTCCCTCCTCCCTCCCCATACCATCCCTCTAGGTCGTCCCAGTGCACCAGCCCCAAGCATCCAGTATCGTGCATTGAACCTGGACTGGTGGCTGGTTCCATATATGATATTATACGTATTTCAATGCCATTCTCCCAAATCATCCCACCCTCTCCCTCTCCCACAGAGTCCAAAAGACTGTTCTATACATCAGTGTCTCTTTTGTTGTCTCGTATACAGGGTTATTGTTATCATCTTTCTAAATTCCATATTTATGCATTAGTATACTGTATCGGTGTTTTTCTTTCTGGCTTACTTCACTCTGTATAATAGGTTCCAGTTTCATCCACCTCATTAGAACTGATTCAAATGTATTCCTTTTAATGGCTGAGTAATACTCTATTGTGTATATGTACCACAGCTTTCTTATCCATTCATTTGCTGATGGACATCTAGGTTGCTTCCATGTCCTGGCTATTATAAACAGTGCCGTGATGAACATTGGGGTACACGTGTCTCTTTCCCTTCTGGTTTCCTCAGTGTGTATGCCCAGCAGTGGGATTGCTGGGTCATAAGGCAGTTATATTTCCAGTTTTTTAAGGAATCTCCACACTGTTCTCCATAGTGGCTGTACTAGTTTGCATTCCCACCAACAGTGTAAGAGGGTTCCTTTTCTCCACACCCTCTCCAGGATTTATTGCTTGTAGACTTTTGGATCACAGCCATTCTGACTGGTGTGAAATGGTACCTCATAGTGGTTTTGATTTGCATTTCTCTGATAATGAGTGATGTTGAGCATCTTTTCATGTGTTGTTAGCCATCTGTATGTCTTCTTTGGAAAAATGTCTATTTAGTTCTTTAGCCCATTTTTTGTTTGGGTCATTTATTTTTCTGGAATTGAGCTGTAGGAGTTGCTTGTATATTTTTGAGATTAGTTGTTTGTCAGTTGCTTCATTTGCTATTATTTTCTCCCATTCTGAAGGCTGTCCTTTCACCTTGCTTATAGTTTCCTTTGTTGTGCAGAAGCTTTTAAGTTTAATTAGGTCCCATTTGTTTATTTTTGCTTTTATTTCCAGTATTTTGGGAGGTGGGTCATAGAGGATCCTGCTGTGATGTATGTTGGAGAGTGTTTTGCCTATGTTCTCCTCTAGGAGTTTTATAGTTTCTGGTCTTACGTTTAGATCTTTAATCCATTTTGAGTTTATTTTTGTGTATGGTGTTAGAAAGTGTTCTAGTTTCATTCTTTTACAAGTGGTTGACCAGTTTTCCCAGCACCACTTGTTAAAGAGATTGTCTTTAATCCATTGTATATTCTTGCCTCCTTTGTCAAAGATAAGGTGTCCATATGTGCGTGGATTTATCTCTGGGCTTTCTATTTTGTTCCATATTTCTGTCTTTGTGCCAGTACCATACTGTCTTGATGACTGTGGCTTTGTAGTACAGCCTGAGGTCAGGTAGGTTGATTCCTCCAGTTCCATTCTTCTTTCTCAAGATTGCTTTGGCTATTCGAGGTTTTTTGTATTTCCATACAAATTGTGAATTATTTGTTCTAGCTCTGTGAAGAATACTGTTGGCAGCTTGATAGGGATTGCATTGAATCTATAAATTGCTTTGGGTAATATACTCATTTTCACTATATAGATTCTTCCAATCCATGAACATGGTATATTTCTCCATCTATTAGTGTCCTCTTTGATTTCTTTCACCAGTGTTTTATAGTTTTCTATATATAGGTCTTTAGTTTCTTTAGGTAGATATATTCCTAAGTATTTTATTCTTTCCGTTGCAATGGTGAATGGAATTGTTTCCTTAATTTCTCTTTCTGTTTTCTCATTATTATTGTATAGGAATGCAAGGGATTTCTGTGTGTTGATTTTATATCCTGCAACTTTACTATAATCATTGATTAGTTCTAGTAATTTTCTGGTAGAGTCTTTAGGGTTTTCTATGTAGAGGATCATGTCATCTGCAAACAGTGAGAGTTTTACTTCTTCTTTTCCAATTTGGATTCCTTTTATTTCTTTTTCTGCTCTGATTGCTGTGGCCAAAACTTCCAAAACTATGTTGAATAGTAATGGTGAAAGTGGGCACCCTTGTCTTGTTCCTGACTTTAGAGGAAATGCTTTCAATTTTTCACCATTGAGGATAATGTTTGCTGTGGGTTTGTCATATATAGCTTTTATTATGTTGAGGTATGTTCCTTCTATTCCTGCTTTCTGGAGAGTTTTTATCATAAATGGGTGTTGAATTTTGTCAAAGGCTTTCTCTGCATCTATTGAGATAATCATATGGTTTTTATTTTTCAATGTGTTAATGTGGTGTATTACATTGATTGATTTGCGGATATTGAAGAATCCTTGCATCCCTGGGATAAAGCCCACTTGGTCATGGTGTATGATCTTTTTAATGTGTTGTTGGATTCTGATTGCTAGAATTTTGTTAAGGATTTTTGCATCTATGTTCGTCAGTGATATTGGCCTGTAGTTTTCTTTTTTTGTGGGATCTTTGTCAGGTTTTGGTATTAGGGTGATGGTGGCCTCATAGAATGAGTTTGGAAGTTTACCTTCCTCTGCAATTTTCTGGAAGAGTTTGAGCAGGACAGGTGTTAGCTCTTCTCTAAATTTTTGGTAGAATTCAGCTGTGAAGCCATCTGGACCTGGGCTTTTGTTTGCTGGAAGATTTTTGATTACAGTTTCAATTTCCGTGCTTGTGATGGGTCTGTTAAGATTTTCTATTTCTTCCTGGTCCAGTTTTGGAAAGTTGTACTTTTCTAAGAATTTGTCCATTTCTTCCACGTTGTCCATTTTATTGGCATATAATTGTTGATAGTAGTCTCTTATGATCCTTTGTATTTCTGTGTTGTCTGTTGTGATCTCTCCATTTTCATTTCTAATTTTATTGATTTGATTTTTCTCCCTTTGTTTCTTGATGAGTCTGGCTAATGGTTTGTCAATTTTATTTATCCTTTCAAAGAATCAGCTTTTGGCTTTGTTGATTTTTGCTATGGTCTCTTTTGTTTCTTTTGCATTTATTTCTGCCCTAATTTTTAAGATTTCTTTCCTTCTACTAACCCTGGGGTTCTTCATTTCTTCCTTTTCTAGTTGCTTTAGGTGTAGAGTTAGGTTATTTATTTGACTTTTTTCTTGTTTCTTGAGGTATGCCTGTATTGCTATGAACTTTCCCCTTAGGACTGCTTTTACAGTGTCCCACAGGTTTTGGGTTGTTGTGTTTTCATTTTCATTTGTTTCTATGCAAATTTTGATTTCTTTTTTGATTTCTTCTGTGATTTGTTGGTTATTCAGCAGCGTGTTGTTCAGCCTCCATATGTTGGAATTTTTAATAGTTTTTCTCCTGTAATTGAGATCTAATATTACTGCATTGTGGTCAGAAAAGATGCTTGGAATGATTTCAATGTTTTTGAATTTACCAAGGCTAGATTTATGGCCCAGGATGTGATCTATCCTGGAGAAGGTTCCATGTGCGCTTGAGAAAAAGGTGAAATTCATTGTTTTGGGATGAAATGTCCTGTAGATATCAATTAGGTCTAACTGGTCTATTGTATTGTTTAAAGTTTGTGTTTCCTTGTTAATTTTCTGTTTAGTTGATCTATCCATAGGTGTGAGTGGGGTATTAAAGTCTCCCACTATTATTGTGCTATTGTTAATTTCTCCTTTCATACTTGTTAGCATTTGTCTTACATATTGTGGTGCTCCCGTGTTGGGTGCATATATATTTATAATTGTTATATCTTCTTCTTGGATTGATCCTTTGATCATTATGTAGTGACCGTCTTTGTCTCTTTTCACAGCCTTTGTTTCAAAGTCTATTTTATCTGATATGAGTATTGCTACTCTTGCTTTCTTTTGGTCCCTATTTGCATGGAAAATCTTTTTCCAGTCCTTCACTTTCAGTCTGTACGTGTCCCCTGTTTTGAGGTGGGTCTCTTGTAGACAGCATATGTAGGGGTCTTGTTTTTGTATCCATTCAGCCAGTCTTTGTCTTTTGGTTGGGGCATCAACCCATTTACATTTAAGGTAATTATTGATAAGTATGATCCTGTTGCCATTTACTTTATTGTTTTGGGTTCGAATTTATACACCGTTTTTGTGTTTCCTGTCTAGAGAATATCCTTTAGTATTTGTTGGAGAGCTGGTTTGGTGGTGCTGAATTCTCTCAGCTTTTGCTTGTCTGTAAAGCTTTTGGTTTCTCCTTCATATTTGAATGAGATCCTTGCTGGGTACAATAATCTGGGCTGTAGCTTATTTTCTTTCATCACTTTAAGTATGTCTTGCCATTCCCTCCTGGCTTGAAGAGTTTCTATTGAAAGATCAGCTGTTATCCTTATGGGAATTCCCTTGTGTGTTATTTGTTGTTTTTCCCTTGCTGCTTTTAATATTTGTTCTGTTTGATCTTTGTTAATTTGATTAATATGTGTCTTGGGGTGTTTTGCCTTGGGTTTATCCTGTTTGGGACTCTCTGGGTTTCTTGGACTTGAGTGATTATTTCCTTCCCCATTTTAGGGAAGTTTTCCACTATTATCTCCTCAAGTATTTTCTCATGGTCTTTCTTTTTGTCTTCTTCTTCTGGGACCCCTATGATTTGAATGTTGTAGCGTTTAATATTGTCCTGGAGGTCTCTGAGATTGTCCTCATTTCTTTTAATTTGTTTTTCTTTTATCCTCTCTGATTCATTTATTTCTACCATTCTATCTTCTAATTCACTAATCCTATCTTCTGCCTCTGTTATTCTACTATTTGTTGCCTCCAGAGTGTTTTTGATTTCATTTATTGCATTATTCATTATATATTGACTCTTTTTTATTTCTTCTAGGTCCTTGTTAAACCTTTCTTGCATCTTCTCAATCCTTGTCTCCAGGCTATTTATCTGTGATTCCATTTTGATTTCAAGATTTTGGATCAATTTCACTATCATTATTCGGAATTCTTTATCAGGTAGATTCCCTATCTCTTCCTCTTTTGTTTGGTTTGGTGGGCATTTATCCTGTTCCTTTATCTGCTGGGTATTCCTCTGTCTCTTCATCTTGTTTAAATTGCTGAGTTTGGGGTGTCCTTTCTGTATTCTGGCAGTTTGTGGAGTTCTCTTTATTGTGGCATTTCCTCGCTGTTTGTGGGTTTGTGCAGGTGGCTTGTCAAGGTTTCTTGGTTAGGGAAGCTTGTGTCGGTGTTCTGGTGGGTGGAGCTGTATTTCTTCTCTCTGGAGTGCAATGAAGTGTCCAGTAATGAGTTATGAGATGTCTATGGTTTTGGGGTGACTTTGGGCAGCCTGTATCTTGGAGCTCAGGGCTGTATTCCTGTGTTGCTGGAGAATTTGCTTGGTATGTCTTGCCCTGGAACTTGTTGGCCCTTGTGTGGTGCTTGGTTTCAGTGTAGGTATGGAGGCGTTTGATGAGCTCCTGTCAATTAATGATCCCTGGAGTCAGAAGTTCCCTGGAGTAAGGGTTTGGACTTAAGCCTCCTTCTTCCAGTTATCGGTCTTATTTTTACAGTAGTTTCAAAACTTCTCCTTCTATACAGCACCATTGATAAAATATCGACGTTAAAGATGAAAAGTTTCTCCACCGTGAGGGTCACCCAGAGAGGTTCACAGCATTACATGGAGAAGAGAAGAGGGAGGAGGGAGTTAGAGGTGACCCAAATGAGATGAGGTGGAATCAATAGAGGAGAGAGTGGGTTAGCCAGTAATCACTGCCTTATGTGCACTCCACAACTGGACCACTCAGAGATGTTCACGGAGTTATAGGAGAAGAGAAGAAGGAGGAAGGAGACAGAGGTGGCCAGGATAAAAGGGGGAAATGAAAAGGAGGGAGACAGATCCAGCCAGTAATCAGTTCCTTAAGTGTTCTCCACTGTCTGGAACACACAGAAATTCACAGAGTTGGGTAGAGTAGAGAGGGGTTAGGGAGGAGATGCAGGTGACCCAGTGGGGAAAAAGGAGAGTTCAAAGGGAGAGAGAGCAGTCAAGCCAGTAATCTCGTTCCCTAGTGAAAAATGGGTACTGAAGATTGGGTTCTTAAAGGTACAAAATTGGTAACAAATACATAAAAGCAAAAATTAAAAATCTAGAGTAGAGTTTGGAATTTCAAAAATAAAATGTTAAAGAAAAGAAGAAGGAAAAGAAAGAGAAAAGAAAAACAAAAACAAACAAAGTCACAAAAATTATAAAGAAAATATAGGTACAAAATTGATAACAAATACCAAAAAGCAAAAGTTAAAAATCTAGAGTAGAGTTTGGAATTACAAAAATACAATGTTAAAAAAAAAAGAATAAGAAAAGGAAAGAGAGAAGAAAAAACAAAAAACAAAAACAAAGTCACAAAAATTATAAAGAAAATATAGGTACAAAATTAATAACAAATACCAAAAAGCATAAATTAAAAATCTAGAGTAGGGTTTGGAATTTAGGTATACAATGTTATATGAAAGAAGAAGAGAAAGAAAGAGGGGGGAAAAAGAAAGTCACAAAAATTATAAAAAAAAATATAGGTACAAAATTGATAACAAATACCAAAAAGCTAAAATTAAAAATCTAGAGTAGAGATTGGAATTTAAAAAATACAATGTTCAAGAAAAGAAGAAAAAAGAAAAAAAACAAGGTCACAAAAATGATAAAAAATATATATATGTAGTTTGCTTTAAAAAAAATAGGGTCTTTTTTTTTTTTTGCAAAGTAATAGTAGGTTATAAAAGTGAAAATTAAAGGAATAATAGAGGACTTAAAATTTTTTTTAAAACTAAAAAAAAAAAAGAAAGAATGATCGTAAAAATAGTAAAAATATATCTAGGACTTTCTCTGGTTTTGTTGTGAGTATTGTGGGGTCAGTTCATTTTCGGCTAGTTCCTTGGTCCGATTTATATTTCTCAAGATCTATAGGCCCCTTTCTATGCAGTTGGTACTAACCACAGGGTTTTAATCTATTGCCTGTAGCTTCCAAGGCGGTTCCCTCTGTTATAGCTTCTTCTGTTTGCTGGTCTCTTCAGTGTCTGGTTTCTGCCCTGACACAAAGGGGATGTTGGTGGACACTTTTTTTTTTTTTTTTTTATTAGGCTCACTTGTTCAGTTGTGCTGTGGGGAGGGAGGGACGCTGCAAACAAATAACACTAGCGTGTGCTCGCAGTGCCTCAGCCACATTGGGCCTGCCCCGCTCACGGCACGTGTAGCCTCCCTGCCCACACTGCTCAGGCTCTAGGTTGCTCTGCCAGGAACCATCCGTGGCCGACCCTGGGCGGCTTGCACCTCCCGGGTCCAAGCCGCTCAGGTTCTGGCACTAGGGTAGTCCTCAGAGGTGCAGACTCGGTTGGGCCTGTGTTTTGTGCCCTTCCAAGGTCCGAGCAGCTCTGGTGATGAGGTGTTTGGCGAGCACAATTGCTGCGACTTATTACCTCCCCGCCGCTCAGTTATCTGGGTGTACAACCGGAGCACCTTCTCAGGTGGATGTTGACCGTCCAGAGCCCCAAGAAGTCTTAGTTAGCAAGAAAGCCTGCTTACAGTTTTATAGATAATGTCTCTCTGGGGCTGCGATTGCCCCCTTCCGGTTCTGGCTGCCTGTCTCTGGAGGGGGATGGTCTGCAGCCGGCTATCTCTGTTCAGTCCTTTGTTCCATGCGCGGGCCTGGTGGTGTCTTAGGTTAGGGCTGGCTTTTTGCGTGGTAGATATCCCACAGTCTGGTTTGCTAGCCCAAATTATTTCGCTCAGATAGCGCTTGGGGTATTCAGGCCAGATCCTTACTCTAAGCGATGCAGCCCGCCCCGTGCCGCCCTGCCCAGCCCCCGCTTGCTAGTGGCATGTGCAGGCGTCTGCGCTGCTTCTCCGCTGGGGGAGTTACCATAGGGCTCGCAATCTGCAGGTTTTAATTGTTTATTTATTTTTCCTCCCTGTTATGTTGCCCTCTGTGCTTCCAAGGCTTGGCACCGATTCGGCAGTGAGAAGGTTTCCTGGTGTTTGGAAACTTCTCTCTTTTTAAGACTCCCTTCCCGGGACGGAACTCCGTCCCTCCCTCTTTTGTCTCTTTTTTTGTCTTTTACATTTTTTCCTACCTCCTTTCGAAGACTTGGGTTGCTTTTCTGGGTGCCTGATGTCCTCTGCCGGCATTCAGAAGTTGTTTTGTGGAATTTACTCAGTGTTTAAATGTTCTTTTGATGAATATGTCGGGGAGAAAGTGTTCTCCCCGTCCTACTCCTCCACCATCTTCTGAGTAGTAGTATTAATCCAGATTATACTATTGTTTAATAACTAAATTAGAGGTATTAATATAATTTATGTTCCTGTGGGAATAACAGTTTTTAGCATTGGAGTAAATTGAGATTTTTGTACATAGTATTTGGTACTATTACTAGTATGGATAACCCAAGTATTGTATTTAGGATTATTAGGGTTCCTATAATGAAATAAGGATAATATAATGCCTTTTAAGCATAACAATAATATTAAACTAAATAGATATATTAATAGTCTTATAAGGGATACTGTACTACAATAGTATTTATATATAGTAAAGACACTTGGTAATTATCAATTTAACCATAATCTAATGAGTTGAAATAGTTTATTTTAAACTAGATACCATATTTGGCTCATTCTAGTCCTTTTTGGGAGAAGGCAATGGCACCCCACTCCAGTACTCTTGCCTGGAAAATCCCATGGATGGAGGAGCCTGGAAGGCTGCAGTCCATGGGGTCGCTAAGAGTCGGACACGACTGAGCGACTTCACTTTGACTTTTCACTTTCATGCACTGGAGAAGGAAATGGCAACTCACTCCAGTGTTCTTGCCTGGAGAATCGCAGGGATGGGGGAGCCTGGTGGGCTGCTGTCTATGGGGTCGCACAGAGTCGGACACGACTGAAGTGACTTAGCAGCAGCAGTAGCAATCCTTTTTGAGTTCATTTGTAGGCTAGGCTTAATTGCTAAGAATAAAATTCTTAGGAAAAGGGCTATATTGAGTATAGTGTTTAAATTATGTTCATGATGCTCAAGGGAGTGCTAAGAGGAGCGCAATTTCTAAACCAAAGAAAAGAGATGTAATGGCTACTAAAAATAATTTTATAGAGAAAGGAAGATGAGCTGATCCTAGGGTCAAAGCTGAGGCAGCAGCTTCGAAGCCAAAGGGGTGGTTGGATGTAAAATGGTATTTTAATTGATGTAAAAATCAGACAATAAGAGAGGTATATCCAAGAATTACATGAAGCCCACAAAATCCTGTGGCCACAAAGAAGGTTGAGACAGACAATCCATGTGAAATGGTAAATGATGTTTCATAATATTCTGAGGCTTGTAGGAGAAGCAGAGGCACGAGGCAATTGTAACGAAAGGGGGCTTCGAGTGTATGTTTCCAGTTTCTTTCCATACAGCTATGATGAGCTCAGGTGATAGATACCCTGGAGGCTAATAATACACAAGAATTTAAGAGTAGGACTTCTGAGGGATTAAGAAGGAAGATGCCTGTGGGTGGTCAGCATCCACCCAGCTTGGGCAAGACTTGAGAGTGGTAAAAAGCCCAGTACTCAGTTGTGTCCAACTCCTTGTGACCCCATGGACTGTAGCCCTTCAGACTCCTCTGTCCATGGGACTTTTCAGGCAAGAATACTGGAGTGGCTTGTCGTTTCCTCCTCCAGGGGATTTTCCCAACCCAGGGATAGAACCTGTGTCTCCTGCACTGCAGGAAGATTCTCTACCACTGAGCCACTGTTGCTCAGTCACTCAGTCAGTGTCTGACTCTGCAGTCCCATGGATTGCAGCACACCAGGCCTCCCTGTCCCTCACCATCTCCCGAGGTTTGCCCAAGTTCATTTCCATTGTATTGGTGATGCCATCCAGACATCTCATCCTCTGTTGCCCCCTTCTCCTCTTGCCCTCAATCTTTCCCAATGTCAGGGTCTTTTCCAATGAGTCATTGGGAGTCATTTTTACCACCCAAAGGAGCTGGTTAAAAAAAAAAAAAAAAGGACTTCTGAAATGATGAATAGAACTATTCCATACTAAAGTCCTTTTTGTTCGGTTGGTGTGTGGTGACCTTGAGAAGTACTCTCTCAAATGATGTCTTGTTATCATTTGTTATCATTGATATATCGTGAGGACATTAGTTAGTAGACTGAGTAGTAATAATACTGTTGAATTAAAATGAAATCATATAACTAGGCCAGATGTTATTAAAAGAGCTGAAAGGACTCCTGTGAGGGGTCAGGAGCTGGGGTTTAATATGTATATGATAGGTGTGGGTTTAGTGAAGGAAATGGCAATCCACTCCAGTGTTCTTGCCTGGAGAATTCCAGGGACAGAGGAGCCTGGTGGGTTGCTGTCTATGGGATTGCACAGAGTTGGACACGACTGAAGCGACTTAGCAGCAGTAGCAGCAGCATGCATTGTGATGTAAGTGAAGTCTTACTAATAAACACCTAGGGTTGAATTATGGCAACAGCAAACTCAAGAATAGTAAGTAAAATGAGAATAATAAATGTAATGAGGGTCATGAGGGTGCTTATGCTCATTAGTGCCAGAATGGCTCCCCCAATCAATGAATTAGTAAGTGACTTGCTGTGATATTGGCTGTTAGTCATCTGGCTAAAGCCATTGGTTGAATAAATAAGCTAATAGTTTTGATGATAATTAATACAGAAATCAGAGGAGCTGATGTTCCTTGTGGTAAAAAATGAGCTAAGCATGCTTTTGTTTTATTGCAAAAACCAGTAATGACAGTCCCTACTCATAAGGGAATTGCTATTCCCAAGTTTATTGATAGTTATGTAGCTGGTGTGAATGAGTGAAGTAATAATCCTAGTAAGTTTGTTGATCCAATAAATAAATTGAGTAATAGTATTAATGCTCTAGTCTGTCCTTTATAATCATGGATACTTATAATCATGAAGTGAATTTTTGCTCATGTGGAGTTAAGAGCATATCCTGAGAAGAGAGGAAATAAGTGTATGAAGCCTCTGATAATGGCAAATACAGCTCCTATTGAGAGTACATAGTGGAAATGGGCAACTACATAATGCATATCATGAGTACAATATCTAAAGGTGAGTCAGCCAGGACAGTTCCTCTTAGTCCTCCTACTGTAAAAAGAAAAATTAAACCCAGGGCTCATGTCATGGCCAGAGAACGTTTAATATTATCCCCATGAAACACGGCTAGTCAACTGGACACTTACTTGTGTAAGAATGGCAGCAATCATAGTGGCTGATGTAAAATATGCTCGTGTGTCAGCATCTATTCCCAGTGTGACTATATGGTGGGGCCATAAGATAAATCCTAAGAATCCAATTGATACCATAGCTCATACCATTCCTGTATACCCCAAAGGCTCTCTGTTCCCTGAATGATAGGTTACAATATGTGAAATTATTCCAAACCCCTGAAAAATAAAAATAAATGTTGGTACGGGATTGGGTTACCTCCTCCTGCAGGATCAAAAAAAAAAGTTGTATTTAGGTTTTGGTCTGTTAGTTATTAGTAATCAGTCAGGTCAGTTCAGTTTGGTCACTCAGTCTTGTCCGACTCTTTGTGACCCCGTGGACTGCAGCACACCAGGCATACCAGCCACTCATATAGGTAATGATAATAGTAATATGGCAGTAATTAGGACTGTTCATACAAATAATGGGCTTCCCTGGTGGCTCAGATGGTAAAGTGTCTGCCTGCAATGTGGGAGACTTGGATTTGATCCCTGGGTCGGAAAGATCCCCTGGAGAAGGAAATAGCAATCCACTCCAGCACTCTTGCCTGGAAAATCCCATGGATGGAGGAGCCTGTAGGCTACAGTCCATGGGGTCGCAAAGAGTTGGACACAACTGAGCGACTTCACTTTCACTTTCATACAAATAATGGTGTTTGATACTGGGATATGGCAGGGGTTTCATATTAATGATTGTAGTAATAAAATTGATAGCACCTCAAATTTAAGAAATGCCTGCTAGATATACATAAAAAGTGATAAGGTCTACTGAAGCTCCAGTGGAAACTACTAAGTTTCCAGCCAAGGGTGGGTAGATCGTTCACCCTGTACCAGTACCTGCTTCAACTATTGATGACGTAAGCAGAAATAAGAAAGAGGGTGGAAGTAATCAGAAGCTTAAATGTTATTTACACGGGGAAAGGCTATATCAGAAGCTCCAATTATTGGAAGAACTAGCCAGTTTCCTAAAAACCCAGTTATAATAAGCATTACTATAAAGAAAATTATTACAAATGCATGTACTTTTACAATCACATTATAGATCTGGCCATCTTCAAGCGTGGTTCCAGGTTCGCTTAACTCAGCACAGATTAATAAATTTAGGGCTGTGTCTACTATTCCAGCTCAAGCTCCAAATAGTAAATAGAAAGTACCTACATCTTCATGATTAGTTGAGAATAATCAGTGGTTAATGAACATAAGTAGAATGAGTAACCATTAGACTGTAAATCTAAAGACAGTGATCTATTCCCCTTTATACCAAGTCCTATGGTGAATTTTACATGTTGAATTGCAAACTGAAAGAAGGAGCTTTGAATTTGAATTTCCTGTGGCTGGAGTAAATTGAATCCAGTTGACTATTTAGCTGCTAACTAAAAATTTGTGGGAAAATTAGCCCACAAATCTAGAGAGGATTTAGCTTAATTAAAGTGTTTGATTTGCATTCAGTTGATGTAAGATATAATCTTGCAATCCTTATTAAGCAGAAATTAAGTAAATTATTCTTGCTTAGGGCTTTGAAGGCTCTTGGTCTATTTAACCTAAATTCCTATTCCAGTACTGAGAGAACTGGTGTTAGGGGTAGGATTATTGTAGATACTACAATGGTTGGTAGAAGAATTATTTGTTTTGTGAGATCAAATCATCATTTTATTTTTATGCTGTTTGCGGAAGGAAACTTGGTTAGTGCTGTGGAGTATGTAAGTTACATATAGAAATACAGGTTGATTAGTGCTGTAAATAAGTGTAGGTAGTATAATGTTATTATTCTTTATTATTTCTTGAATGATTATTCACTTAGGTATGAATCCTGATGGTGCAGGGAGACCTTTTATTGATAGCAAAGTAACGAGGATGTGAGTTGTAATGATGGATATTTTGTTTCATATGTGTGATAATGATAATGTGGTAGTGGTTGAGTTGCATGTAAGTATTGTGAATATAGGGATTCTCTGGTGGCTCAGATGGTAAAGAATCTGCCTGCAATGTAAGAGACTCAGGTTCGATCCCTGGGTCAAGAAGATCCCCTGGAGAAGGGAATGGCAACACACTCCAGTATTCTTGCCTGGAGAATTCCTTGGACAGAGGAGCCTGGCAGGCTATAGTCCATCGGGTTGCAAATAGTCGGATATGACTGAACCACCAACACTTACCCTTCTTCATCATGAATATAGTGAAAGTTAAAATATAAATGACTAAGTTTAGTAGTGTTACAGTGGGATTATGTGATAAGATAGCTGTTATTCATCCTGGGCAACTGATGAATAGGCTATGATTTTTCATAGCTGTGTTTGGTTTAGTCCTCCTCAGCCCCCAGTTAGGATAGATCGTTTGGATACAGTTAGTATTAGGCTTAAATTAATGATGGTGAGATTTGATACAGTATGGATATGGGTGCAAGTTTTTGTCATGTTGATAAAATTCGGCCCGATGCTAACTGTGCTGTGCTAAGTTGCTTCAGTCGTGTGTGTCTGACTCTATGTGATCTCCTGAACTGTAGCCTGCCAGGCTCCTCTGTCCATGGGATTCTCCAGGCAAGAATACTGGAGTGGGTTGCCATTTCCTTCTCCAGGGGATCTTCCTGACTCAGAGATCAAACCTGTGTCTCTTAAGTCTCCTGCACTGGCAGGCAGGTTCTTTACCAATAGTGCCACCTGGGAAGCCCCAATAAGGCCCATTGTTGTTATTATTCATGCTATTGGATTAAACATTTGTGTAATAGTTCATTGACTGGAGAATAATAAGTTAATGATAGCATCCATAATAAGTAATAGTGATTTAGCAGATTGTGTTAAAAATATTTAGCTTCTATGACTTGTGTGTTAAAATTTTTTTATCACAATAGGAATAATGGCCAATATATTTATTTCAAAGTCAATTCAGATTAGTAGTCAGTGGAAACTAATAATTATTATAGTTTCTTGAAATAATGGTTGATAAAATGAGAATAGAAATGATGGGGTTTATTAGTACAGGAAGAGTATAAACCAACATTTTCGACAGGGTATGGGCCCGATAGCTTAATTAGCTGACCTTACTTATAAAACATAGTGTAAAGTAGTAGCACCAAGAATTCTGGATTCTTTGGGGTAGGTTCATTTCCTGTAACTCTAGAAATAAGAGGATTTAAACTGCTATTATTTACTCTATCAAAGTAACTCCTTTATCAGATATATTTCTTATGTTTGTGAGGGAATACTTGATAATATAATGGGTAATGAAACATGTCATATGCATAGGGCTAGAAATTTTTTTCAGAGTAAATGTATTACTTGATCATACCAGAGTCGGGGGTACGATGCTCAAATTTATAGGAAGGAAAATTGTTAATAATAGTGGCTTTCCCTGGTAGCTCAGAGGTTAAAGCGTCTGCCTGCAATGCGGGAGACCCGGGTTGGATCCCTGGGTCGGGAAGATCCCCTGGAGAAGGAAATGGCAACCCACTCCAGTACTCTTGCCTGGAGAATCCCATGGAGGGAGGAGCCTGATAGGCTACAGTCCACGGGGTCGCAAAGAGTCGGACACGACTGAGCTACTTCACTTTCACTAACAACAAAATAAATTGTATACAATGCTAGCATATGTGGGTTGTGGAATGCTCATAAGAATGACTGTTGTGAAAATACCTATTATAATAGTATCTGCATATCCTGCTGTAAATAATAAGGCAAATAGGCCTGTTGTGTATTCTACAGTAAAGCCTGGGACGAGTTCGGATTCCCCTTCTATTAGATCAAATGGGGCTCAGCTGATTTCTGCTGAAGTGGAGATGGGTCATATTATGACTAGGGGCCATGATGGAAAAATTAGTCACAGTTGTTCTTGTGTGATGATGAGGGTGTAAAGGGTCAAGAACCCATTTATTAGAAAGACTGACAGGAGAATGATTGCTAGTGTTACTTTATGTGAGACTGTGTTACTGCTCATAAGGCTCCAGTTGGTGCATATCTGAATTGGAGGCCTATCCAGATCATACAGTAGAATACATGCCTAAACTTGATGGTGGCTGGTATAAATAGAGTTTATGTCAGTGAGAGAGTCAGGTATAAGTAGGTAGGGGATTCAGAGGTCTGGGCTAACTTAAGGTTAGAATTGGTGCCGAAATGAATATAGATACTGAGGGCATGCCTGGTGTTAATGGTTCTTTAATGAACTGCTTGACTGCATTGGCAATGGGTTACAGTCATGTGGTCCTATGACATTTGGGGCTTTTAAAAATTGAATATAACCTAAAACTTTCCGTTCGACTAGTGTTAAGAATGCTATGGCTAAAAGGACAGGGACTGTAAGTATTAAAATATTAATTATGAGCATTTTGTCAAGGAGAGGATTTGAATCTCTGGTTATAAAGGTTTAAGTTTTACACAGTTACCAGTCTCTCTCACCTTAATTAAACCCTGTTCTTGGGTAAAATTTTATGCTTATTAATTAAGATGAGATCATTGATTATTTCTAAGGTGCTTGTTTGAAGTTGGCCTTATTTCTCTTGTCCTTTCCTACTGGGAGAAATATATAATAGATAGAAACCATCCTGGATTATACTGGTCTGAATTCAGATCACATAGAACTTTAATCATCAAATGAAACTTTAATAGTGGTCACACCATTGGGGTGCCCTGATCCATCACAGAGGTCATAAAGCCTATTGCCAGTATGGACTCTAGAATAGGACTGTGTTGTTATACCTAGGGTAACTTGTTCTGCTGATCCATTTTTGGATCAATAAGTGATAATGTGATTTGACTGGTAGGTCTAGGCTTTAAAATCACTCGGAGGATTTTTTTGTTCTCCAAGGTCACCCCAACCAAAATTATTAACCCGTATAGTTTTATTCTGATCTGACTGGTGTTATTTCATCTGATCTGATTGGTGTGAGGTGATACCTCATTGCAGGATTGAATGCACTTCCTTAATATTAGCATTGTTGACATCTTTTCATGTGATTTTTTAAAAAATGTGTGAGTTAAAGATACCAATTAAAATTGGTTTTGTGATGGTCTACCCAGGTGACTTCCCTGGTGGCTCAGACGGTAAAGCGTCTGCCTACAATGTGGGAGACCCGGGTTCAATCCCTGGGTCAGGAAGATCTCGTGGAGAAGGAAATGGCAACCCACTCCAGTATTCTTGCCTGGAAAATCCCATGGACGGAGGAGCCTGTAGGCTACAGTCCATGGGGTCGCAAAGAGTTGGAGATGACTGAACTACTTCACTTTCACTTTCACCCAGTTATGAATTCTTTTTTAATGACCACCCCTAGGAAAGTCCAGGAGATCAGTTGTTTATTTAGAACCCCCTGGATCCCATGGATGGAGGAGCCTGGTGGGCTGCAGTCCATGGGGTTGCTAAGAGTCAGACATGACTGAGCGACTTCACTGTCACTTTTCACTTTCATGCATTGGAGAAGGAAATGGCAACCCACTCCAGTGTTCTTGCCTGGAGAATCCCAGGGACGGGGGAGCCTCGTGGGCTGCCGTCTATGGGGTCGCACAGAGTCGGACATGACTGAAGCGACTTAGCAGGACCTTGTGAACTACCCTGTCAACACAGCTTTTATAGTTGTAGTTACAAAACATGGCCACAAGGCAGCAGCATTTCTTCATGCCCCACTTTTTTTTTTCTCTTTTTTTACCTTTTCCACTCTTCATTGTCATTTTATTTTGGAGTAGGGCTTCACTCTTGCCTGGAAAATCCCATGGACGGAGCAGCCTGGTGGGCTGCAGTCCATGGGGTCGCTAAGAGTCAGACACTACTGAGAAACTTCACTTTCACTTTCATGCATTGGAGAAGGAAATGGCAACCCACTCCAGTGTTCTTGCCTGGAGAATACCAGGGATGGGGGAGCCTGGTGGGCTGCCGTCTATGGGGTTGCACAGAGTCAGACACGACTGAAGCGATTTAGCAGCAGCAGCAGGGCTTCCCAGCTGGCACTAGTGGTAAAGACCCTGACTGCCAATGCAGGAGACATAAGAGATGTGGGTTCAATCCCTGGATCGGGAAGATGCCCTGGAGGAGGGCATGGCAACCCACTTCAGTATTCTTGCCTGGAGAATTCCATGGACAGAGGAACCTGGTGGGCTGCAGTCCACGAGGTTGCAAAGAGTCTGAACATGACTGAAGCGACTTAGCACAGAGCACATAGTTTTAGTATCCCTTGATGGCTTAATCTTGTATTTTGGGGTTAATGAATTATAGTTCCATGGGGTCTTCTCATCTTATTTGTTTATTCCCACAGTTCACGAAAAGATCAATTTCACAGATTAAAAGTAGGAGACAGTAAAACCTTTGTGTGGCCATTATATAAATGGCCACAGTTTTTAGAGTCCTTATTTAAAGAACAAATTGTTTTGTTACCTTTGTACAGTTAGGATACTATGGCCGTTGAACGATTGTCACTGGGCAGGCAGTGTCTCTAATACTACTAATGCTATTAATAGAGGTCATGTTTTTGACAAATAGGTGGGGTTTGTCATTGCAGAGCTCCTTTTACTCTTTTTAACCTTTCCTGGGTGCATACCTGTGTTGGGTTAACAGTATCGTTCATAAATAATTTCATGCTGAAGTAGTGAAAGTGTTAAGTTGCTCAGTCACGTCTGACACTTTGGGACCCTGTGGACTATAGTCCTGAAGCTCCTCTGTCCATGGAAGTGTCCAGGCAAGAATACTGGAGTGGGTTGCCATTCCTTTCTCCAGGGGAGCTTCCCGACCCAGGGATCAAACCTGGGTCTCCTGCATTGGCAAGGTGGATTCTTAACCATCTGAGATACCACGGAAGCCCAATGTAATGCTGCTGCTGTTAAGTCACTTCAGTCGTGTCCGACTCTGTGCGACCCCATGGACTGCAGCCTACCAGGCTTCTCCGTCCATGGGATTCTCCAGGCAAGAACACTGGAGTGGGTTGTCATTTCCTTCTCCAGTGCGTGAAAGTGAAGTCGCCCAGTCGTGTCTGACTCTTAGCGACCCCATGGACTGCAGCCTACCAGGCTCCTCCATCCATGGGATTTTCCGGGCAACAGTACTGGAGTGGGGTGCCATTGCCTTCTCCCAATGTAATGCTAAGTTACATTTATTTATTGTTAAATAATAACAGTTGATGATATAAACTTAGGCAAGGAGAAATACTTCTTGTTACTCATTAACATTATTGCTTATATTATTTAAAAGATTAGTCCAGTAATTGAGCAATAGGTAGATTTATTTACTATTGGTATTAAGGAAATGTTGTTGAGCTTTACTGCTTTCTTAATTGAGTTGCTTTTAGGCCAACTGTGGTGGTGTTTCGGAGAAGGCAATGGCACCCCACTCCAGTACTCTTGCCTGGAAAATCCCATGGATGGAGGAGCCTGGAAGGCTGCAGTCCATGGGGTCGCTAAGAGTCAGACACGACTGGGCGACTTCACTTTCACGCATTGGAGAAGGAAATGACAACCCACTCCAGTGTTCTTGCCTGGAGAATCCCAGGGATGGGGGAGCCTGGCGGGCTGCTGTCTATGGGGTCGCACAGAGTCGGACACGACTGAAGTGACTTAGCAGTGGTGGTATTTATTTTTTACTCTCTAGTGAAGATTGTATCTGTTTGTAAAAGGCTGTGTCTTTTAAGATTAACTCCTAAAAATACATTATGATTTATGGGGTTTTGGGGCTTTTTAAAAGTTGAATTAAAATTCATTTCCTGAACAATCAGCTATCAGCAGGCTCGTTAGGCTTGTCACCTCTACCTACAAACTTCTATTCTGCCACATAGATGAGTTTGTTCTGATAAACTGTTTGTAACTCATCTGGTTTCAGATAATTTAACTTCTCTTCGTTAAAGTTTTGCTAGTTGAATCATTATGCTGAAGGTACAAAGGATAATCTGTGATTTTTGTTACTTTTTTCTTTCATCGTTCCTTTGCAGCATTTTCTCTATAGCACCAAATATTATTCAAATTTATATCTCCTATACTTTGAATGTTTCAGTAAATGTTTTATTTAATTTGGTTGTGCTAGTATCATGGGGAAAGGAGTGGGATAGATTTGGTTCATGGCATTCACAAATTACGGTGCTTTATTTAAGCTATGCTGTGATTTATCCAAGCACACTCTCTGGTATGTGACCTTGTTATGACTTGTTTCCTCTCACACAGCACTTACAAATAATTTTAGGTATTTTGTTATATTATTTGAGGGAGATGACAGGTGGTGTGTGCGTGCTTCATGGCCTTATTAAGAACTCTTATCACTAAATCCTCCTTTAGTTCTTAGAGTTCGTAAGAATTTTCATATAGAGACCATATTCTTAAAAGAGAAAATGTAGCCCATTTCTTTCCATCCCAGAGTTTACATCTTGAGCTAATATTTTTATGGATAATGAGTATGCTTACTTTTATTCCTTTTTAGGGTTTGTTGAAGAGGATGTTATATGTAGATGCTTTTGAACTGTGGTGTTGGAGAAGACTCTTGAGAGTCCCTTGGACTGCAAGGAGGTCCAACCAGTCCATTCTGAAGGAGATCAGCCCTGGGATTTCTTTGGAGGGAATGATGCTAAAGCTGAAACTCCAGTACTTTGGCCACCTCATGCGAAGAGTTGACTCACTGGAAAAGACTCTGATACTGGGAGGGATTGGGGGCAGGAGGAGAGGGAGACGACAGAGGATGAGATGGCTGGATGGCATCACCGACTCGATGGACATGAGTCTGAGTGAACTCTGGGAGTTGGTGATGGACAGGGAAGCCTGGTGTGCTGCGATTCATGGGGTCGCAGAGTCAGACACGACTGAGTGACTGAACTGAACTGAATTGATTGATACACATTATATAGTAATGTTTAACATATACATTATATGTTTAATATATTTAACATATTTATATATATTATTAATATAATATATAATTAAATAATGTATAATATATTATATATAAACATGGACTTCCTTGGCAGCTCAGATGGTAAAGAATCTGCCTGCAATGCAGGAGACCCAGTTCAATCCCAGGTTCGGGAAGATCCTCTGGAGAAGAGAAGTGAATGGCAACCCACTCCAGTATTCTTGCCTGGAAATCCCATGGACAGAGGAGCCTACAGTCCATGGGGTCACAAAGAATGACTAACATCATCATCATCATCTATACATAATATACATGTATATATATTACACATATACATAGTCTAAAAAGGCATGGAAATGCACTCTGCTACTCACATTGTGTGGTGAGCATCTGATGCCAACTCAGGGCTGGATTTTTATTGCTTTTAATGAAACTCTTTCATCCTATTTTCAGATTTCTAGTTCCTTTCCCTTTTTGCTGAGAAGCAAATTTTGTGAAACCAAGCCAGGAACTGTGGAAGGGAACACGTGGAGTGTCCATTAGTAAAGCCCAGATGCTGCCGGGAACACCACTGAGCTGTACTCCCGCACTGACAGCAGACAGACTCCACTTTCTGCCATTGGATCAAGGGAGCTAGGGACGAAGAATGTGATGAATTGCCCCTCAGTGACCCTCCTACTCGTCAGCCAGGTGACTCAGACCCGGTTCTGTTCTGGGAATAAAGAAATACTACCCTCACCATTTCCTCCTTACATCTGAATGTCACGTCACTGCAACCTCATCTGGCTTCCCAGGTGGCGCTAGTGGTAAAGAATCCACCTGCCAATGCAGAAGACACAGGAGACGTGGGTTTGGTCCCTGGGTTGGGAAGATCCCTGAAGGAGGAAATGGCAGCACACTCCAGTGTTCTTGCCTGGGAAATTCCACGGACAGAGGTGCCTGGCAGGCTATAGCCCATGGATTTGCAAAGAGTCAGACACGACTGAATGAGCACAAGCTCTGAGTTTGTACTTTGGGCTTCCCTGGTGGCTCAGAGGTTAAAGCGTCTGCCTGCAAGGCGGGAGACCTGGGTTCAATCCCTGGGTCAGGAAGATCCCCTGGAGAAGGAAATGGCAACCCACTCCAGTGTTCTTGCCTGGAGAATCCCATGGATGGAGGAGCCTGGTAGGTTACAGTCCACAGGGTTGCAAAGAGTCAGACACGACTGAGCGACTTCACTGAGTTGGTCTATTTCATATATGTTGTCAAATCTGTGTAGAATCCTTTTGATGTTTGTGTATTCCTTGTTTCATTCATAATCTTGATTATTAATGGCTTCTGTCATTTTGTAAGAAGTCTGAATTTCATATTTTCAAAGCCCTGTAGATAGCATAGTTGTGAAAGTGAAGTGAAAATCTGAGTTGTTCAGTCATGTCCAACTCTTTTTGACCCCATGGACTGTAGCCCACCAGGCTCCTCTGTCCATGGAATTCTCCAGGGAATCTTTCCAACCCAGGGATCGAACCTGAGTCTCCTACCATCTGAGCTCACTTTCTCATTTAAAAAAATTTTATTTTATATTGTAGTTGATTAACAATATTGTTAGTTTCAGGTGTACAGCAAGGTGATTCTATTGTACATATACATGTTTCTATTCTTTTTCAAATACTTTTGCCATTTAGATTTTTGCAGATTATTGAGCAAAGTTCCCTATGCTATGCAGTAGGTCCTTGTCGTCTATTTTAAATATAGCAGTGTGTACATGCTGATCTATCCCTCCTGCCCACCATTTCCTCTTGGTAACTCTAAGTTTCTGTTTTGTAAATAATTTCATTTGTATCCTTTTTTTTTTGATTCCCCATATAAGCAATAGTACATGATATTTGTCTTTAACTTGCTTCACTTAGTATGACAATCTAGGTCCATCCATGTTGCTGTATATGGCATTATTTCATTCTTTTAATGGCTGAGTAGTATTCCCATGTATATTTTGTACCACATCTTCTTTATCCATTCCTCTGTTGATGAATATTTAGGGTGCTTCCATGTCTTGACTATTGTAAACAGTGCTGCAATGAACATAGGGTTGCATATGTCCTTTTGAATCATGTTTTTCTCTGGCTATTTGTCCAGGAGTGGGATTTGCTGGGTGATATGGTAGCTCTTCTTGCCTAGAGAATCCCAGGGACGGCGGGGCCTGGTGGGCTGCCATCTATGGGGTCGCACAAAGTCGGACACGACTGAAGCGACTTAGCAGCACGGTAGATCTATTTTTAGTTTCTTAAGGAATCTCCTTACTGTTCTCCATAGTGGTTGAACCTATTTACATTACTAACAACAGTGTAGGAGGGTTCCCTTTTCTCCACATCCTCTCCAGCATTTATTATCTGTAGACTTTTTCTATAGTGTTGTGATAACTTCAGGTGAACAGCGAAGGGACTCAGCCGCACATATACATGTATCGATTCTCCTGCAAACCGCACCCCACCCCCCATCCAGGCTGCCACATAACACTGAGCTGAGTTCCCTGTGCTGTACAGTAGATCCTTGTTGGTTATCCATTTTAAATACAGCAATGTGCACATGTCCATCTCAAACTCCCTATCTCTTCCCCCACCCTTCCCCTGCAGCAACCATTAAGTTACAAGTCTGTGAGTCTGTTTTATAAATAAGTTCATTTGTATCACCTCTTTTTAGGTTCTAAATATGAGATGTCATACAATATTCCTCCTTTTGTACTTACTTCACTCAGTATGACTCTCTCTAGGTCCATCCATGTTGCTGCAAATAGCATTATTTCATTCTTTTAATGGCTGAGTAATATTCCATTGTATGTATGTACCACATCTTTATCCATTCCTCTGTTGATGGACATTTAGGCTGCTTCCATGTCTTGGCTAATGTAAACAGTGCTGTAATGAACACTGGGGTATGTGTATCCTTTCAGATCATGTTTTTCTCTGGACATATCCCAGGAGTGGAATTGCAGGGTATGTTAGCTCTATTTTTAGTTTTCTACAGAACCGCCATACTATTCTCCATAGTGGCTGCACCAATTTGCGTTCTCATCAACAGTGTAGGAGGGTTCCCGTCTTCTCCAGCATTTGTTTGTGGATTTTTTGATGACAGCCATTCTGGCTGGTGTGAGGTGCTCTTATTGCAGTTATATTTGCATTTCTCCAGTAATTAGTGATGTCGAACACCTTTTCATGAGCCTCATGGCCCTCTGTATGTCCTCTTTGGAGAAATGTCTCTTTAGGTTTTCTGCCCATTTTTGAGTGGGTCGTTTTGATGTTAAGCATCATGAGCTGTTTGTAAATTCTGGAGACTAATCCTTTTTCAGTCATATCATTTGCAAATATTTCCTCCTAATCTGTAGACGTTTTATTATTTCCTTTGCTGGGCAAAAGCATTTAAGTAGGTCCCATTTGTTTATTTTTCTATGAGATGGATCAAAAAAGATGTTGCTGTGATTAATGTCAGAGTGTTCTGCCTATATTTTCCTCTAGAAGTTTTATAGTGTTTGGTCTCACATTTAGGTCTTCAATAATTCTGAGCTTATTTTTGTGTGTGGCGTTCATATTATTTGCAGACTTTTTCATGACAGCCATTCTGATTGACGTGAGGTGATACGTTGCAGTTTTTATTCACATTTCTCTAATAATTAGCAGTGTTGGGCATCTTTTCATGTGCCCGTTGGCCCTAAGTACATCTTCTTGGAAAAATGTCTCCTCAGGTCTTCTGCCTCTTTTTGGATGGGGCTTCTCTGGTGGCTCAGACAGTAATTCACCTACAGTGTGGGAGACCTGGGTTCAATCCCTGGGTTGGGAAGATCCCCTGGAGAAGGAAATGGCAACCCACTCCAGTATTCTGACCTGGAGAATTCCATGGACAGAGGAGGCTGGTGGCTACAGTCCATGGGGGTGCAAAGAGTTGACATGACTGAGCAACTTTCAAGTCTTTTGCCTAAATTTTTATTTTTTTGAGCCACATGAGCTGTTTGTAAAATTTGGAGATTAATCTTTTGTCAATTACATCATTTGCAAATAGTTTCTGGCATTCTGTTGGATGTCTTTTCCTCTTGTTTATGGTTTCCTTTGCTGTGCAGAGCTTTTGAATTTAATTAGGTTCCATTTATTTAGTTTTGTTATTTCCATTACTCTAGGAGAGGGATCAAAAAAGATACTGTTGCAATTTATGTCAGAGTGTTCTGCCTATGTTTTCCTCTAAGAGTTTCATCAATACCCCATGTCACATTTAGATCTTTAATCCATTTTGAGTTTGTGTTAAAGAGTATTATATTTTATTTTTTTTACATATAGCTGTCCTGTTTTTCCAGCACCGTTTATTGAAGAGACTCTTCACTGTCCATTCTTGCCTCATTTGTCATAGATTAACTGACCATAGGTGCATGGGTTTATTTCTGGGCTTTTTCTCCTGTTCCATTGATTTATATTTCTGCTGTTGTGCCAGTACCATACTGTTTTGATTACTTTGTAGCTTTGTAGTATACATAGTGTGAAGTCAGAGCGCCTGGTTCCTCCAACTTCATTTTTCTTTCTCAAGATTGCTCTGGCTATTTGGGGTCTTTTGTGTCTCCATACATTGAAAACCACAAAACTGCTACAATTTTTGCTTCAACCATCAAAGGTCTCAGAAAACTTGAGAAGAGAAAGAAAACCTATTCCATTTACCCATGTTTTTACTTTCCATGCTCTTCCTTTCTGATGTCTCGAGGTTCCATTATTATTTCCTTCCTGTTTAGAGAGCTTTTCTTTAGTCATACTTCTAGGGTAGGTCTGCTGGTGAAAACTTCTCAGTTTTACTTCTGAGAATGTCTCAATTTCCCCTCCCTTTCTGAAGGATATTTTCATTAGAATTCTGGAATGACAGTTCTTTCAGTCCACGAGAAATGTGCCATTCACTTCCAGGCCCCCTGGTTTCTGAGGAACTTGCTGCCATTCTGTGTTAAGACATCACCACCGGGAGGAAACGAGTCTTCTGTCTGGCCCATTTTTACGTTCTTTTCCTGCAGCTCTAGTTTTGAATCTTACTGTGAGGTCTTGGTGTGGACTCCTTTGGTTTTACCTTATGCTCATCAGCATTTTGAATCTGAGCCTTTACATGGCTTTGCCAAAGTCAGGAAACCGTCAGCCCTTTTTCTTGGAACATTTTTTTCAGCTCCCCTTTTCTGTCCCTTGTTCTTTGAACATATTCCATGAAAATCATGGGGAAGAAAGTTGAAGCAATTAACCTCCGAGAATTCTAGATATTAGCAATAAGGAAGGTGAGAATTCTGGAGCCTGGGGCTTTGGGGTTCTCCCAAACGCACTACACAGCCAAACGCCATGGACTCCATGTCTGTGTGCTTTCCCTGGTGACCCTGGGCACTACCAGTAGTTCCCCCAAAGTGGTGTGTCACTCAGTTCAGGCCAAAATAATGACAACTGAATATAAGAAGCTATCCTCAGCCCTCTCCCTCTCACACCAAAACACTCCTACTCTGCACGACAAATACAACAAAACCACAGCTTCCCTGGTGTGAGCCCAGAGATTCTGACTGGAAAAACAGGTCTGATTAAAAAGTACACCCCAGGAGATTCTGAAGGACAGACAAGCCTAGGTCACCCTGGTAAGTATGGAAACAAGCACAGTGCCCCCTGCATCATGCTCTGATCCCTTTGGTGTCCGTGCGGGGTATGTCACCACCATGCAGTGCCAACTGACTCAAAAATGGGTTGCTTTAACTCCCTACATGTTCTTCCATTTGTTGTAAGAGGAACTTAGAAAAACCTAACACTAAACTTTGAAAGAATTCTTAGTGAAAGCGGAAGTTCTCAGTTTCTACAGCACAGGTCGGTAATGGCACTTCCTTTTTTCCATCTGGTCTGTGCTCCCAGAGAAGGCGACACAATGATGCTAACCTTGGGTACACACAGCAGAGAACACTGTGTGCACAGTTTCAGCTCACATCCATGCAACAAGTTACATATTATACCAACCTGGATGTTTACAGAACTTTCTTTAAAATCAAATTCACCATTTTTTGTAGCCATTCGATCTTTAAAATTAAATTCTCTAATATTTTTCTTGCACCATGCAAAGTAGAAACTGTTAAAGTGAGCTTAAATTTCTTTTTTTTTTTTTTTAGCCTTGGAAGAGCAAGGCCTCAAAAAATTGGGTACACACTCAGAATTGTTCCTCTTAGAAAAATTAGTAAAAGGCAGAAGATTTATATAGTCTGAAGATAAACCAGAGTATGAGTTTCAATATTTTATTAAAATAGCATATTTAACCACTTGTTAACCAAGAATATTAATTTTGTCCCACCCACCCCAACCCCATATGCAGCACGACACAGTAGTGATTTCAAATATCCTTGATCGTGATAACCAACAGAAACATTTCAAAGTCAAGTTTGCAACTAAAAACTAGACCTTGGAAAAATTCTGCATTAGAAGAAACATCACAAAGCTCTCAAGCAGAATTCTTTTCTCTGCCTGAGAATTAATGCAGTATGCCACCCCCGACATTACTGCCGGTCTGCTTTTTCTCCTCTATGCATACAATAACGTCTCATTTATAAGTACCCACTTCATAAATAAATCGGCATTTTCACCTCATTTAATGTTCCTTTTCAGCTTCACAAAGAAACCAGTAAATAAAACTGTCGACGACAGTCACGACATAGGCTCTCACAGCAAGATAAAAAACTTGAAAATATGCAGAGATGCATCGACGCTATTTTACATAAAAAGATTTTAAAAAGTGCAAGGCAAAATCTGCAGTTTTTTAGGGGAGTTTTTAGGCACATCCATTTCTTAAAGCAAGCTTCAGTATGAATTCCAGTTTTTTTCTTCATGACACCTGTTTTAGTTAGTCTTTCTTTAAAAAAAAAAAAAAATACATCCTGTCAAGTCTGAAAAAGGGCATCTATGGTCCTGAAAGGCGAGGTTTTCAGTTATGGCGTGTCCGTCCTTTTTTTATCCTTGCCGGCTTTGGTTTGGGGATGTACTGATTATTTGCCTGGTACTCGAGTTCTTTCCGGAAGTAGTGGATGGCTTTGTTTAACCCTTCCTCCAGTGGGACCTGTTTAAAGAGAGGGTGAGGATGAGGGGCAGCCCCCGCCTGCATGGTGCACTAGACCAGCACGGTGCTCCCTTCTTCTCAGAAGTCTCCACGGAGGAAGGTGCTCAGGAAGGCAGCCAGGTAAGAGCCACACACCTGACTCTCCTGGGGACACCCACCCTTTGGACCTTCACCCCTGGGGACCTGACACCCTCTGCTCTGTCACCACCCCCGTGGGACCCAAAAGCCTCTGCATCATCACCCACCCCTCGAGGGACCTGACACCCTCTGCTCTGTCACAGCCCCCCCAACCCCCCGCCCCGGGACCTGACACCCTCTGCTCTGTCACTCCCAGGGAATCAAAACCATTGCACCTTCAACCCCGGGGAGTCTTCACCCTCCGCACAGGGACCCGGGACAACTGGGCAGCCTCATAATGTGGAGGCCGCCAGAGCAAGCACGGAGCAGGAATCACAGCAGGTGCCCACGTCGTGCAGACACCACAAAGGACAGGAAAGCAGCAGCCCAAGGGCAGCCCACCTGGAGGACAGTCAGCCCGGGGAACGGGGGACCCTTGCCCCAGGAGGAGGGCAGTTCAAGGGGCAAGGGACCCACCCCCAGGGAGGGGGGCAACCAACCCGGCAGGGACAGATGAACCCACGCTCCAGGTCGGGGCAGTGAGTCTGGGGAGAACCCAGGTCCCAAGGAGAGGACCAGTCAGCCCAGAGAGGACTCACAACAAGGAGGGGGGCAGTCAACTGGGGGGAAAGGGGATGGGGAGGGGGACCCAGGCCCAGAAAGGAGAGCAGTGAGTCCTGGTAGGACAGTCAGCCTGGGGGATAGAGGGACCACAGCCCTAAGGGGGCCAGTCAGCTTAGGGGGAGAAGGGACCCACACCCCAGGTAGACTCAGTGAACCAGGAGAGATGAGGGACCATGCCCCAAGAGAGGGGCAGTCAGCGTGGGAGGACACGGGGACCTTCGCCCGAGGAGGGAGGCAGTCAGCCTGGGGGTACGCACACCTCGGAGATGGGGCACTGAGTCCTGGGGGGACAACCCATGTCCCAGGGAGAGGGGCAGTCTACCAGGAGGAGACAAGGAGAGCTTTGCCCTGGGGTGGGAAGGAGACTTTTGCCCAAGGAAGGGAGCAGTCATCCCCAAGAGGGGTGGGGGACCCAGGTCCCAGAAGGGGGGCAGTCATTCCCAGGGTGGGGGGACAGGGGATTCTTATCCCAGGAAGGGGCAGTCAGCCCGGAGAGGACCCAGGCTGCAGGGTGGTAGGCTGTCAGCCTGGGGACTGTGGGACCTTCATCACAGAAAGGGGCATTTAGCCCACAGGGTATACAGTCAGTCCGGTTGGGCCAGTCAGCCAGGGGGATAGGGGACCCATGCCTCAGGAGGTAGGCAGTCAGCCTGGGGGACCCTCATCTCAGGGGGGATGGTTGAGGGGGCCCCATGCCCTGGGGGGCGGGAGTCAGCCTCTGGAACCTGGGGACACCAGGTCCAGGGGACAGCATTCCTGGCTTGGGGAGCCACACTGGGAGGCTGAAGGCCTTTAAGAGGACGGGAAAAGCTGGGAGGTCTGCAGTTTGCAGGCTTCGGCTTCTCACTCACCCACCCTGCTTGGCCTGCGTGGGGGCCAGTTGGGATGAGGTCAGACAGGTAATGGACACCAAGGTTGGCTCTCCTCACCCATGACACCCTGGCTGAATGGACGGCCAGACCCTGCAGGGTTACTCAGTTCTAAGCCTGCACCGTCGCCCCCTCAGTGCAGCTTTCCAAGTGAAGCCAGCGAAGTGAGACCCTCGATGGCAGATGCCCCAAGAGTCCAGGTCACAACCCGTAATGGAGGAGGAAGGACACAGGCCTGGAGAGGACCCTGCCAGGGCTGCCCCACTCGGCAGTACCCGTGAAGGATAAACATGGGGAAAGGCCTTCTCCAGGGGTGGCGATAGTCCCGACCCCCTCTTACCACTGGCTCCCACCCCAGCATCAGCTTTGCTTTCTTGATGTCTGGTTTCCTTTTCTGGGGGTCATCCTGGGCTTCAGAAAGAAACTGAATTTCACTCCCACTGCCTGAATTTAAGAAAAAAAAAAAACAGAATCAGGAACCACTGAGGTGTGATTTTTATACATGAGCGTCAAGTCCCACCTGCACAGGAACACAGATGCAGACGGTGTGATATGTCCTAGTCCCCTCGCTCTGGCTCCACAGGCCTGAGCCACCCTGAGGTGGGTGAGTGGGCAGGCCCCACGCTGACCACCACCCTCAGCCAACATGGCCTTGTGCCCATTGCCCACACCGCAGATGCCCCAGTGAGCCATCCTCCAGGCATGAACACCCTACCAGAGCCCCTCGCCTGCAGTCAGGCCACCTAACGAGCAGCATGCAGGGGAGTGAATGTGGGCCAGCCCTGGTCAACACCTTACATAGGCCTGGCCACCGACACCCTACAAGAGCCACCCTGAGCCTACACAGCGATGTCCAGCCACCCTGGACAGACCACATGCAGAAGGATGGAAGCCTGGCCGGTCCAGCTTCCTTGCTGGGCCCACACCCTGCCAGTCAGCGGAATGAAGACATCCCAGTGACCTCTGGCCAGGCCTGCAGAGGGAGGCCCCACTCCAGGATCTGGAGTGAATAAAATAGCTGCTGTCTGAAGCCACTGGTGTTTGGGGCTGTGTGTCACACAGCCGTCCTCCTGGGATTTACACAAACTTCTCCACTTCAGCGTGAGCACGACCCTGAGGATCTGGTCACATGCAGACTCCACTCTGGGACATGCGGGCAGGTCTGTGGGTCTGCATTTCTCACAAGATGGTGATGAAGCTGCTGGTCGAAAGGCCTCACTCGGGGTGCCAAGGCCCAGGGTCCAAGGTGAGCTTCCCCACTGGGGAAAGGTGGACAGACCCCCAGTGGAGACGCCGGGGAAGAATGTAAACAGAGGCTGCTGAGATTTCTGTCTGAGGAAGACTATCCCCTGTCCTGTCCGACTGTCCAGGCTGGTAGCAGACAGCTCGGTGCCAGGACAGACCACCCCAGGCACTGTAGCTGGCTAAAGTGGGGGTCTGGACAGGCCCACATCTTGCTCACGCAATTTAGCCAAACCCATTCCAATCTGGTTGTGTCTGAAACTCTGATTTCCTGATCGACCGTGGGAAGCAGACATTCCTGAGACAGGATCCTGGGAGCCCCAGGACACCTGTGACAAAGGGCACAGCCCGTGGACGCCAGCAGCTCACGAACAGCTGGAAATACACAAACTGCTTGTGGCTTAAGAGCACACCCTCTCTGGAGCCACTCCCAGTGTCCACACCACCTGCCCCCTCGGCCAGGGCGGCCAGGATGGCCAGGACTGCATACGGAACCTAAAGCTGGCCACCAGACTCTGTCAGAAGCACACAGGTCAGCATTGCCCTCTTGCTTCCTGAAGTCCTGTGCTCGTCATGGCCAGCATGTGGCACCAGACAGTGGTCACCGGTGGAGAACTGCTAACCACGTCACATCTCAGGCACCAGGGACAACTGGACGTTCCCGCTGTGCAAAGACCTGATGTCACCACAGGGACCCAAGCCAGCCCCTTCCCCTTCATCTTTCCATTACTTAAAGCATCTCAAAACAGTGGGGCGCTCCTGACCCAGTTCTGCTTCCCATCCAATTCAGTCAGCGAGTGTTAACCATGCACTGTCCAAAGTGTTACTAACCGACAGGCCAGCTTCGCTCAGCGAGGCCCCTGCCCCTGTTCTACTCACCAACGAGGTTTTTGATGAGCTGAGCAAATTCTAGGATGGTGTGTTCTTCCGGGTTCCCCTGAGGAGGAGAGGGTCTCTGGTTAGCAGTGTCGATGCAACAGGACGCCACCACCCACATCCCCCGGAGTGCTTGCAGGCTCACGAAGTCACTGGACGCCCACCTCCATGAGGGTTCCGCAGGAGGCACAGCACGGCTGGGGGCTGCACTATGCCTGTCCCCGCCTTGGCCTTGGTCGGGGGCAGCTAATGGGGACACATCCCCTGGTCCAGGTACAGGATGATGTCCAGGAGCAAAGGTTCTGTAACCGCAGTGTTGCTGGGCAGGAAAGCCTGGTTCTGCCAGCAGGCTCCCCCGGGACACTCGATACCCCAATGGGTAGTGAAGACCCCTGAGCTCAGACACAAAGCCCGACAGAAACGAAATGTATTCAGAGATGTGGGCTGCGGGCAGCCAACAGGAGAGACAGGACGTGGTTGAAGGACAGCTGACTTCTAGGGGGTTTGAGGAAAACCATTTTCTCCTTCTCTTCCTCCCCTACACCTTCTAGCAGCCTCAGCCCCTTCCCTTTCCAGTCCTGCTCATCCCATCATGAGAGACCACCATGAAGTCTGGCAACTGAATGTCCTAAGTACTCTTTGTTCTCAATCTCCTAATTTCCTCTGAAGCAAGATGATGACAGAGGCAGGCAGGGTTGTTTTTGTTTAACTGCTAACTCATGTCCGACTCTGCGAATCCTGGACTGCAGCCCCCCAGGCTCCTCTGTCCACGGGATTCTGCAGGCAAGAATGCTGGAGTGGGTTGTCATTTCCTTCTCTAGGGGACATTTCCGAATCAGGGATTGAACCAGCATCTCCTGCATTAGCAGGCAGGTTCTTTACCACTGAGCCACTGGGGAAGCCCAAGGTTGTACCATAAATATATGGAGAGTTTTCTGCCAGCAAGAACCAAAAACAACAAGCTGCTCTGCAGAGAAGTGTGTCCTCCAGCATAAGGGGCGAAAGGCTGGAGGAGACAGCAGGATAAACCACCTCCCAACCCTGCCAGGAGTGCCAGGGGCTACAGGAAGCCAGACACAGAGCTGCCCAAGGTGGGTCTGGGCCACCCGCAGCCCTGGCAAGGGAGGGAAACAGTCCTAATCCTTTACTTTCTATGTCCCTGGAAAGCGAGCTTTATAATGACTAGCTGCAGGAGAAGAAGGGGATGACAGAGGAGGACATGGTTGGATGACATCACTGACTCAACGGACATGAGTTTGAGCAAACTCTGAGAGACAGTGAACGACAGGGAAGCCTGGCATGCACAGCCATGGGGTCACAGAGTCAGACACGACTGAACGACTGGACAACAAAACTGCACGATATACGATGGAGAAAAGACATACAAACACCCCCACTACCAGCAGACTTTGCGAGCTCTGAGACCTAGCCTCCAGGTGGATGGAGTCAGGTTAGTGTTTACTATGCGGTTCATCCATCCTTTGCAGACACCTTACATCTTGGCGGACTCCTGTTTCAATCTGTTCTGTGATTTTTCCTCTAGTGCTGGTTAAGTGGCAAACAGGTTCATGGGCTAAGCTTGCTGACAGCAAGTGAACCACAATAGGAACCGGACTGCTAAGCAGGCAGTGGGTGGCGGGGATGGACTCACCAGGTTGACGGGGCTGCTGACGTTGCTGTTCATGAGTGCCACAAGGCCATTCACCAGGTCACTGGAAAAGAGGGGAGGCCGCTCAGGTGCCCGCTGATGCCCACAGGTGTGGTGCATCAGACATCAGCCACCTCCCGGGAGGAGAGATGGGACATCAGAATAAAATCCTGCACGCTAGAGGGCGTGGAGGATGCTCAAGTATTCTAGGAGACAAGGTGGTGTTGGGGAGCTGCCTTCTGTGGGCAGGTGTAGACAGACGACTGGACAGGATGGGAGCTGAGAGATGGGGCTGAGTTCCCTACGCTGTGTATTTCTGAAACTGTTTAACAATTAAAAAGTAAAAGTAGACACACATTCAGAAGAGATGGTGTTTATGCAAGTTTCTGAGGAAAGACGATGTTTAACATGAACCCAGGTAGTTGGCCCATGCGGAAAAGCAGATGGTTTTTAAAAAAATAAGCTCCCCTGCAAAAAAAAAAAAAAAAAAAAGAACTCCAGTATGTGAGTCCTATACTAACAAGTCAGATAAAGCAGATAACCCCAAGCATTAAAATGAGTTCCCTGGCCCTCCGGGCCTTACCTCCCCCCAGAGCCTGCGGCTCCCAGAGGGAACTGTCGGGGTGTCTAGATGCTGCCAATGGACTGTGAGCAACTGGGCCATGATGGGGACTGTGAGGAGGCAAACTTGCCCTAACCAAGGTTTGGTTCTTATTTATAGAACCATTAAAGGGTGGTTCTGTCAAGAAAAAAAAAGTAAACTTGTAAAAATGACACCTCAGTGCTACGTAAGCACGGGCTAAGGCATTCCCCCAGCTGTTTCTGTCGAGGTTGCCGGGGTTCTGCACACGTGGCCGCTGGGAAACTCTTTCCTCCTCCATCACAACCAGCAAGGAGCACGTTGCTGTGCTCACCTCTGAAAAAGGATCTTAGTGTTTCCTCTCCTTTTCATTGAGGGGGGAAAAAAAAAAATCGGGGTGGGGGGGGTTGCTATTTAGCAAACACTGTTTTCTAGGATCTTGTTTATAACCAATGGGTGTTTTGGGAACATGCCTGAAGTCCACTCTGCTCTTGCAGATCAAGCACAGATGCAGATAAACACTCGGTGACCCAGGATGTTTCCTCTCTCCTAGAAACGAACACAGGCCCCTCCATCACTATGGCGGTAATGACCACATCCCAACTCCCCCTCTGATGACACACGTCTCTGCCTGTTTTGAATGACACTGAAAGCTCCTGTTCAGTAGCATCCATGAGTTTTTAACACTGAATGGTGGGGGGGGGGTCCCCATACTAAGCTGGAAGGTGATAGCATCATGTAATCATTCGGAGGAGGTGGAAATGGGGCATGCATCTTTTGTGCAACAGACCTTCCACTTCTAAGGTCAGAGTTGCATAGATTATACCCATTTAACCTGAAGTTCTTTTAAAGTGTCATTCTGACAAAGCTACTTTTTAAGACAACACTGCATTGCGTCTGTGATGGGGTGAGGATGCAATCTGCCTACGAGAGGACCAGGCACAGACAGGACAGGACATCGGCGCACAGGCCACCCTGAGACCCCAACAGTCACCCAGAGACTGTGCCATGCTACTCCTGGCCAACCATGGATTTTGGAAATGGGTAACTTAGTTCCGCAATGCAAGGCCCCCACATTGTGCATTTTGATTAGTAACTGTGAAGTAGAAGAGTCTCAGTGTCTATAAACCAGCTTATTTAAAACAGCCTAGCCCTGGTGAGCTGACCATCTTGGCCGAGCCTTGAACAAGGTAGAGTGGAGGCCAGGAAAGCTCGTTCCCCAAGTTTGGGGGAGCCTCATGTATCAGGGCCCAGTGACCATGGAAGCAAGACCAGCAGATAGCACAGCCCCATGAAGAGACATTCTGCCCAGAGGGTCCCCAGCAACACTCCAGTGACCACATCAAGGTCCCTCAGGCTGCATGTTGGTGTCTGGTGAGGGGCACATGGACTGTGCAGGGCAGGCAGCAAGGTGCGTCCTGTCCCGCTTGGGACAGAACGCAACCCATGTATCACGTGATGCTTAAAAGACTTTAACAATCAGCAAAAAAAAAGCATCTGAGAGGTTACTTTAAGTGATTTCATATCTGATTGATGCCTTTGAAATAAGAATGTGTTTTGATTGATGTCTTGTTTACTGCACAGACTCTGGAATATTCCATGAGGTGGTATGGCTGGAGGAGTCTGGGGTCCTTGATGAGGCTGTTGGAGGAGATTCAATGTGACTAAGATACCAAGATCCCCGAGAAGTGCGCAGACGGGGAGGGGTGGGATGGAGATGTGTCAGTAAAGCAGGCGGTACCTGAGAGACACGCCCCTCCCCCAGCACAGTCCTCACACTGACACAGACCTCGCCCACTCCCTCAGCACGCACGGCTCTGGGGTCAACTGCCCTGACCTGGAAACAGGCGGCTAGGTTGTGCTCAAATTCCTTCTCAGAATATTTGGGCAACAAAGTGGGCCAGTGACAAGATGGTCTCAGGCACTGCCCTCCTGGCCAACATACTAACAGGTGTGAGAAAAACACTGCTCATTATATACATTTACTCACAACTTTCCTCTGGACTAAATGTGAAAATTCACAAACACTTGCAGGAAAAAAAAAAACAAACTACAGTGATTACATGTTTAATTTTTTCTCTCTTTTAAACCAGGTAAAAGTTAGGGTGACTCCCTGGGCCGGGGTGGGGCTGGGGGCTACCTGCCACCACTTCCCCCGACAGCACCCCTGGGGTGGCCACAGAGCTCCAGGAATGGCGTATTCTAGTGCACAACGTATCAAACACCCAACTAGCGTGTGCCCAGTGACTCAGGACACCACAAAACGATGCAGGATCCACCATCTCCTGGCACGTGGGAGAATGGTCTGGTAGATGTAACTGCTCACACACTAACTCTTAGAACCTAGATTGCACTGTAAAACTTGCCACCAACCAATCTGGCTGACAAAAACCTAGATTTAGGAGGATGACCGAGAAAATGTAAATATTACCTGCGAGATAATTCAACAGTTATTAAAAATGCTTTTAACTGCATGTAGTTTTGACACCACATTCCTTGACAACACGACACTTGGCCTTATCTTTCCCTCAATGAGGACGATCTCGTCCACCCAGGAGGCCGTGTCCACAGGGTCTGATTCCAGCATCTGCGAGTCTGTTGGATGCAGAGGCCAGCACCTCACCGGCCTGATCTGGAGCCCCCGGGTGACCGGCAGGGCCGGTGGGTCTGCCGACCAGACACTAGGTGGCAGCAAGGGACCAGCATGCCTGACCTCCGCTCACAGAGCTCCCAGGTACCCATGCAGGAGCAGAGCAGTCTGTCCCGCCCAAGGCTGAGCAACTCAGATGGGAGCTGCGGCCAGCCCGGGGTCTTACCTGACATACTGGAAGGCCCTCGTCTGAGATCCAGATCCGTACACCTGCAGGGAGATGACAGTGAGGGTCCTGAAACCACAGACGGGGACCTCAACCCTGATGCCCTCGGGATCCAGAGGCTGTGGCTCCAGGCCCTGCCAGGTCACGCGGGAGAGGGTCCAGCCCCCATGGATGACACCCCAGGGTTCCACTGTGGGAGGGCCTCCACCAGACCTGGAACCTCCCCCAGAGGCACCTTGAGGGGCCCTGAGTACAGAGACACCCCTCCCAGGGGAAGGGGCCCTGAACAGGGAGATGCCCCAGGGCCAAAAGCATGTAGAGAGGGGTCTTCACAGGCAGACCCTGTGCCCAAGGCAACAGGGTGTCTGTGCCTGGGGACAGAGTGACCTGAGCCCGTCCTCAGTCACAGCTCCCATAAGCTTCCTCCCTCCCTCCCTCTGAGGGCAGCGGGGACATGGGACTCAGGGCCAGCTTCCCCGGATGGGACGCCCTTACTCCGAGCCCCACAGACAACATCCCCACGCCTGCCCGCTGGCCACGCACTGTGAGCGGCTCCCCCTGCAGCGCCTGCAGGATGAAGTTGCTGACCACCCGGCCATCATTCATGTGCATTCGGGGCCCGAAGGTGTTGAAGATCCTGGCCACGCGCACTTCCACGCCCTCCTGCAACAGAGAGAATGTGAGCCCTGTGCCCCACAGATGAAGGATTCACCATCACCGTGCTTCGTGGCTGCTCCTTCCAGATGCAGGGGCTTTGCCCTGCACACACGGGATGTATGTGCTCTGTAATCAAGCCTGGAGTCTGCAGAGTCACCCCAAACTCACAGGAGCCCTGGATCCCACTGCCAGGAGGCCCTGGCGTGAACACAGTGCAGAAACCCGAGGCCGTTAATCGGGGCAAGAGGAAATGATGGGTGTACATTTTTTGCCCCAGTAAATAAGTATCTATTTTCTCAACAAGCATCATGTTATGCATCTCTTTCCCAATCTCTTTCACATCGTTTTGTGTAAACTAATCACTCAACAGAGATTTAAATGTCAGTGAATGTTTAATAGCTGATTTGAAGCAAAGTAAGACAACACTTTGTCCTGGGGAAGGACCACATTGTACCTACATCCCCTTCTGTTCTGCTGAAAAACTCACCTGTTTAGTGAAAAACCAGACCACCTAGCACCTGATACAGTCGATTAGCTCAATGCCTGGGAAGATACACACTTAACACTGATTACAGCAATGGAAGTCCCACGTGGTGAGACTGCGGACCTTCACTCTCTTCTGCACGTTATTTCCAACTTTCCTGTTTTCACTACAATAAACATCTATTACTTCTGTAATTGCGGAAAACACACTTTCAAACACGTAATCAGGAAAGAATGTATTTTTTAACCCCCCCAAACCTTCTGCAAACTATTAATTTCACAGGCTGCTTTGTCAGTGGTAACTGTTTCTATCACCTACTCTGAATCAGTGAACTCTTAGAGCAATCCACCAGACAACAGACATGTATCTCCTGGACCGAAGGGCTCCCCCAACCAGGAGCAGGTGAGGGCTGTGGAGAGTGGGGACCCACACATGCCCCCAAGCCCACAGGGCAGGCCTTGTGGGGGCGCGGCAGACATGAGTCTTGGGGCAGGCGTGCTGACCAGAACCCACAAGTTACTTGGCACTGTTGGCCCAGATCCCACTGTCACAAAAACTGCTGAGCCTGTGTCCACGGGCAACTCCTAGACTGGACACCATGACTGATCCCTGTGTACACTGTCCCCAGGGGGATGCCCACTGTCACCCTGACCACCACGTGACTTCTGCACACAGGCAACATCATCTGCTCGGGTTCTTGGTGGGCAGCCCCTGCAGGCGGCACCTGCAGCAGACGCGCTGGGCAGTGAGTGACACCTTCTGAAGGCCACCACCCAAAGGACTCCCACTAGGTACATTACTGTACAGATTTTTGAGACAGTGTGACTCTCTCAAGACCTGTGCATGGGCCACAGGTCCTGGCATACAGTCAGTGCTCAATAAATGCTGGCTATGCTGCTACTAAGTACCCTTAGTTATTATGAGCTCATACCTCATATGTACACTTACAACATTAAGTTACGCTACTAATTTTTTAACAAAAACTGAAAGTTCAACAATAATGTCCTATTTGTGCACCACCTTTATTTAGCTCCGTAAAAGCCAAGAAATACTCCCACAGTCTGAACACAAAAGAAAACAGCCTACAGTCTACAAACCTATCACACGATAAAGTGTAATTATGTACCCTCACGTGCTCAAGTTAGTGTTCTTAGGCACCAACATACACAGAGGCTGTTCCTGGGAGACCGGTTTAACTTTTGGTGTCAAAATATCCTGGGCTCAAAAATGCTGCAGGTAGCACTGACATAACTACACTACCACGTGTGAAACAGACGGCCCGTGGGGAGCTGCTCTGCAGCACAGGGAGCTCGGCCTGGTGCTCTATGCTGACCTGGAGGGGTGGCGGGGGGGGTGGTGAGGTGAGAGAGCCTCAAGAGGGAGGGGATATGTGTATACACAGGGCTGAGTCACGTCACTGTATAGCAGAAACTAACACAAGATTGTAGGGCAATTACGCTCCAATTTAAAAAAAGATGATATAGGTGTGTCTTTTCTAAAACTGATTAAAATAAATGAATAATACAAGTCATTTGCCCCAGAGAAACTTTGAAAGCGATTAGTTCAGCCAAGAAATATGAAATATGCAGAAAAATGTAAATACCTACATCAGCACAAGGTTGTTCAGTGGGTCTTCAACACTTGTGAAAGTTAAAAATATAAGGAAAAAAAGTCCCTGGTAATTACACCCTCCGCTTAAAAAGAAACAAAGTGTTCAGGGCCTCCCAGCCCAGCCCTGAGTTCTTGGCGCTGGGTACCCAGGCAGCGCCCACCCCACCTTGCACAAAGGCCATGGACAACTGAGCTCCGACTGGGCCATGATGATGAACCTCAATCCAAGGCTGCTCCCAGGATGGATGCCTGCTAGTCTTTCAGTCCTCAGAGCTTTCAGTCTCAGAGGTCTCGTCTCTCAGTCCGAGAGAAACAGGTCTCCCTATCACAGAGGCCTGCCCTGAAAACACCTGGCCACAGTCATTTACCTACATGTCCCTCTAGTAAAGAGTATGTCAGTGAGGACCCCAGAACTGATCAAGCACAACGGATGGCCTGCACATCTCACTGGTGTCTGCACAGCCTTCAGGTGGGCGGCACAGGGCCTGTGAGCAACAGCTCCCGGCCCAGGGCAGACAGCAGGAAGCCAGGTGGGAACCCAGACCCCACCCCTCAGCTGGGAGTGAGAAGATCCATGGGCAGGCCACAGCACAGGGTGACTAAGGAGGCAGGGACTCAGAGGGTGAATAACAATCCCTGAAGATGCCCATGTGAAAGCAAAAATGAAGTATACCCACTAGATAACAGAAAGAGAAGTAAAAAGTTAAAAAAAAAAAACCGTCTACCGACCCGGAGGCCTTGGGAAAACTGAAGTACTTATTATTAACTGCTGGTGGGCAGTTAGTCATAAAGCTGATCCAGCCACGCTGGGGTCTTCAAAACCCAAGGCTTCATCCCCAGAAATCATTGTTTAAAAAAGAGACAGGGGAAAGGCTGCTGACAACACCATTAATTTACGACAGTGGGGAACCGGGGAACCCGACCCTGGACAGGGTCAACCATGGTCAACTGTACTCGATCCAGCACAGTGACCTGTCTACACCACCAGCCCGCGATACCTGCTTCATGTAGGCATAGCACATGGTCTCAGCGACTCGCTTCCCTTCGTCATAGCAGGCTCGGGGTCCTATGGGATTCACGTGGCCCCAGTAATCCTCAGTTTGTGGGTGGACTTCAGGGTCTGCGGGAGGGCGGGGGGTGGTGGTGGAAGAGGAAGCACTTTCAGAACCTCCCTTTGTTCAAGTTCACATGTTTGACAGACAATGGATAACAATGATGCAAAACGGAGTTTGGGAAAGACCAGGATAAGCATCTCATCTGGAAAGACACCTATCAGAGGGGATTCGGGATTTCTGCTAAGGGCAGGGCAGGCTGGACACCCACAGAGAGGCCCTGAATGCCGCAGAGGACCAACAGAAAAGGGTGGACACAGACACCTGCTCCTCGGCTTGCACCATTGGGGCGGAAATGCCAGAGGTTCAGAGGGGGTGCCAGCTTCACCCCCTCACAAAGCCGCTTTGCTACTCCAACAGCGAGGGTGCAGGGGACACATCATCTCAAACCCGTTCCCCCTTCAGCATGGGGGGCCGGCAGACCAGATGGGGTTGCCTGCAGGCACCACTGTTGGAGCAGACCTGGGGACCTCTGAGAGTCACCCTAACATCACTCACAAGCTGACGTCAGAGGCGAGATGCTAAGTGAGGGTAGTAGGGGGTCATGGAAAAGACGTCCGGGACAGGACAGGGACCATCAGGGCACTGAGACAGGAACAAGGACCTGGCCTCGCTGCTTCTAGGACACGTGACACAATGGGCCTCCTGGTACCGCGTGGGGACCTGCCAAGCTCTGCAGAGTCCAGAGGTGGGAAGCACAGGGACACAAGGTCCCCACCTCTCAATGCCCCTTCCTGGAGCTGGTGGGAGGAGGGCACTGCCTGGATGTCAGAGTTGTGGGGCTGTTCTGCCTTGCCAGTGGAGGCAAAGAGCAGAGCTGCGTCACCAGAACTGCAGCTTCTATGATTTTTTTCACTTGGTTCCCTTATTTATTTTTTTAAGAGGCATCTCTTCCCACATTGCCCTCTCACTTCCTGGCCGTGACAGCAACGCCTGGAGAAAATCACACTGCATTAGCAACTGGCTTCTGCTGCATCCACTAACTGGTTCTCCAGAACCCTGTGCCTGCGGGCAGGAGCCCCTGAGTGGACAGGGCCCTCAGCCCCCTCTGAACGCTCACATCTTCAAGGTTTGGGGCGGGGAGGGCAAAGCAGGCACCAGGGTTTTCTAGCTCCACCTACTTAAGGCTCTCTTAGAACCTACCCTAAAACAGTGGAGGCGACCAGCACACGTTTGTCCCCCCACCATCTGTCTCCTAACCCCTGAGCTTTCGGGGTTTGGAGAGTGGAGGGGGTGGGGGGGGGGCTCTTTCACTAAAGAGCAAATCCTCTGGCTAAACCAGCAAAGCCTCCGTGATCTGACTCCTGAGGTGCCTCTGGAGCAAAGACACTTCTGTGGATTTTTAAGTGGCTGCTGCTTGTTGGCAAGGTGACATAACCGAGTCCTGGTGGGGGAGGTCCTGCAGCAGAAGAAAAAGGCTCATCCCACCCGGAGGAGGGAACACCTTGGTCGCTGCCCTCTGGAGAGGAACAGCCGGGAGGGCCTTTTGGAAACAAGTCTAGACTCACTGGTCCCTTTTCCCTCCTGCTGTGACAGGAGCCAGCTGTCCAGGGGGACGGAGTGATACCCACTCACCTCCGTACACCTCTGAGGTGGAGGCCAGGAGTAGACGGGCCCCAACTCGCTTTGCCAGCCCTGTGGAAACATGACAGGACACTGTCAGCTTCAAGGGACACGGAAAACACAAGCGCACAGTCAACTGAAGGAATGGTTTAGTACAAATGGTATCTGGTCATCCATGCATTGTAAGTTATCCACTCTTGCTGCATCTACTTTGGAATCTAAATTCAAACTGTAAGAAAAGCACAAACGAACTCCCAGAAACACAGCAGTTAGCTGGACATGTGTAACTGTGAACAGGGCCAAATGCACGGTCTGTGGGCTTTATTATAAGGTATGACTTGGGGAATTTTATAAAGATTCCTTCACCTGAACGTAGCAACCAGCACTCCATCAGGTAACTACCCCCACCCCCGTAGGCAGAGGGCAAGGTCCTTCAAATTCTGGCTGCCACTCTCTCCCTGATGGTCAGCCTTCTAGCCTCTGCTCCCCACGTGCCCTGGGCACCTCCAACTGTGCCCAAGCGCGTCTCCTGTTCAGGCACCTCTGCCCCACTCCCTCTTTCCTTTGAGGTCCTGCTTCCGCAGGAGCTTCTGCAAAGCAACTGGCTGTGTCCGTGTCAGCTCTGACCCCTTCTCGCCTTCACCCCTCCCAGCAAGAACGGACTACTGTCACCTGCAGTGCTCAGGCCAAGCTCTAAGACAGCTGTCCCCAACCCTTCCGGCACCAGGGGCCAGCTTAATGGAAGACAATTATTCCAAAGACGCGGCGGGGGCTGGGGGATGGTTTGGGGACAATTCAAGCAGATTACATTTACTGTGCACTTTATTTCTATTATTATTACACTGTGATATACAGTAAAATAAGGACACACTTCGCCAGGTGCAGCTTAGCTGTCACTTGCCACTCACTGGCAGGGTTCTGACACGAGTCTGCAGCTCATTTATTCAGGTCTCTGCAGTCATACCTCTCTGCTCGTGATACTCTGTAACTGCAGCCACTCCCTGGCACTAGCGTCACTGCCTCAGCTCCACCTGAGATCAACAGGCAGTGGAGTCTCATAAAGGGCTCTCAACCTAGGCTCCTTGCATGTGCGCTTCACACTGGGGTTCATGATCCTACGAGAATCTAATGCTGCCCCTGACCTGACAGGAGGCAGAGCTCAAGCAGAAATGTGAGTGATGGGGAGCGGCTGTAAATACAGATGAAGCTTCACTCGAGGCTCACCGCCTGCTGTGCGGCCCGGTTCCTAACAGGTCATGGACCAGTACCTGGAGCCCCTGCTCTAAGGGCATTTCAAGGCATCAGCTTTGGGAACCTCTCCATCCCTCCATCTCCGTGGTTGCCAAGTCCCCAACTGTAACCCTCATCTGACCTATCCCCTGTCAGCGGATAGGAGGGAGCATCCTGTAACAGGTGGGAGGAAGGTCATCTTTCTAAACACCGTGAGCATGGTAGCTGTTTCTGCACTGCCTCCAGCTCCACGTGGAGGCGGGGTGGGGGGCTGGAGAGAGTTGGGGGCAGATGTGTGCAGTGGTAAGAACAGGGGTGTCTCCACCAAGTGACCTGACAGTCAGGACACAGTGCCCTGAGTTAGAGAAAGCATCCTTCACCTTCCGCAGAGCCCACTGCCCCGAAGGTTTTGTCTAACAGACTGTGCTCCCCTCCCTGCTGCCCTTTTCTCAAATTGAAATGCAGGGCTATTTCCCAAACCCAATTACAGAATCTGCTTTAAATATTCCATAATTAAATCCACTTTTCACTTGACATTTAAAGAAGTGGTTCCCATCTTCACTTTGCACCTAATCAAAACCCTTGGTTTTTAAACCCATGGAAACAAAAGCGCCTCTGACCTCAACAACCCACATGCGTGTGGCCTACTCTCTGGATTTGTCTGTGGGCTCACACGCAGCCACCCGGGGCGGTGTTCACGCTCACCTTCCACTTTCAGGGTGAGGCCTGCAGTCAGTCTGGAGCTCATTTCCTCAACCCCACGAGGAGGCTCTCCCACCCTCAACTCTGTGGGACCAGACCATGCCCCACCTCTCATCAGAATCTTCTAGCCCCGAGGCACACATGCCACAAGTAGGTGAAGTGCAGGAGGGGCAGGCGGCCACTTGGAAGGCAGGGGATGTCACTGAGGCAACGTAGACCGATTCCCACAGTGATGGAGCCCCATGCTGAGTTGTGACGGCAAACCCAGTCACCCCGAAAGCATGCATGGGGAAGGGGGGCTGAAGAACAGAACTGTCAGGATCCAACTCCTAGTCCCAACACCCTGACTGTCTGCAGGACGAGGGGCCGACTCACCCAGCATGTTCAGGGTCCCGATGGTATTGGTCTTCAGTGTCTTGATGGGGTTGTACATGTAGTTGGGAGGAGAGGCAGGAGAGGCCAGGTGGTAGATCTGGTCCACTGTGGGGGGTGGCAGGAGGCAAAACACACCTGTTACTTCGAGGGACTACACTGGAAAACGCTGACCTCCCAGAATTGGACCATGTGAAAACGGCGCTCATGTAGTTTTCAGCGAAATTCTACTCATCACCTTTCATTCTTCTTAGAAACTAGCTTACTTATGCGACTGGAAGAACTTTGAACAGAAACAAAGTCTGATCATCTGGAACAAGAGTGTGCCGGGGCCCCTCAAGAGGCCTGTTCCCCTCTACCTGGAATCAGTCTGATAGCCAAGTGGATTGCTCTCTGAGAAGATCTATCCGGATAAAGTGCTCAGACTGGAAGGCAGACTGAGTTCTCAGACACAGAGAGAAGTGTGAACATCAAGATGAACGACATTTTAAGTTTATAAAAACAAATCTGACACAAAGGGTAGGGAAGTGTGGGAGATGAGAGCTTTTGTTCCGTTTCTACTTATCCTGCATATAAACACCAGATCTGGAGGTGGGTTTAGAGCCATGAACAGCAAAATGTCTGGATCCCACATGACTCCCCTGGTAGAGGTAACGCTTTAATATCAGTGCCCTCGACCTCAAAAAGGAATGAATAAATACAAATCTAAAACAACATTCATATGGAAACTCAAGGGTGTCCAAACAGCCATGATAACTTTGAAAAAGTGCAAAGTTGAAGGACTCACATTTCTGATTTCAAAACACAATACAAAGCTATGGTAACAGAAGGGTGTGTTACTGGCATCAAGACATAGAGACCAAAGGATCAGAGAGGACAGCTCACAAATGAACCCTCTGTGTATGATCACACGATCTCTGACAAGGGTGCTGAGCCATGCGGTGGGGAAAGGACAGTCTCTTTGCCAAGTGGTGTTGGGAAAACTGCACATCCACATGCAAAAGAACAAGCCTGGACCCTGATCTTACAGCACACAAACCCAACTCGAAGCAGACCAAGAGCCTAAACACAAGACTTAAAGGAAGAAAACGCCCAGAAGGAAACATGGGAAAAGCTGCATGACACTGAATTTAGAAAAGATTTCTTGAATCTGACACCAAAAGTAAAGGAAACACAGCAAAAATAGACAAATGAAACTACATCAAACATTTTGCCAGGATCAAAGGACACCATCAACAGAGTGAAAAAACAGCCCACAGAATGGGAAAAAATACTTGCTAATTATATGTGATAAGCTAATATTCAGAATATATAAAGAACTCCTAAAATGAACAACACCACAAAATCAACCAACTTAAAAGATGGCAAACACTGAATATATTGAATATATCATCCAAAGATGATACACAAATGGCTAATAAGTGTATGCAAAAATGCTCAATGTCACTTATCAGAAACACGCAAATCAAGACCACACTGAGGTATTGCCTCACATGGATCAGGATGTCTACTACCAAAAACCCCCCCAAAAAGTAACAAACGCTGTCTTCAAGGATGTGGAGAAACTGGGGCCCCTGTGCACTGCTGGTGGGAATGCAAACACAGCAGCCGCCATGGGAACAGCGGGGCATTCCCTCAGAATACTAGAAATGGAATCGACACAGGGTAAGACATTTCACTCCTGGGGTTACAGCCAAGGGAGTGAAAAAGCAGAGTCTCAAAGAGGTGCTCGCGCTCCCACACTCACAGCAGCGTTAATTACAGTGGCCAAGAGGTGAGAATCACGCAGTGTCCCTGGACAGATGACCCAATGAGCAAATGACTGCCCCCTCGCCCCTCCTGGGAGGGCTAAGGCACGCCCTGTAACACGAGACCTTGTGTTGCCTTAAGCAGTGTCTCCTTCCTACAGGGACACGTCCTGGCTGTAACAGTAAGGCCCCAGTGGCCTCCCAGTCACTGACAGTCTCCCGGAAGAATTACGGGCAGGACAGCGGGGGAAACTTCAGAACAAGCATAAAAAATCAGTCATGAGAGGTGCTAGGCAGATACCACAAGGCATTAATAACCAAGGTGAACTCTCACTACCCAGGAAAAAGTGCTCAGAGCCTGCCCACTGCATGACACACTGCACCCAAAACAAGCATGATGTTCAAACCGCTGAGCTGGGGGAGGGCGACCGGCGTGGCGATCTGTCCATGCTGGCTGCCGGCCACCAAGCGACTCTCCTGCCACCCCGTCCCGAGAACAAGGCTGCATGCCGGAACCGCAACTGGGAAAACAAGAGCCTTGAGAAATGAGCCCGAAAGAGCTCAAGTTAAAGAGTGATTAAAACAGTAAGTTCTCGAGTTCTCCTTTCTCACATAATTTCCTTAAATAGGTTCAAAGTAGTGTTCTTGGCAGGCTGTGGGCATGTTATTTTTATGCTGGGAGGAAGACGGGCCCAGGGTGGGGTGGCCACAGTGCACTGGCCCTCCTGTGAATTCTGAAAACCCAGGCAGTCTAACCCCAAATGAATGAATTCTGCACACGTGAGACATAGATACAGAAAGAAAAAGTGCTCAAAACTAACAGCTCGTGAGATAATTCAAAATTACTGCTCAGAATCCATACAAAAAAGAAAAAATCAAGTGCTATCTCCTACCAAAGGGGAAATCCACAGAGAAACAGGCGGAATATTTACATCTTCCTGCAGTATTTTTCTTTATACCGTGTTTTTTTAACCAAGTTCCCCGCGTGACCTGTGTCAAACCTCTGCTGTGTCACGGCCACTCGTGGCCACACGGCACACACAGCCTGACCACTGCTCCCCGACACCAGCATCTATGATGGAAAACAGGGCTTAAAGATACAGAACTTTTCAAAGTGTAAAGACCAAATTTCTCTTGGCACGGAAAATTAAGATTGGGATTGTGCCTTGACTTCATATCAAATAATACTGACTTAATGCCAAGGGGAGGCTGCCTGCTTCAGGTCTGGCCCAGCACCGGATCAGCCACCAGCTGGCATGCCTGCCCGACCCCCACGATAACAAGCCAACGTGCTGGCTTCCCTGGAGGAATTCCACGTTACATGGAGGGTCTCAGCCCCACAGCCTCTGCGTTCGATGCTTACACTTGCACCATCACTGTAAGTGGGAAAATTTTTAAATTACTGAATACAATTCTACAGAAACATTCCAATCTGAGGGGCACTCTTCAAATGCCCACAGAAACACGGGCCCCAAGCTCTCAGCAAATGCCATTTTCAGTCCCACCTCTTACCAGCACCTGGCAGGGTTGCGGGGTGGGGGGGTAGGGTGAGGTGTTGACAACTCCCCCCACCCAGATCTCCCCTTGGATTCCTCTGCCTGGTACAAGGCACTAACAGAAAGGGCCCAGCACCCAGGGCTAACAGCTCACCCGACACGTGTTCAGAGAACTAACCGTGTCCACCACAGAGAGGTGACAACAGTGCCCAGGACATGGCAGTGCACCTCGGGGTCGCTACTGGCAGTGGTCAGGCTGCCCGTGGCTCCGGGCTCCTGGATGTCCTCCCAGGGCACCGTCAGGGCCAGGACCCAGCTCCCCAAACACGAGGGCCTCTCTGCCTGTTTCCTTCTCTGCAGACACGCTGCCCATGAAGCGGGGGGACAAGCTCTCAGGGAAGCTCTGGGGAGTCACAGGCTACACACATCAGGAGCTCCGACACAACCCAGGGTGACGACAGCAGTGACCTCACATCCATCTGGGCACTTCCCAAGCCACGTCCACTTCCTGGACGGCCAGGTGCAGCACACAAGTCCCGCCCCCAGCAGCATGGGGTAACGAAGCTGCGCTATGTTCACGCCATGGGGAGATGCTAACAGCACAGAGTGGGGGAGATGTGTCTCTGTAAAAAGACCTGGTGCAGCCGCACAAAAGAACACGACTAAGTGCCAAAAAAGAAAATAATGATAAAATAATAATGAAGTAGCACTGCATGAATGATACAGAACGATCATCAGGATACAAAAAGCAAGGGGGAAAAAATTCAGAGCAACACAAAAAAATGCTACTTTCTCTACCGTGGGGAAGAATCATGAATACCTGCTTGTGTTAACTGGGTCACAGAAGGGAACTGCAGATGAGCGAATGTTAAGAGCAGTCTCCTAGAGTGAGGTGGCAGACAGAGGCAAGAGGAAGACTTTTTAAGGCATTTCTTTTTAATTAAAAAAAAAAAAAATTGAACCATATAATTTATATTGCCTATTAACCATACATTTAATCTAAAAAGATCACATTTAAAGAAATTATTAGATATTAACAAGAACAGAGAGAGCATTTTTGGATATGAGGATTAATTTTCTATTTTCTTTTTTATACTTTTCCAAATTTTCTGTAGCATCTGTGTATTAGTTTTATCACTAGGAAAGAATCATCTTTTGAAAGGAGAGAAATAATTAAGATTCTCTTCTATGTAACTTTTAAAATTTTGTTTATTTTTTATTATTTCTGGCCTTTTAGTTAGTTAATTATTTCTGGTCTTTGTGGCTGCTCGGACTTAGTTGCTCTGCAGCATGTGGGAGCTCCCCAGATCAGGGCTCAAACCTGTGTCCGCTGCATAGAAAGCCAGACTCTTAACCCTTGACCACCACATTCTATCTCTCAGCCCCCGTGACCCTCCCATCTCTGCAGACTCCACTTTACCCACCCGTGTCCTCTGCACATGGATCAGAGGTATTTAAACAGTCATTCTGGTAACTCCATGTCCCTGCTACGTCTGCTCCAGGTCTGATGTTGGCTTTGCCTCTTCAGACCGAGTCCTTACTGTGGACGCGCACCATGCACCAGGCACAGTGGGGATGAACAGGCTGGACACAAGCTGCGCTCGCTGCCCTGTAGCCCTCGAGGTCAGAGCTGACCCCCTGGGACCTCGGTGTGGTCTCCCTGGTTGTCCCTGGGTTTCCCTAGAGACTCTTCCTTACCCGGGGCCCTGGGATTCCTCTGGTGCACCTGTTGTCCTCGGAGTCTCCTTGAGGGGAGGGGGGAGTGAAGTGAGGGGAGAGGGGGTCCCAGGATGGGGTCTCCTTGTTGTGAGCCTAGGCTGGGGGCATCCCTCCATGCTGGTCAGGCTGTGGGGGGAGGTCGCCCCTGAGGAGCCTTCAGGGGAGAACTGGGTGATCTGTGTGGATTTTTAGGAGGGTTCGTTCCCCCCACCCTCTTGCCCCTTGCTGGAAACCTGTCACTGAGAACCCCTCATGGGGCTCCTGGAGGGGAAACTTAACACAAGGGCCCCCGACCCCCAGAGCTGAGGCTGGGACTTACAACCCATCCACACTGTCCCAGCCCCTGGGCAGCTCCCACTCACTTCCGCCCAGTCAGGCACACCAGGTATGCCCAGCACCATCTCAGGATCCCAGGGGGCAGTGTGCCCTGGGCCTTCTGTCCCCTGCAGGAGCAGAGATGGCTGCCGGCCATCAGTCTGCTCATCACCCAGCTGTGAGGACAGGAGGGGCTACTCCAGGCTCCCAATTGGTCAGATCAGAAACCTGAAGTCCACCCACCCATGAAGATAGCTCCTTCCTCTTCCAGCTCATCTTCCAAGGGGCTCCCCCTCCCTTCAGGAGCATCTGATCAGCTCTGAGAGCTTGGTCACCGCCTGCTGTCCTGTCCCTAGGGCCCTCTCCTGGGACAGACACCTGCCTGTGTCCAAAGTGCCGTTCCAGGCCACAGCTCAGCGACCACCATCCCGATGGCCTGGCATCCATCCCACAAACCACACACACCCTCTACTGGCCCTGGCTTCTTAGAAACTTCCCATGTCCTGAATGGGTTGTGGGGTGGGGTAGGGGGAGAATAATTCACTTTACTGCTTCCAGAGCTAGTCTGCAGGGTAGATTCAACATCAGAAACTTAACCACTGTGGTGGGTAAAATCCAGAATTCTTTTAAAGCCATAGACAATCTTATTAAGTTATTTCCGTGATTACAATTCATTCCAAAGCAACAACTTTCTTTCCCAATCCTCTAACCCCGACAATGCAGAGGCCTCTGTCACAACCCCTGTGACAATAAGGCTTCCTGTCTGACCATTTCATAATTCATCACCACAAGGGGGCCCTGAGGCCACTGTGCCCGCCCAGACCCGGAGCCAACCCAGTTATAAGCTCCTCCACCACATGGACCACCCACTCCTGAGTCCAGACAACAGCTACTTTCCCACTGGAAATAGGAAATCAGAATAAACCACAGTGGTCACACTTTGAAAATATACGATGTGTGCCGAGAAGAAGCTGGTAGAGCTCTGCTGGGGAGATGAAGATCAAGTGGTACCATTGGGACCCTGTTAAAACCCACACAGCATGCCAGCCCGGGAGACAAACAGACCAACACAGTCCCACAAAATGCTTGTTAAAACAGGAGAACATTCCTGCCCTGCTGTAAATATCAGATCGACAGCCACGTAACAGTGAATCTAGACCATTCCCCAATCCAGTCTCCACCACAGACGCCAGGGTAGTGCCCAAGATGTGGTGAGACTGTTTCCAAAACCAGACAGGGACTCAACATGACCGAGTCAGCCACCCATCCGGGGGCCCCATCGAGCCCACACACCCACCAGACACCAACCAGCACAGCAGCCCTCGCTCACCTTCGATGTACAGTGGCTCCACCACGTCGTGGTTGATCAGCTCAAAGTTCTCGTGGCCGATCCAGTGCTCCACGTTCCTCTTCCTGCCGGTGAAGAAGTTGTCCACCACAGTCACTTCGTGACCGTCCATCATGAGTTTGTCTGTGAGATGGGAACCCACAAAGCCTGCGCCCCCGGTTACCTGTGTGGGGACAGCAGGGGAGAGCACGGTAATCACTCTGTACCAGGGATGTGTACCAGTGCAGCCCCTACTGAACAGGGGAGGTGTGTGCGGGCAGGGAAGGTTGTGTGTGGGCGGGGGTGGAGGGGGGGTGGTCTGTGCAGGCAGGGCCATGTGTGGGCGGGCAGCGGGGTGTGTGCGGGCAGGGGAGGTGTGTAGGGGCAGGGAAGGTTGTGTGTGGGCGGGGGTGTGTGTGTGCAGGCAGGGGTGTATGTGTGTGCGGGCAGGGGGGTATGTGTGGGTAGGGGAAGGTGTGTGTGGGGAAGGGGTTGTGTATGCGGGCAGGGGAGGCTGTGTGAGGGCAGGGGAGGGTGTGCGCGGGCAGGGAAGGTTGTGTGTGGGCGGGGGTGTGTGTGTGCAGGCAGGGGTGTATGTGTGTGCGGGCAGGGGGGTATGTGTGGGTAGGGGAAGGTGTGTGTGGGGAAGGGGTTGTGTATGCGGGCAGGGGAGGCTGTGTGAGGGCAGGGGAGGCTGTGTGAGGGCAGGGGAGGGTGTGCGCGGGCAGGGAAGGTTGTGTGTGGGCGGGGGTGTGTGTGTGCAGGCAGGGGTGTATGTGCAGGCAGGGAAGGCTGTGTGTGGGCGGGGGGTGGTGGGGGGTTGGTGGTGGTCTGTGCAGGCAGGGCCATGTGTGGGCAGGCAGCGGGGTGTGTGCGGGCAGGGGAGGTGTGTAGGGGCAGGGAAGGTTGTGTGTGGGTAGGGGAAGGTGTGTGTGGGGAAGGGGTTGTGTATGCGGGCAGGGGAGGGTGTGTGAGGGCAAGGGGGTGTGTGTGCAGGCAAGGGAAGGTGTGTGAGAGCAAGGAGGTGTATGTGCAGGTGGGGAGGGTGTGTGCAGGCAGGTATGTGCGGTCCTCTGACTCTAGAGCAGGGAGTTGGACCTGTATACGTCTAGGCAGCCTGGAAATCCAAACTGCCACCAGGAAGTGATATGAAAAGTAGCAGTTATGAGTTCATAGGGCACTCTTCGACGGCGAACCTTACATTACTAAAAGATCCTTGTTCTATATGGGTGGGACGCTGAGCATCACTGATGGGATTCTAAATCTTTTAGAATCACTTTTGTAAAAAGTACCAGAACATGCGTCTATTTGGTGAACTACCGAAAAGAAGGATGTCATGTTTAAACTGGACTCAGAAACCTCATAAAAAGCTATGACCTTTCAAGCTGTTCATAAGAACAAAATAAGCAGCAGCAGACACTGTGTGCAGATCAAGGCCCTGCATGAGTAACGGCACTGTTCAGCTGTGCACGGTCAGAGACCCGGCCGAGCAGAAGTGGGGCAGCTTTGAACGACCACCAGAGGCCAGAGATCACCAGGAATGTGCTTCTAAAACAGACACCCAGCAAATGTGAAAAGGCAATTATGACTGAAACAATTTTAACTAATAAAAAGACTTGATCCAGATAATCTACGCAGAGGGGGCTAGATAAAGTGCATCTTGTTTTTGGAGGGTAGGAGCAAAAATAATAAACCGATGGAAAATACATTCTCTACTCATCCTGGCGACCCATCTCACCTTCTCCTTCAAAACTCACATTCCTGTCACCCTCCTGTTCCAAAGTGAAAGAATTAACAGTAAAGAAAACATGCACTCTTTTCACCTAAGGAGAAAGCACCATGACCTCTAGGTCTATGGTTGTAAAACATTTACTCTGCATGAAGCCCTCTGTTCATAGAAAGCCTGATGCGTCTTTCCAGTGTTTAACCCAGGTGTGAGCAAAGTTGCCTGGGGAGCAGGGGAGAAGGCTGACTGCGGCAGGGGCGGGGGCGCGGGGGACAACACACCTGTCCACCATCGGAGGGTGTGCTCAGATGAAAATACAAACACGAAGGTTTAGAACACGCACAACCAAGAAGCCCTGATGCCCCTCAGTCTCCCATCAGCTGCATCTGTTCTCTGTCGGGAACCCTGTTATTCTACTCCCCTTTGCTTCAGGGATGAGAACCGACATCTGGGGGCTGGAGTTTTGGGCCAGGATCCCTGGATCCCTGAGAAAGACACATCAGCCTGTCCTCCTGATTCCATAGTCTGTCTACCACCTGTCCACCTGTCTGGGGTGCGTTTTATCTTCCGTGCTCCTACATTTTCATCTATACACCTGGACAGTGATTTGAAAGAATAGTTTTTTGGAAAAATAACTAACCTCCAATCTGGCTCACCCCTAGTGCTTGCCTCAGGTGAGATTTCACTGTGTCTTACCTTTGTTTAATCGCATTTTCCCACAGTTTCTACATCAGTAAAATTACATCTTTTCAGAAGAAATTTAACCCCTCTTAATGTAACTCTATATTGATATGCAAACACTTCCAAAAATAAAATGTCCCATAGCATGCCAACTTTATCTCTGCACCTAAATAACCAGGTGAGACCCGGGAGCCAGCAGAAAAGCAGGGTATTAAGTCATACAGGACAGCCCCCAACATTTCACTAGCCTCAGTGGCGACGAAAAACTGCGTGAAGCACCTGTTACTCTGTAGTTGCTAAGTCATGTCCGACTCTTTGCAACCACATGGACTGTAGCCCACCGGACTCCTTTGTGCATGGGATTTCCCAGGCAAGAATACGGTTACAGTTCAGTTGCTCAGTCCGGTCTGACTCTTTGCGACCCCATGGACTGCAGCAGGCCAGCAACCCTGCCCATCACCAACTCTCGGGGCCTGCTCAAACTCACGTCCATCGAGTCGGTGATGCCATCCAACCATCTCATACTTTGTTGTCCCCTCCTCCTCCTGCCTTCAATCTTTCCCAGCATCTTTTCCAGTGAGTCAGTTCTTCACATTAGGTAGCCAAAGTATTGGAGCTTCAGCTTCAGTCCTTCCAATGAATATTCAGGACTGATTTCCTTTAGGACTGACTAGTTTGACCTCCTTACTGTCCAAGGGACTCTCAAGAGTCTTCTCCAACACCACAGGTCAAAACAATCAATTCTTCAGTGCTCGGCTTTCTTTATGGTCCAACATACATTCATGATTGATGGAAAAATGATAGCTTTGACTAGACGGACCTTTGTTGGTAATATCTATGCTTTTTAACATGCTATCTAGGTTGGTCATAGTTTTTCTTCCAAGCAGCAAGTGATTTTAATTTCATGGCTTCAGGAGTGGTAAAAAAACCAAAAAACAAACAAAAAAAAACACCTGCCAAAGCAGGAGATGTGGGTTCAGTTCCTGGATCAGGAAGATCCCCTGGGGAAGGAAGTACCTTAGCCTGTCTTAAAATAGATTAAAGATTTTTTCTGGAATAGTTCCTTTCTATCTAAAGTATTTAGGTTTACGTAACACAGCTACATGTGTGCATGCTAGGTTGCTTCAGTCATGTCTGACACTTTGTGATCTCATGGACTGTAGCCTGCCATGCTCCTCTGTCCATGGGATTCTCCAGGCAAGAATACTGGAGTGGGTTGCCATTTCGTTCTCCAGGGGATCTTCCCAACTCAGGGACTAAACCCACGTCTCTTACATCTCCTGAACTGGCAGGCAGATTCTTTACCACTAGTGCCACCATGTAACATAACTGGGTGTTTATAAAATGTTTCTTCTACTCAGCTTCATCCCCTCAGGCAAGCATTTTAAATGGAAACAGAATGGGCAGAAGCTTGGCACTCAGACAGCTTTCTCAGGCCTCGCCCATGGAACGGATCAGGCCCTGCACAGCTCCGCTTGCCCCTGTGGTCTGTGATCTCAGTCCCACATGCTCCTGTGGGAGCCAGCAGGGTCCAGCTCAGGTCAGCACCCAAACTTATGCCTCACAGTTCATCAGCAAAAAGAAAAAAAAAGTCTGTTGGAGCAAATCTCTTCTTTGTGCTGAGGCTTCAACACTTACTGAGAAGGCTTTAAGTTTTAGCAGCCATATGCCAGCCTTAGGCACCAAATGACTCTGAAATGTGGCTTAACCAATGAGGTGGTAAAGAGTGAAAAACACTAAGCCTATTGACTGTAATTGTACAGAAAGTGAAATTAATTCCACAGGGCTCAGCGTTGACAGGAAAACCACCCACCCTGGCAGTGACAAGAACCCTCGAGAGGCTATGCAGGGCTCATATATCAGCACAGAGTGTCAGATTTTCTGATCACTCTGACGGGTGGTAACAGGAAGATTAGGAAAATCAGCTTTTCACTGATGTGTATGGCTAAGTCACTTCTGTTATGTCTGACTCTTTGAGACCCCATGGACTGTAACCTGCCAGGCTCCTCTGTTCATGGGATTCTCCAGGCACAAATACTGGAGTGGGTTGCCAGGCCCTCACCCAGGGACTGGACCCTCTTACTGTCTTAGATCAAATGTCTCTTATGTCTAACCTGAATTGGCAGGTGGATTCTTTACCACTAACACTACCTGGGAAGCCCTCTTCACTGATGTCTCTCCTGATCTGTACCTAAAGGCTTGCACGTTTTTGACAGAAAATACCCAGAACACAAGTGTACACAGGCTTCAGAGTCTGCTCGCGGTGAGATTTAAGGAGCCACTCGAACAGGCAGGGACCTTCTGTAACTTCTAAAAGAAAAGGGAGGTTGTGTGGGGGAAGCAGTTTAACTCCGAGTCACAAGTGTCAACTCTGGTGTCCAGGACGCATGGTTCCTCAACAGAGATGTTGGCTATGAATAGACCCCCCGGCATCCTAACCTTTCATACATCAAGGTCACAGGTCAATCAGATGCTCCACATAGAACCCAATATTCAAGTCTTTGGATTTTGTCCTAAGGTAATGGGAGATGAAGAAACCCTTATCCAAGAAAATCCATGAAAGTTCAGTCTGGACATAGGAGCCCCAGCCCGCTCACTGCCTCACTGTCCACCCCCACCCTCAATCCCTACCTCCACCAGTTCAAAGCAGGTGAGAAGGTGAGATTCTCAGGAATGGCCAAAAACAGGGGCTCCCAGTGACAGGATTTGGCATCTCACTGGGGAGGGCAAACCCTGCCCCCAGCATTTCTCATTTCTGGTCCCCTTTGGTCTGGACTCCTGACCCCTGAGCCTGGTGGTCAAGTGCCCCCTTTCCCCACCCAGCTCCCACCTGCGCCTTAGAGCAGAAGCTCCTCCCCACCCCCATGAAAGGGTGTGACTGTGGGACCCTGGTCACCCCTGCTCAGCCCCCATGTGGCCTAGGGGCGAGGCAAGAAGATCAGGGGCTACTCCTCCTGCCCCACCCCCTCCTCCAGCTCCAGAGGTTTCCTGTCAGGTGGCTCAGAGACTGCTCCCTGGGGACAGAAGGAGTCAATTCAAAAAGAGAACAAAGCTCTCCTTTAAGGAGCTGACTTTATTTGGAATAAAGGGGGAAAAGTTCGAGAGTAAGGGGGACTGGGATGGAGAGCAGCGAAGAGGGGCTGGTGCCCCACGAGGACAGCTGGTTCAGCAGGCAGACCCGGGAGAGACCCTGGAGCCCCCAGGGTCAGGACAAACCTCCACAGCTTGGCTCAAAGCGCCCTCTGCAAAGGGGCGAGAATTTAACTGGGTAGGACCAAGGGACAATTTATTAGGTCCTGATGAAAGGACAGACCACAGCACAGGCCAGTTATAGGAGCCTAACAGTTGCTGTGACCCCACACAAGGGGAATGGCTCAACAGGGCCATCAGGGAAAGAAACAGTGCAAAGACTGTGCTGGGACCACCTTCCAGCGTGACCGTGTCCATGCCTGAAGCTGCAGCCACCACTCTCACACTCCAGGGGAAACATGTCAGCAACATAGACCAGCCAGGCCACTGAATAGACACAAACACACCAACAAACCAAAATACAACAGGCCTGGTGGGGAGGGGTGAACAGGATCCACAGCTGCCGCAGGGCTCACCCAAAGTGGCCAGTTTTCTACCAAAAAAGTCAAGATGCACAAAGAAACAGCTGTGTGGGAATCAGCATAGGACAGCAACCAGGCGACACACCCACCCGTGGGACCCAAACGTCAGATTCAGTGGTCGCCGAAGTAGCCACCACAAGTATACGCAAAGCACTGGAGGAAGCCAGCTGAAAAAGTGGAGAGAGACTAAAGAGAAGAAAGCTGTAAGACAGAAACAGATGGAGATTCTGTCATCAAGTGCAGTAACCAAAGAGGAGAAGGCACCAGAGTCAACAATGTGGATCCAGCAGAAGAACGAACGTGCAAATGTGAAGCCAGACCAGAGGGGGTTTAGGCAACATGCAGAACAGAGAGAACTTGTAAGGGAACATGAGCAGAGCTTCTAACAAACATGAGGTGCTGATGACCACCCCAACATGCAGGTAATGGGAAAATACCAAGGAAAGAACAGCTGAAACTCCCCGAAACTGATGCAACATGGTAATCCACACATTCAAGAAGCTCTATGAGCTCCAAGCAGGAAAATGTAAACATGGGTAGACACGTCACAGGCAGACATGTCACGTTAAAAGTGATGACGACCAGAGACAAAGGTGAACTCTGAAAGCAGCTGCGTGGGGCTGAATACTGTCCAGCAAAGTATGTCCTGTGAGCCTCAGAACGTGACGTCATTTGGAAACAGGGTCACTGCGGGTGTGATCAGTTACAGTGAGGTCACTATGGAGTAGGGTGGACCACAAGTCCAGCATGAGACACAGGGAGAGCAACATGTGACAGTGGAGGCCGAGACTGGGGTGAAGCCTCATAGAGCAGGGGGCTCAGGGACTCCTGGCCAAAGTACAGTGGAGAGAAAGGCCTGGAACGATCCCCCCCAGAACCATCAGAGAGGACAGCCCTGCCAACAACGCGGGTGTAGACATCCAGCTTCCAGAACTGGGAGCATCTGCTGGTGTAAGTTACAGTGTCGGTGGAATTGTTACTGCAGCCACAGGAAACTGAACAGGAGGAAAAGAAAATGACGCCTGAAGCACAGGGAACCCCGTGACTCACTGCTGACGTTTCATAACAAATGACAGAGGAAGCCGTAGAGAGAAACTGCAGCCAAGAATTACAAACACCAAAGATAACTTCTAGAGATAAAAAACAAAAATAAGATAAGAAACATTCATTGCTAGCAGACCGGCCATATAAGAAACACTAAATTCTTCAGGCTGAAGGCAAATGATTCTAGAAGGCAGGGGGAGAACAAAGTAATTAAGTAACTAACTATAAAAGGCAATATAATCGTACTTTTTTCTTCTCTTCTGAAATCCTTTCAATTTAAAGACCAAACTACTTAGCACAGCATTGTGGACACACTTAAAGCCAAAGAACTAAACACCTACTGGTTAAAATAAAAATGTTATGTTATGTTTTAGCACTACAACAAAAAAGAAAAAGCCAGTTGAAAACAGTATGTATATAATTGTATTATGTATCCCTATAAAAATGTATTATCCTTAAAAAACTGTGCTACTTATCCTTATAAAATATAGAAACATATTTGACAACAATAAAGCAAAGAAGGTAGGTGAGAGCAAAGTTGTTTGCAGTAAAGAAATGACACCAAAGTTAATTCAAATCCATAGGAACAAAAAAAGGCAAAGTGGACTTGGTGATAAAAAGATTAACATTCTATAAAGAAATGGCAACCCATGCCAGTACTCTTGCCTGGGAAATGCCATGGACAGAGGAGCCTGGCAGACTACGGTCCACGGGGTCACAAAGAGTCGGATACAACTAGCAACTGAGCAGCAGCGGCAGCGGCGCACATGGTCTAAAGGGGTCACTGTAGACTCAAAGGTATAAGACACTGAACGTAAAATGCAGTATCACAGAAATAGCAATAAGAAAGAGGGAGTGGCTGTAATGCTACCAGACAAATAGAGATAAAACAAAAAATGTTCACAGACAAAGAGGGGGCATTGTGTAAGGACAAGAGAGTCAATCTATCAAGTGAATACAACAGGTATAAACATTTACACACCTAACGGCAGAGATACAAAATATGTAAAGCAGAGCTGAAAGAACTGAAGAGAGAAACAGAGACTTCTACAATAACCAGAAACATCAATAACTCATTCTCAACACTGCACAGAACTATGCAGCAGAAATAAAGGAAATAAACACTCAAAAAGCACAAGCCCACTGGACCTGCCAGATGCCTCTGCAACACTCCATTCAACCGCAGTATAATACACAGTTCTTGTAACACATTACTGACCAGGGGATCTTTGTAGAAACCAACACCTGTGTCAGTAATTTGTTTTTTTTTATTTTTATTTTTTTTATTGTCACCCTGCTTATTTTATTTTTAAACTTTACAATATTGTATTAGTTTTGCCAAATATCGAAATGAATCCACCACAAGTATACCTGTGTTCCCCATCCTGAACCCTCCTCCCTCCCTCCCCATACCCTCCCTCTGGGTCGTCCCAGTGCACCAGCCCCAAGCATCCAGTATCCAGTAATTTGTTATATAAGTGAATATTGATATATCTCAGATCAATACCATTTGGGTAACAAAAGACATATTAATACATCTCTGGTCAATAAGTTGTTAAGAGAATAGGAAATATTCTCCAGGACAGACCATATTCTAGGCCACTAAACAAGCCTCAATAAATTTAAAGGGATTCAAATCATACAAAGCATGTTCTCTGAGTATAAGGGAATGAAATTAGACTTCAGTAACAAATCTGAGAAATCCCCAAGTGTTTAGGTTAATGGATCAAACAGTAAATTATAAGGTAAATTAGAAAATACTTTGACATGAATGACAAAGAAGAAACAGCACGGCCAAAACTTAGGGTATGCAGCCAAAGTAGAGAATTCCTAGAAAGATAGAAACTACCAAAACTAACTCAAGAAGAAACAGGAAACTGCACAGATTTATAACAAGAGATTGAATTATGCCCAAGTGCAGATGGCTTCTCTGGTGAACTTCACCAAACATTTAAAGAAGAATCACAGTTGACCCTCCAACAACTCAACATTCAGGGGTGCCAAACTACCACATACTGGAAAATCCAAGGTAACTTTACAGTGGGCCGTCCACATCTGTGGTTCCACATCTGCAGATTCAGTTAACCACGGACCGTGTAGTAAGTACTGTTATTGTTCAGTCACTAAGTCAAGTCCAACTCTGTGACCCCATAGACAGTAGCCTGTAGACTGCAGCCTGTAGAAGGACATGGCAACCCACTCCAGTATTCTTGCTTGGAAAATCCCAAGGACAGAGGAGTCTGGTGGGCTACAGTCTTGTATTTGTTGTTTAGTCACTAAGTTGTGTCCAACTCTTTTGCAACCCCATGGACTGTAGCCCACCAGGCTCTTCTGTCCATGGGGTTTCCCAGGCAAGAATACTGAAGTGGGTTGCCCATTTCCTTCTCCAAGGGATCTTCCTCACTCAGGAATCAAACCCACATCTCCTGCAATCCTGGCGGATTCTTTATCCCTGAGCCATCTAGTAAGTCAAGTACTGTAGTGTGTATCTACTGAAAAAAAAATCCACCAGTGCGGCTCAAACCCATGTTGTTCAAAGGTCAATTTAACATCAAATCTACACAAAGTCTTCCCAAAAAGTAGAAGAGGAAGAAACACTACCCCACTTATCATACAAGGCCATTACACCTCTGAGACAAAAACTAGGAAGAGACATCACAAGAAAGTTACAGACCAATAGCTCTTATAAACATAGACATAAGAATTCTCAAAATACTAGCAAATCAAATCCAGCAAGATATGAAAAAAGATTATACATGGTAATTATCCTGGGTATGCAAGATGGGTTGCAAAACAAATAAACTAGGAAGAGAAGGGAAATTTCTTAGTCTGATAAAGGCACCTCTGAAAACCCACAGGTAACACCATATTCAATGGTGAAAGTCTGAAACCTCTCCCCTGAGATCAGGAACAAGACAAGGAGGTTTGCTCCTCTCACTTCTATTCAGCATCAAGTGTTAGAGATTCCAGCAAGGACAATTAGGCAAGAAAGTGAAATACAATGCATCTATATTGAAAAGGCGGAAGCTAAGCCACCCGTATTTACAGGTAACATGACCTGCATGAAAATACTAAGGAATCCACTTAAAACTATTAGACTCATCAGTGAATTCAGCATGGCTGCAAGACATTAAGAAAATACAAAAATTAATTGTGTTTCTATTCACCAAGAGAATTTCTTTTTTGGTTTCTTTACTCATTAAGTTGTGTCCAACTCTTTGTAAACCAATGGAGTGTAGCCCACCAGGCTCCTCTGTCCATGGGCTTTTCCATGCAAAAATACTGGAGTGAATTGCCATTTCCTTTTCCATGGGATCTTTCCAACCCAGGAATGGAATCCACGTCCCCTGCATGACAGGTGGATTTTTCACCACTGAGCCACCAGGAAAGCAACAAGAGAATACACAATATAAAAATGAAACTGACAATTCAATTTATACTAGCATCAAAAAGGATAAGACACTTTAGAATAAATTCAATGAAGGAAGTACAAAACTTACATTCTGAAAAACTACAAAAGAAAAAATTAAAAGTAATGAAGACCTGAATAAATATAAAGACACCCCATGTTCAAGAACTGGAATACCATTAATATGGCTATATGCCCCAAACTGACCTACAGATTCAATTCACCTCTATCAGAATCTCAGCCAGCTTCTTTGTGGAAAATGACAGGCTGATCTTAGAATTCACAAGGAACTGAAAGGGGTCCAGAACAGTCAAAACTATCTTGAAAAAGAAGAACAAAGTTGAAGAACTCACAACTCCCAATTTTAAAACTTACTACAAAGCAACAGTAATCAAAACAGTGTGGTCCTGGCACAAAGACAGACATCAGAATGGACAGAACTGAGAGTTCAGAAATAAACATTTGGGTTTATGGACAGTTCATTTTTTATAAGGGTGGCAAGATAATTTGACGGGCACTGGACCACTGGGCAGTCCAGATGCAAAAGGATGGGAGACCCTTATCTAAATCCACATATAGAAATGAACACAAAATACCTAAATGTAAGAACTAAACCTATAAAACTCTAAGGAAAAAACAGGCAAATCAGTGACCTTGGATTAGACTATGTCTGCTTCAATGTGACATCAAAGCACAAGGAACACAAGAAAAAATAAACTTCATCAATATTTAAATCTTTAGAGCTTCGAAGAATACCATCAACAAAAGACAACAAACAGAATGGTAAAAAAAGATAACTGTATATCGTGTATCTGATAAGAAACTTGTATCTAGATAAAGAACTCTTATAACACAAAAATGAAAAGAAAGAGAACCCAATTTTAAAATGGGCTAAGGGTCTGAAAAGACATTTCTCCATGGAAATAAAAGAAATGGCCAACAGGCCCATTAAAAGATGCTCAACATCATAAGCCACCAAGAAACTCAAATCAAAACCACAATGAGAGGGATGTCCCTGGTGGTGTGGTGGTGAAGACTGCGCTCCCAATGCAAGGGGCCCCGGTTTGATTCCTGGGTGGGGAACTAAGATCTCGCGCGCTGCACAGAGAGCCAATATAAATAAATGAAGAGACATTATGTGAAACAGACACACAATTAGACACCACGTGACATGACGAGGAGGGCTACCAACAGAGACATATAATGACAAATGCTGGCAGGGACAAGGAAAGATCGGACCCCGCACACACTGAAGTCTGTAATAGGATGTGAAATGGTGCAGTCACTTCACAAAAAGGTCTGGCAGTTCCTCCAAAGGTTAAACAGAGCTGCCATGTGACTCGTAGGATAAATGGATAAAGTGTGGTCTATCCATACAATGAAATATTACTTGTAATAAAAAGATATGAAGTACAGATAAATACTGCAATGTCTGCATGTGCTCAGTCGTGTCTGACTCTTTGCAGCCCCATGGACGGTAGCCCACCACGCTCCTCTGTCCATGGGATTTCCAAGACAAGAACACTGGAGTGGGTTGGCGTTTCCTTCTCCAAGGGATCTTTTCAATCAACCCAGGGATTGAACCTGTGTCTCCTGCATTGGCAGGCGGAATCTTTAAAACTGAGCCACCTCGGAAGCCCACTGCAACATGAATAAATCTTAAAAACACACTAAGTGAAAGAAATCAGTCACAAAAGGCCAAATTGTGCATTATTCCACCTGTATAAGCACCCAGAGTTGACAAATGTCCACAGACAGAAAGTAACCCAGTGGTTGCCTTGGGGTGGCAGGGCTGGGGGAACGGGGAGTGACTGCTCATGGGCTTGGGGTGTCTTTGGGGACAAGATGTTCTGAAGCTGGTGATGGCTGCACAACTGTGGACATGCTTGAACTACTGAAATATACACCTCAGGGCATATCACATCTCAACACGGCTGGCACTGGCTCAAAAGGCAAAGGTGCCAGTCTCTGGGAACACACTTTCCTACACAACACCCACATGGGGTTCTTTCACTGGTGAATTCGTGTTCATGTTTAACAAGGCAACCACTAGCTGGGAAAGCCCCCGACATATTCAGCAAGGTGGTCTGTGAACCAGAAAAGGTTTTTTAAGACCACTATTCTGGGAGCCGTTTCACATTTCTTCAAAAAGTTAAACACAGGGTCACCACACAACCCGGTAAATCCTTTCCCAGGTGTATATATGCCTAGAGGAACAAGAAAGCTATGTCCACAGAGCCTTGTATCTTATGTTCACAGTAACCTTAAAGCAGAAACAATCCTAAATGCCCATCAAATGATGACTGGATAACCAAAACGTGGCCCAGCCTCACAATGGAATACTATTCAGCCAGAAAGAGGAATGGAGCCTGGACTGTCTACAGTATGGATGAACTCTGGAAACATTATTCAGCTTAAGAAAAAGACCACATATTGCAACATTTGAAATACACAAAACAGGCAAATCCAAAGAGACAGAAAGTCATTCCCGTGCTTGCTAGGAGCTTTGGGGACAGGGGGGTGGGTTAGGAGATGACTGCTGATGGGTGTGGGGTTTCTCTGAAATCAGGATGCAAACAAACCATAAACCACTGAACTGTATACACTGTACCAGTGACTTTCATGGGTTGCAAATTACACTTCCATTTAAAAAGCAAATTCCTTGATATCACAAACATAAATCAGATGTGTAAACTTACCAAAATTCTTTTACGGTCCTTTTCTGATAAAAATTTTACTGGTGGGTATTTCTGAGTGAAGCTGTAGAGCATAAAGAGATTATAAAAGAAAAAGTCAAACATCTATTTGAGTCTTTTCTTCACCTGGCCCCAAAACAAACGCGGACGTGAGAACTGCTACTGTTTGCTCCCCTCTCCTTTCCAAATGAGTGCTGTAGGAACTAAGCTCTCACTGACTAATTTGAGTTCAAGATGAACCTGCTCCCTGTCTAGGATCAAATAGGTGTAACAAGAGACGTTATCCCTGGGCGGGGAAAATTGAAGGATGAACCAGCCACTGGCAGCCAGAGCTAAACACAAACCGGAGATCATGGCATTGAGATGCTGGGCCCAGGACAGGGAGGGAGATGCTGGCTGTGTGGGGTCACAGATGCAGCCCGGCCGACTGTGCCTCTGAGAGGAAGAGAGGAAGGTGCTGACCACAACTCTGTCTGCCTATCCCCTGACTGCGCAGCTTCACGATTCCAGCCTCCCCTGCCCAGAGGCCCCGGGACAAAGTGACTGGGAATCAGTCCTTCCTACCCCCTGGGGTCCATATGATCCGGTCTTGAGTCTCGTCTTATCTTTGAATGCCTCCCACCCCCGTGAAGGCACCACTGATCCCCCAACCCATACGGATGTCCCAGGACCTGTACAGCACAAAGAGCACAGAAAGTATCAAATGAGAGTCAATACACGCAGATTGGAAATATCCCCTTAAAGTGACTCGGTCAGAAACAAAAGCACTTTAAAGAAACGTGGACAGACCAGCTCTGGAGTCATTATTTTAATTGGAGAGACGCTGGGCGGGGGCCCAGTCTCCATCCCCTCCACCTCCCCAGCACACCCAAGATATGGAACACATCTTCCCTGTGCTGGTGGAATTGGACACAGCAGGACAGGTCCTCGGACAGACCCTGGGGCTGGGAGTTGGGCATGGCGGGGGGCGGGAGGCTTCTGACAGGGCACATGATTCTCCCATAAGCACTTCCAGACTCTCAGGACGTCAGTTCCCTTTGCAAACACCAAACACAGGCAGGCCAGTGAGAGATGCCCAGGGGGTGGATGAGAATTCCACACTGTTAGTTCTGTGACCCCCACTCTCCCTCCTGGAGAAAGACCCCCCAGGTGCTCCAGGCACACGGGGGCTTCCTGCTCCGTGGAGCCAAGGGCAATCCACTGGCCACCTGAGCTCTGGCTGCCATGTAAGTGCTTGATGCAGTGGAGGTGGGGAGGACAGCAAAGCTAAGCCCAGCACTGGCCAGGGCACCCTCACACCTGTCCGGCCCCCTTCTCCGAGGACCCCATACCCCTTGCTCAAGTCCCAGTCTGAGCTCCCAGCAGCTTCAGGCACAGCTGACCCGACTCCGCCCACTTCCCAGGCCTGCCTGTCGGCGCCTTCTCCAGATCCTCCTGGCGCCTCCCTTCCCTCACCCATTGAGGTTCATCCCCTGCAGGGTTTATAGACAGTGTCACCGGGAGCAGACCAGGGCTGCACTTGGGGCAGAAGGGGCAGGAGGAACAGAGGGTAAGGCAGGGGTGGGGGTCGGCCCAAACGTGGACACTGAAATCGACGTTCATCCAAGTGAAGAGCTTAGAACAGTACCTGAGTAAAAACTTAACATGAAATTAGATATGCTATCTATACATGCGGCTTCCTTGGTGGCTCAGTGGTAAACAAATTTCAAATCCTGCCAATGGAGGAGACACAGAAGATGTGGGTTCAATCCCTGGGCTTGGAAGATCCCCTAGAGGAGGAAACAGCAACCCACTCCAGTATTCTTGCCCGGAGAATCCCATGGACAGATAAGCCTGGTGGGCTACAGTCCATGGGGGTTACAAAGAGTTGGACACGACTGAGCAACAATAATTTAACCCAGGCAGAAACAGCAAACATTTTTTTGCAGGAAATATACTTGAAAACTGCTTCAAAGAGTGTGTGCTACGCCTCTGGTTTACAAAACACGACACTAGCTGGGTTTCGTGCCTTGCTTCTCTTCCATGTGTAGCGACTGAGTTTCAGACTCCACATGTGTGATTGTGTGACTCAACTTTGAAAAAATGATCTCACAGCCCTCATTTCTTGCTTTCAGGACCCAGGGCACAGAGCTCCAGGAGCTAAGCAATGGCCCGCCCAGGCCACAGTGACAGAGCTGGGTGACCAAGATGGCTAGGCCCGGGGCCCCATGCTGGCAGGGCAGGGCAAGGGCAAGGTTTGGGCTTCTTCTAAGCCTGGAGACCCTTTAAAACTCTGCTCAGGTGTTGGCTCAGCCACGTATCTGTGTATTCAAGCACCTTCTCCTGAGTACCTATTCTAGGCCACGCTCTGTCCTGGGGACACAGTGGCCACAGGGCAGACGTGGAGGCCCGCCCACCAGAGCCTACGTTTCTGAGTGAGAAGCAGCGAGAAGACAGGAGTTGTGAATTCAGTAAAAATGGACCTTCCCTCACCCCCAAATCAATCCTGCAGTCATTACTTACCCCATTTCAGACTCGAACCTTCCTGTTTATTAGCACAGCCTCAGTACTTAGAATTTTTTTTTTTAAATCAAAGGTTTTATTTTTTTGCCTGTGCTGCACAGCATGTAGGATCTCAGTTCTTCAACCAGGGATCAAACCCATGCCTCCTGCAGCAGAAGCTCTGAGTCTTAACCACTGGACCACCAGGCAAGTCCCTAGAATTTTAATTAGCATTGAAAGTAAAAGTGTTAGTTGCTCAGCCTTTGTTTGACTCTTTACAACCCCACAGACTGTAGCCCACCAGGTGCCTCTGTCCATGCGATTTCTCAGGCAAGAATACTGGAGTGGGTTGCCATTTCCTTTTCCAGGGAATCTTACAGACCAGGGATTGAACCCAGGTCTTCTGCACTATAGATGGATTCTTTATCGTTTGAGCTACCAGAGAAGCCCTAATTAGCTTTATTACCTGCTATCTATCCAAAGAATATTAAAAGATGAGGAGATGGAATCAAGCACATAATCAAGTTATTAGGGCGTGTGATCAAGAAGACAGAAAGACTGCAGAGTCACAACACTGTGGATCAACTATACTTCAGTAAAATTTAAAAAAGAAATAAAACTTGCCTGCATATGAGAATGACTCGGGGAAATTTGCAAACCCCTAAAGCCCAGTCTGCATGCTCAGTTACACCATAATTTCAGGGAGTAGGGCCCAGGGGGTCAGTACTCTTTTCTTGAAAGAAAAAAAGGTCCATAGAGTCCACAACCCAGGCTTCTGAGATAGCACTGATCCCTGAGTCTCCCTGTGTAAACTGGCCCTGACCTCTCAAGTGTATCCTTTCTTCTTGTGGGCCCAGTGCCCCTACGTGATGAGTTCATGTTCCCCTCAGGGACGTTCTTATGCTGCCAGGGTCAGGATGGCTGTGTGAACATTCCTAACAGAAAGTTAGGAAACGTGAAACTAGACAGAGCTCCATCAGTTTCCAACACAAGGTCTCATCCACATCTGACTTTCTGACTCCAACAGTAACCTGGTCAGTGAGATGCCACCTGCCTGGCTCAACTACCTGAGGGACAGAACCCTTCAGGATGAGTCACCAGGGAAGCAGCCCCAAGTTACAGGTGACTCTCCTGTTTGATAGGAACGAGTTACCAGAAAATTCTTTAGGATGATGGTCATACGTGTGGTACAGAAAGGAGTCATGCGATTCTCATATTTCAGGAGATTCTGTGTGCAAAGCCACTGTCTTAGAAAAGTTATCCAAATGATTCACTTTTTTTTCAAAAAAGTTAATGCGAAAATGATCGCTGGTGGGCAGATTTTGTTCTCTTTCCGCCAACCTAAAACTTGTGGTGGGTTTCTTCTTAAACTATTTATTTTAAAGCTTCAATTAAAATTGCTCAAACTACAGCAGTCCTGTCAAAGGCAGAATTTCTGGATCCCACCCACTGAAATGTTATAGGCAGTATAACTTCAGCACCAAATGGTGGCAAGAAAGATTAAACCACAAGTAACAGGTACACATACCTCTTTTCCAAATCTCTGATTTTCTCCCTTAGTGGTTCAATGATCTGAAACAAAATTAACCAGAATCAGTTTTGAAGCAGAAACACAGTCCTCCAGTACTTCCACCCACTCTGATGTTCCAGGAGGATGGGACGTGACACAAAACAGATTTCCAATTACTTCTGCGATCTACCTCCAGCTTGAAATTAAGTCAGAGCCCCTAAGTCACAATTCCAGAACCAAGATGCTGAACTGCGTGCTAGAATCTCTGACTCCAGAGATGCCTGAACTCTGAGGAAATTCACCTTCTTCCTTCCAGATCACATGGGCACCGTTTGAGGTGGTGCAGGCCCACAAAAGCAGGTGAATCTCCCTCTGCCTCTCTTCACGTGAGACCGAGAACCGCCAGGAGCCGCCTGCGTGTCACCTGCTGTCAGCCCAGCACACGGTCCACCGCACCCACATGTCAGGGCTGGGACTGCATGAACGACCAGCATGTGGCTCCAAATCCCAGTGAGCGACCCCCTCACCAAGTCCGTGTTACAACAGTCTGTCTACACAGACACTGGACTCAAACACAAGCAATTGTTCTAAACAGAAGTTGTGGAGCAGGCCAGACTTCCCGGCTCTCGTCGAGGCCCGTCCCCGACCCATGTGTCCCCACTGCCCTGTGAGCTCCCAGGGTCCTGGCATCTGAGTCCAGCTGTGTTTCCATCTACACTGGCTCAGGTGAGCAGAGGCGGACCCCTGTCTCCATCCAGGTAAAGATCCTCACTGCCCTCTCTCTTCAGAACCCTGGAAAGGCTCTCCTGAAAAGTCACATAAAAGCGTGAACCTATCTTGCCTGTGGGACAGAATTTAGCATGTCGCACCGTTATAAATGGGCAAAGCTGACACAGAGGTGCATCCACAGCCTCAGACAGCACGTGGATCACGGCTGGCATGATGTGGCCACAATAAAGGTACCAGCATAGACAAAGGAACTAAGTGGAGAGAAGCAGACAGTGGGAGCAAAACACAGAGAGGAGACTCACCTCTTCAATCCTGCTCTCAATTCTGAGCTCCCTGTTCTCCTGGATGGACCTGTTGAGTAGAACACTGCAAGACTGAGATAGACTGAAAGGCTCTGTGACCGCGAGGTCTACTTCTGAACAAACCACCGCAACATGCAGCACACCAGTGCAGACCATCACCTCCTCCCAAGCAATCAGCCCAGCCCCACCCCGAGGGGAGGCCAGGGGACCAGACAACTGCTGGGGGTGGGTCTCCAGGGATCGCAAACACCTCCAGGGTGTTTCTGCTAAACTAAGATCGCCTCACTGTCCTGTGATGCCCAACGTGCGATTTTAAATCAGAGGCAGGAAGTGTGTCTACAGCAGCACAAGTTCCTGCTGGGCTGTCCTGGGATTTAAGGCAAAGTGGAATTTTTCCAACTGAAAAGACTGAGCTCCTTTAATGGGACCTGAGCAGCCCTCCAGCCACACACAGAGGCCTCTGTTGGCAGACACACATCCGCCAAGGGGGAGGAGTCGGTCCCCACGGCCCCACCCGCCCTGCAAACCCCACTGGGCATGCCGAGCGGGTGGGGCAGAGCTACCCTCCCCACAGCCCTGCAGCCCCCGCTGTCACCACAATGTGACTGCTGTTCTTTGACTGTCACACAAGAAATACGAAGTGGAGAGGGCTGTTCTTTAAATATGAAATAGTACTCATGGCACCAAATCTGGTTTTACAGTGAATGCCTATTACTTTGACTGATCTTTTTTTTTTTTTTAATTTTAAAACAACAGTTGACACAGGATTTGATTTTTACAAGGGCCCCTCGTTCTCTGTTGAGCAGCACAAACGATGCCCACCCAGAGTGGAAGGTCCTCGGGCCTTCCCTCCCCTGTGACGGAAGGTGGTCTCAGCATCCACTGGTCTGCTCCTGGGGCGGTGGGCAGTCTCGGTTTCCCTAATGGGCTTAGGAAAGGCACCCCAGCACTCACTCTAACCACCCAGAAATGCCATTTACATCTCAGGAGCCAGGAAGACGGGTGCGGACAACACCAAGGAGCCACCACTGCTGCCCAGAGATCCCTCTTCTCATCTGGGCTGACCTGGGGCAGCCTGAACACTAGCTGCGTCCTCCGGAGCATCCAGGAGAGAGATGCACACGGGTGTGTGAGCAGCAAGGAGCTCAGTTCACTTTTACACTGTCCTCAAATCGGCCTGTGCCGCCGAGGTATGTGTGTAACAGTGGTGTGTCATTTCAGCCCAAACTATTAAAAATCAATTACCTCATGTTAATCAAGTTGCCCCAAACAGCTGTAAGAGAAAGAAAAAGGAAAAGTCAATATTTAAGTTTGCAACATTCAAGGACTCCAACTAATACAACATTAATTTTTAACCTATATCTTAAAGTACACTAAGAAAACTATAGCTTACGAAGACAGTAAAATGCACACTTTTAAAATAATAAGCCCTACTAAACTTAAGTGGGAAGATGATCCTATATATCTCCTAATTTAGAATAACATTTTGGGATCTGGAGTGCAATGGTGCACGTGTGTTTTTTTTTAAGGTTCTTTTTTTGGGGAGAAGGGGTATCTGGACCATTTTTAAAGTCTTTATTGAAATTTGAATGTTATAATATTGGTTTTGTTTTGTTTTTTTGGCCACAAGACATCTGGGATCCTAGCTCCCTGACCAGGGTTCAAACCCACACCCCCTGCACTGGAAGGTGAAGTCCCAACCACTGGACCACCAGGGAAGTCCCGGGGCAGGCATTGTGATACACAGTATGTCCAGCCTTTGGGGATGAGCCAGTCACAGAAATTAAAGAACCATGTGAATAAAAGAGATGCCAGGGCTCAGTCCCACCGCATCCATCAAACGTCAATGAGACCCAGAGAAGCTACAGGTGGCCTGACTCTGTGGCTGGCCCTCACTCATCTCCCCTACATCAGTTTCCCCTGCAGGGCTACCTCCTGGACGACAGACACCTGAATACTGTGAACCAGTTATAAATATCTCACCAGGGGTGACCACCGACACAGGAGACCGTGACACCCACTGAAGCTCCCAATCAGAGGGTTACTTCACAGAGAAACCTTCACAGAGAAGGGTGTGGCTCCCACTCTGTCCATATCCCGATGCGGGCCCCATATGGCCGTTCCAATGCTGCTCACCTTCAGGGACCAGGTGCCCCTAGGTGCTGCCAGGTGCCAGGTGCTGGGAGAGGGACAGAGCAAACACACACACCCTGGAGTCCAGGACTAGCGATTCTGTGAGTCTGGGCGGGGGGCGAGGTGAGGGGCGACCCCAGGCATGTTCTCGCTGCATCCTCAGGTACACAGCAGGGATAACATGTTCAATGGATAGCTCTCAGGGTCCAAAATAACATCCCCCCACAAGAAATTCCCACTGTTAACAAAGGGGTGTTGAAAGTATAAAAGCACAGCCCTTGTTCAAACAGAAGAAACTATGATAGTATAAGATCAGCAATAAATAACTAAAAAGTGGCAAGTAAGCATGAAATGGGAGGATTTTAAAATAGAACTGAACTATATTCACTATTTGGGCTTCCCTGGTGGCGCAGATCTGGTAAAGAATCCACCTGCAGTGCGGGAGACCTGGGTTTGAGCCCTGAGTCAGGAAGATCCCCTGGAGGAGGGCACGGCAACCCACTCCAGTATATTCTTCCCTGGAATATTCAATGGACAGAGAAGCCTACAGCCTACGGTGTTGCAAAGAGTCAGACACGACTGAGTGACTGAGCACGCAGCATATATTTTTCACTATTCACTAAAAAAAAAAGTATATATATATTTGTTTATACTTTTGGACCATGTGACCTTACTTTTGAGTATTATCCTCAGGAAATAAGTATACATATAAGAAAACTACCTTCACAAATGACGGCTTTATTATAATGTAAAAAATGGCATAAATCAAAGTATCTTACAATTAGAGTACTATCATATAAAGTATGATATCAGTTCATCTCAGTTCAGTCACTCAGTCATGTACGACTCTTTGTGACCTCATGACTGCAGCACGCCAGGCTTCCCTGTCTACCACCAACTCCCGGAGTTTAGTCAAACTCATGTCCATTGACTCATGCCATCCAACCATCTCATCCTCTGTAGTCCCCTTTTCCTCCTGCCTTCAATCTTTCCCAGCATCAGGATCTTTTCAAATAAGTCAGTTCTTCACAGCAGGTGGCCAAAGGATTGGAGCTTCAGCTTCAACATCAGTCCTTCCAATGAATATTCAGGACTGATATCCTTTATGACAGACTGGTTGGATCTCCCTGCAGTCCAAAGGACTCTCAAGAGTCTTCTCCAGCACCAGAGTTCAAAAGCATCAATTCTTAGGCACACAGCTTTCTTTATAGTCCAACTCTCACATTCATACATGACTACTGGAAAAACCACACTTTTGACTAGACAGACCTTTGCTGGCACAGTAATGTCTCTGCTTTTTAATATGCTGTCTAGGTTGGTCATAGCTTTTCTTCCAAGGAGCGTTTTTTAATTTCATGGCTGCAGTCACCATCTGCAGTGATTTTGGAGCCTAGAAAAATAAAGTCTGTCACTGTTTTCATTGTTCCCCCATCTATTTTCCATGAAGTGATGGGACCAGATGCCATGATCTTCATTTTCTGGATGTTGAGCTTTAAGCCAACTTTTTCACTCTCCTCTTTCACTTTCATCAAGAGGCTCTTTAGTTCTTCTTCGCTTTCTGCCATAAGGGTGGGATCTGCGTATCTGAGGTTATTGATATTTCTCCCAGCAATCTTGATTCCAGCTTGTGCTTCATCCAGCCCAGCATTTCTCATGATGTACTCTGCACATGAGTTAAATAAGCAGGGTGACAATATACAGCCTTGACGTACTCCTTTCCCAATTTGGAAGTAGTCTGCTATTCCACATCCAGTTCTAACTGTTGATTTTTGACCTTTACACAGATTTCTCAGGAGGCAGGTCAGGTGGTCTGGTATTTCCATCTCTTTCAGAATTTTCCAAGTGTGTTGTGATCCACACAGTCAAAGGCTTTGGCATAGTCAATAAAGCATAAGTAGATGTTTTTCTGGAACTCTCTTGCTTTTTTGATGATCCAAGGGATGTTGGCAATTTGATCTCTGGTTCCTCTGCCTTTTCTAAATCCAGCTTGAACATCTGGAAGTTCACGGTTCACATACTGTCGAAGCCTGGCTTGGAGGATTTTGAGCATTACTTTACTAGCTTGTGAGATGAGTGCAATTGTGCAGTAGTTTGAACATCCTTTGGCATTGCCTTTCTTTGGGACTGGAATGAAAACTGACCTTTTCCAGTCCTGTGGCCACTGCTAAGTTTTCCAAAGTTGCTGGCATATTGAGTGCAGCATTTTCACAGCATCATCTTTTAGGATTTGAAAGAGCTCAACTGGAATTCCATCACCTCCACTAGCTTTGTTCAGAGTGATGCTTCCTAAGGCCCACTTGACTTTGCACTCCAGGATGTCTGGCTCTAGGTGAGTGATCACACCGTTGTGGTTATCTGGGTCATAAAGATCTTTTTTGTATAGTTCTTCTGTGTATTTTTGCCACCTCTTCTTAATATCTTCTGCTTCTGTTAGGTCCATACCATTTCTGTCCTTTATTGTGCCCATCTTTGCAGGAAATGTTCCCTTGGTATTTCAGAATGAAATGAAGAGTACAGAATGAAGCAGGGCAAAGGCTAACAGAGTTTTGCCAAGAGAACACACTGGTCATAGTAAACACCCTCTTCCAACAACACAAGACAAGACTCTACACATGGACATGACCAGATGGTCAATACCAAAATCAGATGGAGAAGCTCTATGCTGCTGCTACATCGCTTCAGTCGTGTCCGACTCTGTGTGACCCCATTGACGGCAGCCCACCAGGCTTCCCGTCCCTGGGATTCTCCAGGAAGAACACTGGAGTGGCTTGCCATTTCCTTCTCCAATGCATGAAAGTGAAAAGTGAAAGTGAAGTCGCTCAGTCACGTCCGACTCTATCGACCCCATGGACTGCAGCCTACCAGGCTCCTCCGTCCATGGGATTTTCCAGGCAAGAGTACTGGAGTGGGGTGCCATTGCCTTCTCCGGGAGAAGCTCTATACTGTCTGCAAAAACAAGACCAGGAGCTGACTGTGGCTCAGATCATGAACTCCTTACTGCAAAATGCAGACTGAAATTGAAGAAAGTAGGGAAAATCACTAGACCATTTAGGTATGACCTAAATCAAATCCCTTATGATTATAAAGTGGAAATGACTAATAGATTCAAGGGATTAGATCTGATAGACAGAGTGCCTGAACAACTATGGACAGAGGTTCATGACATTGTACAGGAGGCAGTGATTACGACCATCGCCAAGAAAAAGAAACGCAAAAAGGCAAAATGGTTGTCTGAGGAGACCTTACAAATAGCTGAGAATATGATATAGCCATTCATTTAATGAAATCATAAAGTCATTAAGTATGACTACAACTATTATCAAAAAGATAAGAGATAACAAGTGTTGGCCAGGATGTAGAGAAAAGGGAACCCTAGTTCACTCACCATGAATGGGAATACAAAGTGGTGTACTATGGAAAATAGTATGGAGGTTCCTCAAAAAATTAAATATAGGACTACCATACAACCCAGGAAATCCAATTCTGGGCATTTATCCAAAGGCAATGAAAACACTAATTCAAAAGGATACATGCACCTCTGTGCTCTTAGCAGCACTATACAATAGCCAGGACATGGAAGCAACCCAAATGTTCAAGAAATAAGGGTGGATAAAGAAGATGTGGTGAATATATGCAATGGAATAGGTTTCAGCTGTCACAAGAAGGAAATCCTGACAACTGCAGTAACATGGATGGATCTTCAGGACACTGCGCTAAGTGAAGTCAGTCAGGGAAAGACAAATGCACGATCTCACTTAGGTGTGTGCATACTAAGTCGCACAGTCGTGTGCAAGTCTTTGGAGCCCCATGGACTGCGGCCTGCCAGGCTCCTCTGTTCCTGGGATTCTCCAGGCAATCATACTGCAGAGGGTTGCCATGCCCTCCTCCAGGGGGTCTCACTTACATGTAGAATCTAAAGACAAACAACAAAAACCCAAGCTCACAGATACAGAGAACAGACTACCGGTTGCCAGAGGTAGAGGTGGGTGAAGTGGGTGAAATAGGTTAATGCAGTTAAAATAAATCCTAGGAACTTACCCACACACTACTGTATACCCAACAGAAAACTACTAAGGACTCAGTGCACAGCACACGGAAGTCTACTCAATACTTTGTAGCGACCTGTATGGGAAAAGAAGGTCAGGGCAGACCTGCTCGCAGAACCTCTGGAAGTGGACCTTCCAGTCCTGTTGTCTGAGTCCCAGCCATCATCCCAGATAACACCAAAAAGAGAACAGACTCTTCAAACTCCCACCCCCACAGAGCTGTGAGCATGGTGAACCACTGCCGCTCCATCCCACCAGGTCCTGAGGTGGTCACTTACGCAGCACAACCACCAGAACCAGAGCACGGACAGGAACCTGGCCTTTAATTCCCTGTCGACCCTGGATCTGGGCTACACTCCTCCCAGTGCCCAGCACCCACGTCGCAGGCCCCAGGTGCCCATCTGGGCAGAACACCTGGCTCCAGACTGAAGTTCTGGGGGACCCTGCACCCCAACCACACAGGCTGCCTGCCTTGTGATCAAAGCATTAAACATGCCCAGGACAGTGGTGCCCTGCTCACCCCATGAACCCCGACAACCCCGGCCCCAGAGAAGCAGACACCTGCCCACCCTGAATAAACTCCACAGTGGCACAAAGCATCGTTAGTGTCACAAGAGAAGCATCAGAAGAGCTGTTTAAACAGATCAGAAGGTTCAAGTCGAAGATACTCTTCTAAAATTCTCCAACTACAAAATGAGGTTATCAGAGGAGGGAACCTCCCCCTCAGCTCCCCTGAAAGAATCAGGTGCTCAGGCTCAGACAGCATCACACACAGAAGAGCGGGGAGCCTTTCTGCTCCCCGACCTGGAGAGAGCTGGCCCCAAACCGCACACCTGTGCCTAGCTGGCCAGGCCTGCGTTCACCCGTGTGGTTACACAGGAGGAAGCTGCCCAGGTGAGAAGGTGACCTGGGGAGCCCAGCAGGCTACCTACCAGCTGACATCCTTCACAGGCCGCATGTGGGGCGCTGTTTGTGGGGCCCTGAGAGAACCCCGCACTATCCCCGCCCCCAGGCTGGCCTCCAGGATGAGCCCCAGAACAGGCTCCGCAGTTCTCTGCTCTGTAGCCCCAGCAGTCCCCACTGGCAGGTCCGAGCTCTGGCGATAAAACACCTTTGAGTGACTCACAGACTTTCCTAAGAAAATCACACTAACATTCCCTTGGGAAAATTTTTTTTGCCCGAAGATGTTCCCCTTTTTTAAACAAAATGGTTAAGAATGCAAGAAACCGTGGGCTTTGTAGATGACATCTGTTCCTCTAAAAAGTCTTCACGTGTAAAATGTCACCAAGTGAGATGGGAAACCCAGAAGGGAAATCTCCTAGAAGCCATCTCTGCTGTCACATGAGACACACGTTTAAAATGCCAAGTGGGTATAGCTGCTCAGAGGAGCTGGGGAACACAAGGAAGAACTTTCTGGGCTCTGGCATTACTGCAATTCCCATAGCTTGCAGTGAGAGAGCTCAAAGGATGGTCCCTTGAGGTCTGCTGAGGAGCTGAGGGGTTCTGTCCACCCAAGTAGGGGAGTGCCTCACTTGCAAAGTACAGGGTGACCAATGAAATCCCCCAACTGGCCAGTTAGCAAACCCCAAACCCAACGGTTATTTGAGGAATCCCGCTGGACACCTGGACGTTTCTTAAGAACCATGAGGGAAAACCGGAAAACTGTGCTAAGGTCTGTTTCCACTCCCAGGATACAGCTGACTCCCAGAGTGTGGGTTTTCCACACTACCGACCAGCCCTCCAGCCCTTTGGACACTAACGACCTGCCCTGAGTGCAGACCCCACAGGTGAGGGGCCCAGGCCCACAGGACACCTCACTTCAGATGCCTGCCTCCAGGCCCAGGGTCACCTGTGCTTCTGACTTACCGGTCAGCTCTAAGTCAGGGCACCCACTACCACCTTCTTGGGTTTGATCATTTGCTAGATGACTCAGAGAAACAGCTTCCTTACAACGACCAGTTCATCATGAAGGCTACAGCTCAGGAACAGAAGGTCTCGGGGGGCGAACCCAAGCCTCACCTACTGGGAAGCCATCAGATGTCATTGTTGAGGAGTTTCTTTTATTTTCCACAAAGCTCCACCTCCAGCTCCAACCCCTTCCTGGAGGTGGGTGGGTAAGGCTGACAGTGACCTGCCTCCATCCCAGGCCAACCTAGGGCCCACCCTGAGTCACCCCCTGGGCAAAAATTCAGAGTGATCAAAGGGGGCTTCTTAGGAACAATAGAAGATGCCCCTATGGTTTGGGAAACCCTGAGGTTCTGGGAGATCTGTGCCACAAAGGGACGGAGACCACAGACATTTTTCCTCTGTTCCACCCAAGGCGTGAGAAAACAGTTGCAATTCACTTCACAGAGGCCAGCTGACATCCCCACTAGATGAAGAGTTCTTAAAAACGAGGCGAAAGGCGACCCAAAGTTCAACAGAAAAGTGGGTAAAAACGGAACAGTTTTCAGAAGAAGAGGTTGTTAACAGTCCTTTAACGCTTGCAAAGATGCTCAACATCACTCCTGAAGAAAGAGGCCCCTTGAAGCAGGAGGGACCATTTCTTTTTTTTTTTTAGGAGGGACCATTTCTGCCTGGTATGCCATCCACAAGCTCTGATGGTATGTGTGTGGGGGGGTGGGCACAGCTGCTCTGGGACATGGCTAGGGGACAGCAGGCACAAGCTTGCTCACTGCGGTGGTTATTTCTAAGAGCAGGGCATCTGAAATAAGCAAAGTGTCCTGCACAGGAGGTGGTCGTGGACAGTTCAGGGCACGTACGTGCGAGTGACAGACAGAGCAAGGGTGCGCTCCATTTACTGATGCCAGAGCTTTCCAGGAAACACAATGCAGGAAAAAAAGAGAACAAAATGGTCCAGGTGGGTTGATACCTTCCGGGAATGATGAATAGCATGTGCTTCTACACACGCAGATGAATGCCTGCATTTGCAAAGAGAAACCTAAGATGCATGAAACGGACTAGTAACAATGGGAAAGAGGGTGGGGCCAGCAATTGCAGCAAGACACATCTGCACATAACTTTTCATTCAGTTTGACTTTTGAACCATGTAAATGGCTTATACATTTTAACAATTGGAAAGAAAAAAGCAAATCCTAAAATAAACCGAACGGAACACAAACCAAAAAAAGGAACATGACTTGTATCAGGCACAGAAAAACACATTTCATGGAGCTTTTTCGACACAGTAACAGCACACCCCGAGCAAGACAGAGTCTAAGGACAAAAGGAATGACAGAGGAATTCTGAATTTTCTTGGTACTGGTAATGATGCAGTAATTCTGAAACTGTTTTGCCTGGTGGTACGCATCAAATGAGTTTGGACTGATGTCAGAAACAATTTTTACTGTGGGAAGAAGGAACTAGCAAGATGAGGAGGAGGAGGAAGAACCTCGTCATGACTTAAATTGGGGGTAGCAGCATAAACTCATGGTGGGAAAAAATCTGTACCTGGCTCCGTCCACTAAGGGCACCTCAGCCAGTGCTGAGACCCCAAGTTCTGCTCCACACTCTCCACTGGAAGGAAGCAGAATGCCTTGGAAGAGTGGCTGCTCCATCCACTAAGGGCACTTGAGTCAGCGCTGAGACTCTGAGTTTGAGTCCACACTCTCCACTGGAAGGAAGCAGGGCACCTTGGAGGAGTGGCTGATTGCAGGTCTGGGCACGGAAAACACAGGAGGAGCACAGAGCATCTGCAGATCAAGGGAGTGCTCAAAGACTGGGAGAACCTCTGAGTCCTCCGTGATTAAAAAAAAAAAAAGACGGGTGTAAATTGATGATGTCCTCAAAACATGTCCACAACCTAATTCCTAGAACCTGGGGATTTGATTTGGAAAAAGGGTCTTAGCAGGTGTAATTACGGAGAAGGCAATGCACCCCACTCCAGTACTCTTGCCTGGAAAATCCTATGGAGGAGCCTGGAAGGCTGCAGTCCATGGGGTCGCTGAGGGTTGGACATGACTGACCGACTTCACTTTCACTTTTCACTTTCATGCATTGGAGAAGGAAATGGCAACCCACTCCAGTGTTCTTGTCTGGAGAATCCTAGGGACGGGAGAGCCTAGTGGGCTGCCATCTATGGGGTCTCACAGAGTCAGACACGACTGAAGTGACTTAGCGGCAGCAGCAGGTGTAATTAAGCATCTTGAGACCAAAAGATAACCCTAAATTATCCTGTTGGGCCCTCCATCCCCTGATCAGTGTCCTTATAAGGGACAGGGGAGACAAGACAGGGAGAAGGGGAGGAGCCCTGGGACCAGCACAGAAGAGTGGAGCACCTGCAGCCTGTGGAGGGTGCGGAAGGAGCCTGCCTGGTACACCTGGACATGGGGCACCTGCCAGCTGCAGCCCTGCCCAGTCCCATCTCCGCAGAGGGTAGGATGGAGGATCTGCAGCAGGCAAGCCCCTGTCAGCTGGGGAGATGACTAGGGTACCACTCAGCCCCACAGCTCTCCCTTGGGGCCCCTGAGATGTCCAGGCAAGCTGGCACTGCCCCTAGGGTATGCTGAGTGATCCACCAACAAGGGAGGCAGCTGAGGGTCTGGGGCAGTGGGCGGCCCTCCACTCATCTAGGATCCGCTTAAATGGAGCAGATGGCCCAGGGTCCCTCCCAGGAAAAAGGAACGCCCCAAAGGGAAGAGACCCTCCATGGGAAGAAAAGGGAGCAAAGGACCACCAGGCAGAAGACTCTGAAAGAAAGACCACATGCTTTAGTTTTTTAAATTAAGAGAAAAAAAAAAAAAAGTCTCATGAGCAAAAAATAACAGCAAAAACAAATGTTTTACATCACTGAAAGAGTTTGGTTATAAAGATGACAAAGTTCCCAAAAAGTTGAGCAAAAGTCTAAAATGATAGACGTGAAGAAACAAAATGGATGACACCTGGCAACCCCACACCTGTGGGAGAATGTTCCAGGGAGGGGGGTCGCCAAAGGGCAGTTCACAAGTTTTCAGAACTGCAAAGCAAGGACCTTGGTGGCCAGGGCTTGGAGGTGCCTGGCACATGTCACCAGCATCCGTGGACTGGCAGGTGCCCCTGGTTCCCTGCCACCCCCCACCCCGGCCCCAGCACTGAGGCCTCACTCTGGGAGGAGCTCTGCATGTGAGCACCGCGGTCCTGAAGGAGGCCAGTGATCCACCACAGGGATACCGTCCACAAGGACACACTCTGGGCACACGGGCCAAGAGAGGCCACCGGAGTGAGGAGGGACCAAGCCCAAGCCGAGGTGTGTGGTGGGAGGATGGCACCAGGGCAGAAGCAGCACCTAGGATCTCCCAGGAGAAATCAAGTCGCATAGAGAGAGGGGTGCCGGCTGGAGCCTGGACCCAGGAGGGACGGAGACTTGCCTGAGAGGCTTTGAGGGGCCTTTTCTAGAATTCTGCACCACTCGCCCATCACTTAAATGTGAAGACGGAGAAGGCACGGCCAACACCTGCCAATCCTCCTCCCTGACATCAGGTGAGGTAAGTCAGGGAACAGGTGATCTCCAGGCCAACAGAGCCGGGCAGCTGAGGCCAGGGGCCTCTCCTTGGGGAAATCTTGGGGGAGATGACACAGGTGACAAGCGCTGGAGTCCAATGAGTTAACAGAGCAGAGTCATCAGCTCCAGGAAGAATAAAAGGTGATGGACATACAACCTGGCTCATGTTGATTACATTTAGTCGTACTGTGAACATCATGCTGTACTCAGTCCCTCAGTCGTGCCCGACTCTTTGTGAACCCATGGATGTAGCCTGCCAGGCTCCTCCGTCCACAGGATTCTCCAGGCAAGAGTACTGTCATTTCCTCCTCCAACATTTAGTCATATGTATAAACATGAAATGCTGACCTCCTCAAAATCACACTAAGTCTATGTGGGGGTGAGCACGGGTGGGGGGAAAGTAAAGAGAATAGTCACCTTCTAAAGGGGAAAGTCACGAGGTATACAACAGTATCTACAAACGAAAAACTAGGAAGCATAGGATGCTATGGCACAAACACCAAGATCATCAGTTCAGAGAAGAGAAGCGCCTGCCCCTGGGCAGGGAAGAGATGCCTGGGGACACCAAGAAACCAGGCAAAGGCAATCTGACTTTCTAAACTGTACTCATGTCAAAAACACTACAGGTAATTCCAGCTGAGTCTCTGCCTAGGGATTCCTAGGAGCAGGTTGGTGTGACTCTCAGACAATCAGGCCTCTGAGCTCCTCCGACCAGTGACCAGCACTGACCTGAGGGCTACAAGGACTGGAACCCCATAGGAGAAAACATGTGTAGGCAAAGAACCCAGGGCAGCACAAGCTGGCCGTGCTCAGGCCCTGGGCCCTGGACCAAAGAGTTACACGCCAGGAGGGAGGAGGATAGGCCCTCATGAGCTCAAGAAACAGAGGAAGATGGGAGAGAGCCTGAGAGGACCAGGGAGAGACTTTCCAGAAGGGGCTGTGTGTCATTTGGCAGCCAGGACAGTTTTCTCAAACAAGGAGACAAGATTATTACATTAACAAGGAGAGCCAAGGCTAGAAATCACCGCTCTCGGACAGTCAGGAGTCGCCATCTTGCTTTTCCTGTAAAGCGTCTTGGAGTTACCATCCATGCCCATTAGTGACACTGCCTGCACACCTATCTTAAACCTCACAGCTAAATTCACCCAAAGAGTGAGCTGGCACAAGGCCCGCCTGCTGCAGCCCGTCAGCCAGATCACCGCTTCATGTTTACGCTCCAACCCCCGCGCCCCCCCCCCCCGCCCCCACCATTCTCTGCATTCCTAGAACACGCCCTGCTCGGGATGCCACAGGGCGTCCCACTCTTTGCGACCCCATGGACTGTAGCCCGCCAGGCTCCTCTGTCCATGGGATTCTCCAGGCAAGAATACTGGTGTGGGTTGCCATGGCCTCCTCCAGGGAATCTTCCTGACCCAGGGATGGAAGCCAAGTCTCCAGCACTGGCAGGTGGGTTCTTTACCACTAGCGCGACCTCGGAAGCCCATTAACTCCCACACATGCCTCACTTCTCAGCTCAAGCCTCACTTCCTCGAGAAAACATGCTGGTTGCCCCTGTCAGGAGCCCTCATGCATTCCTTCCCTTCCTTCCTACCAGTTTGTAGTTTCACCCTCATTTAGGTGAGAACCTAATTTGTGGCCAACTCACAATCTAAGCCAGTGGTTCTCAAGTGGGGGGTCCCCAGAACACACCAACAGTATGTGAGGTGAAACTATTAGCTGGGCCACAGCCCAGACCTACTGAATCAGAAGCTTGAGATGGGAGGCAGCAGCCTGTGTTTGGAAAGCCCTCCAGGTGATTCCGATGCACACAGCAGGTTGAGAACCACTGCCCAGGTGTTCTGCAAGCCTTGGGGATCCCTGGGACCTAGCACAGGGACAAAGACAAGGGCTTGGCAGACAAAAGTAAGGACGCAGGAGGATTTCCTTATCTGCAGAATGGTGAATGACATTCCACGACCTCTGACCTGCAGAAGCCTCAAAATCTACATGGAGCCTGCGGGCAGACCTGGGTTCCAGTCCCAGGTCCCCAGCCCTTCTGGGCTCAAAATTTTGGTCTTTGTAGCTTCTCACCTGTGTGATCATCATTTGCCTAATTTCTCTTGGTCTTAACAGACTCACCTCTAGAATGGGAATAATGATGGGAACTATTTCCTAGGACTGCTGAGATACTTAAATGAGACAAGGAAACAGACTCACCACACATGGGGAAACTGGAAGCAAGTTTGAACATTGTTACTATAGTCCTAACAGGAATTACACAACTTGAAGCAGTCTTCCCCCTGGGGGTCTCCGCTTCCTAACTCAAGACTGGCATACACTTCAGAAGCCATCTTCCTCCTCCGCATACTTGCATCTAACAGCCCCCAGCTGGGCTGCAGACAGGCCAGGTCTCAGTGACTGCGCATCTGCCTAGAGCTCAACTGAAGCCATGTCTGGAGGTCCCCCTCAACTAGGAAGTCAGACCTCAGTAACTTAACCGGTGAGCAGGTGTTTCGTCTCAGCGTGGATCGGCCTCGTGGCTAGGATTCAAACGAGCTCACACTTGGTCCAATTTTGGTACTTGGGGAAATATTAATAGCATCAAGGAAAACACATTCCCATCCAATAGGTTTCTTTTTTTTTAAAGGGACGGCTTCTGCCTCTAAGACACAGGGTGTACCACCTGCCAACAAAGTGTCCCCTCCTGCCCTCTGTCCCGCAGCCTCCGGGAATGATGACAGGGGAACCACACAAAATGGAGCGGCGCCGAGACACCCCCACCCCCCGCGGTGCGCCTCGGCTCTGGGTCGACCCGCACCCTCAAAACACAGGCGCGGGGAACCCCTGGGGCGTGCGGAGACCTGGGCTCCGGGACCCCCCCACTGGACGCCAGTAGCCCTGGAGCGGACAACTCGGCGCGGGGACCCCCCCTTGGCGCCAGGACACCCCCCCGCCAAGAGACCCCCCCGGGCGTACAGACACTTGGGCGCCAGGACCCCGGGGCATCAGACCCGTGGGCTCCAGGACCCCTGGGCTCGGCCGCGGGCCGGCGGGGTCGGGCGACACACTGGGCTCCCAGAAGCCAAACGCTCAGTAATTTTCCTGGGAGCAGACAGCCGCGATGGGGGCTGTGCCAGCAGACAGTCCTCACAGCCCCGCGTCCCGCCCGGCGGCGCCGCACGCTCGGGAGCCGTGGACCGCAGCCCGGTGTGCGGCGGGGCCGAGGGCCGAGGGTCCGCTGTTCGGCTGGCGGCCGCGCGCGGAGCGGGAGGGAGAAGGCCGCGGGCGGGAATGAATGGCCGAAGCACTCACAGGCCACGTAGGCGAGCAGCGCGATGCCCAGCAGCAGCTTCATCCTCCTGCGGCTGACGGCGGACACTAGGCGAAGCAGCGGCTGGCTCAGCATCCCGGGCCGCGCGCTGCGGCCGCCCGACTCCGAGCGCGGCGGCGGGGGCGGCCCGGAGGCCCCGCCCCGCCCCACGCGCGCTTCCTGCCGGCGGGGTCCGCGCGCATGCTCCGCGTTCGCCCCGCCCTACTCCGCAGGCGCAGTGAGGTGGCCCCAGCTGGCGGCGCGTGCGCATGCGCAAGCGAAAGCGTGGACGCCGCGGTGGGCGGTGCGCCTCAGACCTGGGTACCAGAGCGCCAGGCGGTTGCCGGGCTGATTTGTGCTATATTTGGGCAGGTGTTTGGAGTTCTTTACCAGCTCACTCTGAAAGTTACCTGTTTTCCCGGCTTGTTTAGCTGAAACAGCGGCAACGATCAGTGCCCTACATATCACTGATGTCCAGACTCCGTGCGTTTTACCCTCTGATCAGCTAGGACGTCTTTCTTTTAAAAATAAGGCGTTTATTATTATTTTAAAAAGTAGTGCTAGTGTTGTACAGTGAGGACAGACTAGGAAGGAAAGGGTGGACCGCGCTGTCTGCCTACAGAAAAACGGATGCCTCGTTACAGGAGAGTGAGTGCACTAGCCATAGCTATGCGCCGAGAGCACACGGTTGCACGCGCTGTCCCGGCTCAATTCTTCCATAAGCGGGTATTGCATGTCTGCTCCCGGCGAGGAGCTGTGCCCAAGGAAGCACAGATGCCGAAGGAGTCCTGGACCCGCGGGGAGCTGGGCCCCTGGCGGGGGAAGACAGGTGCGCTCGGACCTTAGCCAAACCTGGACTGGAGCGACCCGGAGGGAGACCCAAAGTGCGGGGGCTGCAGGCTGACCTTATAGACCTTTCAGAGCGGCCCGCAGCGCTTCTAACCTCTGTGAACGCCGGGCTGTTTTGCTAAACAGTCGAATGCCCTTCTTCAACTTTGTTATAAACCTCCGAGAAAAATAACCATCACAATTAGCAATAAATCAAAGCAGTAATTGGTTACATCTTTCTAGCTACTCAGCACAAATGCCATGACTCTGTGATTGTAAGACAACCTTCCCCGTTCCAGGCCTCCCCATTAACCTTGAGAAATGTGGAACAAGAGGAAAATCGTTAAGCCCTTTCCCAGAGGAGGATTCTCACATCTGAAGCGGCCTCCTGTCAGGACGCCCACTCCTTAACACGCTCGCAACCCATTCCAGTATCCAAGAAGGCTGCCAGGTGACACTTTCTTTGGAGCCAGACAGAGACCCCCCCTGGGTGGGCTTCCAGGTAAGCACACCAGCCAAGGACAAATTTCTCTTTGTCTGGGAGTCTTTTTTCCTTGTTGACTCCATAATAATGAATCCACCTGCCAAGTAGAAAACCCCAATTCCGTCCCTGAGTGGGGAAGATCCCCTGGAGAAGGAAATGGCAACCCACTCCAGTGTTCTTGCCTGGGAAATCCCATGGACTGAGGAGCCTGGCAGGCTCCAGTCCATGGGGTCAAAAGAGTACAATGCAACTTAGTGCCTAAACAACAACAACAGCAACTTTATTTCCTCATCGTTAACATTTTAAGTTTGGGTTAAACCTCTAATTTTTGAAAAGATGTATCTAGAACATGTAGTGCCCTGAGCTCCTCTGATCCTATGATTTCATGATTTTTATTTTACTTTTTTTATTTACCATGATCACTTTATTCTTCTAATTTTTTATTTTATATTGGAGTATAGTTGACTTACGATGCTGTTTTAGTTTCAGGTGTACAGCCAAGATTTAGCTATACATAGACATGTATCTAGGGCTTCCTGGTGGCTCAGTGGTGAAGAATCCACTTGCAATGCAGGAGACATGGGTTCAATCCCTGAGTCAGGAGGATCTCCTGGAGGAGGAAATGGCAACCCACTCCAGTATTCTTGTCTGGAAAAGCCCATAGACAGAGAAGCCTGGCAGGGTACAGTCCATGAGGTCGTAAAGAGTCAGACACAACTAAGTAACTAAACCACCACCAGACATATATCCATTCTTTTTCAGATTCTTTTCCCATTTAGATTATTAAGAATATTGAGTAGAGTTCCCTGTCCTAAGCAGTAGGAATTCCATGATTTTTAGATAAAAGATGAGCAGCAGATATATGAGAAAAGATTAACATTTGCCCTAAGGCAAGATTAGATAGAAGCTGTAGGTGGATTCCAAGCTTTTTGGGTGTAGGTGGTATTTCACTGATATATATTTATCTGTTCAAGCAGGCCAGAAATTGTGAAACACATGCTACCTATGCACAAAAGTCCCTAAATCCAGCTTTCTTACCTAAGCCTCCTTTCTACCACCAGACACTGCTGCCAAGGTCTCCTGCCCCAAGGGATGAAGTGTATGGGAACACCATCAACAACTACATGTAGATGAGCCACCGCTGTCCTTATGACCCCTCAGGAGGTTGTGGGTGGCCCTGACCCTGATTTTCAGCTCAACCAAAGCCAGAATTTGGGAGTAAGCAGCAGTAAGTGCTTGCCCAGCAGATATGAGAAGGCTCCAGGGAAGGAGGTGCCACCTCGGACTCTTCAGGGAAACTGTGGGCTTGGGCAGGTCACTTCCCTGAGCTTCTCTTCCCTCTTCTGGCTGCCCACGCCCTCTGCCCCAGTGAGTTCTGTGCTCAGGTCCCCTTCCTGCCTCAACCTTGCTATCAGCTACTCCTTTTTTTCAGTGGATACATCAACAAGAATATTTTGACGGTGACTATTTAGTTACAAGGCAGTGTTCTTAACGCTTGGGATGATTAAAAAATGAATCATAATAGGACTCCTGTCCTAGAGTGTTAAGGGCCTAAGAAGAGGGGACTTCCCTGGTGGCTCAGTGGTAAAGGTGAGGGGCATGCATTTGATTCCTTTTGCAGGAAGATTAAACATGCCTCAGAGCAACTCAGCCCATGCACCACAACTCCTGAGCCTATGTACCTAGAGCTGGTGATGCTCAAAATGAGAAGCCTGCACACTGGAACTAGAGAGTAACCCTTGCTCACTGCAACCAGAGAAAGCCTGTACAAAGCAAGGAAGATTCAGTGCAGCAAAAAAAAAAAACAAAAAAACACTAAGAAGAGTAGGGCTTCCCTGCTGGCTCAGATGGTAAAGAATCTGCCTGTAATGCAGGAGACCCAGGTTTGATCCCTAAGTCGGGAAGAAACCCTGGAGAAGGGAATGGCTACCCACTCTAGTATTCTTGCCTGGGAAATCCATGGACAGAGGAACCTGGCAGGCTATAGCTCATGGGATCGCAAAGTCGGACATGACTGAGCAACCAACACTTTTCAAGAAGAGTAGAAAACCTCCGTCTATTCTGTGTCCACCAGGAGCCAGGCAGGGACTGTGATGTGAGATGCTCACACGTGTCACCTCACCCGAGTTCTGTAACAGCCCCAAGACACAGGGTTGCTGATGGGACTGTGCTTAATAGACAGAAAACAGGCTCTGAAAGTTGTCAGTGTCCACACAGCTGGGGTGGGAGGGGGGCAGGGGGATGCTTTTGGGGAGGAGAGCGAAGGCATGCAGAATCCATCATACTTCATGGTAGAAAGTGGTGAGGACCAGGACAATGCAGATGAATGGCCAAGGCATTCACAAGAAAGAGACATCACTCCCTGGGAGTGTGGTTTGCCCAGTTAATTGGCTGAACAGCTTCCCGGCTCCAAAAGCTGAGTGTTCACAACTCTTCTGTGGTGTGCTCATTCCCATGTGAATGAGCAATTGCTACAGATCAGGGCTTTTCCTGTTTTTTGACCAGCGCACCTCCCCTTCCAGGTGAGAACAGCAAGAGGGAGGCTGTGCAGAGCCAGGGCTACATGGGCTGAATTTGAAATCACATGTAAGGTTTTTGCTCACACACATCAGGCAGGGGCGTTGGGGAGGGAAAGGACTCTATAGGACATAGTGGAACCTGTTTGGCCGGAGGAACAGGAAAAAAAGGTGCAGATAATGTTGGATAAGAAAGCCTCTAGCAATGTATCTGAGAGTGCAGAAGCCAGGCCTCCAACCCTTGTGCACTTCACCTGCTTTTTCTTCCTGCTACTTTTCTTATTAAGCCAATGCTTCCCTGATGGCTCAATGAGTGGTGAAGAACCCGCCTGCCAATGCAGGAGATGTGGGTTCCATCCCTGGGTTGGGAAGATCCCCTAGAGTAGGAAATGGAAACCCACTCCAGTCGGTTTTCCACTTACCTGGGAAATTCCATGGACAAAGGAGCCTGGTAGGCTACAGTCCATGGGGTCACAGAGTCAGACACAACTGAGCGAGTAACACTTTTTTTTTTCTTTTTATATCCAAAAGATTGGTTGTTGCAAACAGATACAAAGGTTAAGGTAAAAGGATACAAAGGTTAAGGTAAAAGAAACAGATGTGAAAGGGAGTCAGATGTGTTCTTCCTGTTACAATGTGACAGCTTTTCCCCTCTGCACCTCCCTTCTCCATCTGGCTTATGTGCCCCAGAGCATCTGAGCAGAGGGTTTTGCCGACAATCAGCCAAGATCAGGTTGAGAAGTAGATAATGCTGCTGGGACTAGTCATTTTTAAAGTGCTTAATTGTAAACTTCTGTAGAACGTGAAGGATCTGCTGAAGGAACTACTGAGCTCTTGTTGCTGAGGGGAGGGAAGAAAGACACTGCCTTTGGGGTCTCCTTAAGGTTCTCCCTC